>NC_057811.1:344810056-345136866 GCF_018294505.1 Triticum aestivum
CATGACATGTGGGCCCAACAGGTGGCTGGCCCACATGTCAGTGACCCAAAGGCAGTTGCCTTTAAGGCACCGAAGCAGCGTCCACCCCGACACGACCCTGGTCTGCCTGGTGCGCCTACATTTGAGAATGCAAACGAATCTTCTTTCATTTGCAAACGAATCTGTATGTATTACCATGCCCGTGTTTTCCTTGCAATAATTAGTCATTCGAAACGAGATACTCCATCCGTTCACTTTTGTAAGTCGTTTCAGACAACTTAAAATGAACTGTTTTGCACATTGTCTGAAATGTCTTCAAGGTCTTATAAAAGTGAACAGAGGGAGTACTATAAATTAATTAATGAGGAGTTATTTGAAAAAAAATCGAAACGGTACCCACGCTAACGTGGATTAGAGTGTGTGTCACATAATTAGTTATTTGAATTAGAGTGTGTGTCACGTAGTTAGTTATTTGAATTAGAGTGTGTGTCACGTAGCGATCTCCAATTCTAACGTGGATTTCGCATTTCACTGTATCCACGCTACTTTTTTAATACAAATTCATATGTATATGATGAACACCATGGTAGTGAGAAAACTTTTGGATGGATTCAAACATATGACCTACAAAATAGCACAACAAACTGAGTCAATGTCAACTTTTCGAAACTTAGTATGGCACGAATTCGAAATAATTACCCGTATGCCTGGTCCTCGGTTCAAATCTTACAATGTACACCGAATTGAAACATCGATATTAAGTCTCGTACTATGTACATTCAAATGTTGTTTTTAGCCCCCCCCCCGCACAAACGCTACATACTTCCTGTATCGGTCAATCTTCCTCTCCTAACCACCTTAGGAAGCTATCGGTTTCCAACACACGTTCATTCTTTCTCTCCATGTTTCGATCTCTAAGTCTCTCAACTACACAACCCCTTTTTCCACTCTGTTACCAAATGTATTTACCTCACACACCCGCCATTGCACCCCATGCCGAGCTCTCTCTCTCTCCCCCTCTCCCTCTCACCCTCTCGCGCTAAATACATGCATTGCCTATCTAGCCCCCCAACCTCTCGTGCGCACGCACGCACGTTGTATATCTAGGTCACTCCCTCGAGACTGTCTCACTCTTTCTTCCGCACGGCGGGCCACACTCGCTCAATCTCGCTCTCTTTATCTGAGTCTCGTTTAACCTCGTTTTCTTTCACACACAAATGATATATCTCCCTGTTCGGGCCTCGATCGACACACTCTATACTCTCTCACGCAGATTGTCTATCTAGGTCAGTCCATCCAAGCCGCCGCCACTCTTTCGACCTCATGGTGGGCCACGCTCACTCAATCTCTCTCTCTCTCTCTCTCTCCGTATGTCTCGATTGACCTCGCTCTTTCTCGGACAAAAACGATATATCACCATGTTTGAGCCCAATTCGACCTATTCACATTGTATACTCTCTCACGCACATCGTCTATCTAGGTCACTCTCTCCAACCCGTCTCACTCTTTCGATCGCACGGCGACCCTATGTGATCGGTTGACCTTGCTTCCTCCCACGCACAAAATATATCTACACGTCTGTGACTGGATCATCTCTCAAGCTCTATCTTACAGCCCTCACCCTTGCCAAAAAGCTCAATCGGACAATATCTCTCCAGAGCATATATATTTGTTCAATGAATGTCGGACCACACTCACTTTGTCTCTCTATCTATATGTCTCTCGATTGACCTCGCTTTCTCACACCGTATCTTCCACGCGTTGAAGCTACTACCTCTCCATCCCTCGCAAAGCCGGAGCTATTTACATTGCGAGGGGCACTCCAACCTTGGATTAATTTGTGTAGGCATTTATTCCGGTCGGTTTAGATTATATTTTCGTAGCATTCGGCCCACAACTACTCCAAACACCGTTGCAACCCACGCAACTCCCCTAGTTGATTTCCCTCTGGCTCGGTCATCGCTCTCTCGCACGTCCTTTCTCGCCTTCAACGTCGCACCATGGTATTATTGAAAAAACTATGTTGTTCTCTTTAATTATTATAAATAAGCTACAAAACTACACACCGATAGTCCACTTGGAATGGAACAAATTTCGACCCACAAATTAAAGTGCTACAAACTACACACCGAGGGGCCCACATGTCATGAAACAAATTTGGACCCATATACAAATTAAAAAATAAAGGACGAGGATCGAACATGCGACCGGGCCTTCAAGCCGCACGTCAATAGGCAACATACGTAGAATAGCAATGTTTGTTGTACCCCCTTTGTTCACATAATGTTTTTATATTACCACAGCCTAATTAATGGATAACATGTAATATTATTTTTAGTACTATTCGCCTTCACTTACTGGTGGGTTCCATGTGTGCTCTCTCTCTCCTCCCCTTCTGCGTTTAGACGCACGGGCAAACAGGAAGAACTCGCGGGCGATGTTGCCGTTGACCATATCTGGACGCGTTCACAAGTCACGGCACCAGTTTCACGTACTAGCAGCACTAGTCAGTGTGTACGTGCAATGCACGTTAATTTGGAAGTATATTAAGTGCATGCGGATATTAACTACTAGGATATTATTTGCGTGTTGTCATGTGATTAGCACTATTTTTGGCATGAAATTAACTGCACGCTAAACGTGTTGAGCGCTCGACATTGAAGCAGTCTAGGTCGTTGGATGACAAGGAATACATGTGGCTTGATGACGTTTTATATTTAATTTGATACGGCTCTAGCAGAACATTCAATCGATCAAACCATACATTTCGTTCAGTCTGACTCCGACTTTAAATTATACGACGATCGATATAAAATAAACGGAAATGATAAACGTTCGGATTTTAAGCATGGCAATCCGAACGTTTTTCATGGCAAATTTAGATTACGCGGCGGCGGCGGGGGCGTCTCGCGGTGGGAAGCGGCTCCTCTGCCGTGCTCTGTGTGTCGTCGGGCCACTGACCGACGGCGACGGCGGCGTCTTGCGCCGTTGTTGGCGTACTCCTGGACGTTGGCCTAGCTTCAAGGAAGGCCAAAATGTTCTGGACTTCGGAGCGAGTCAACTGGCGGGAGGAGGCGACTGGCGTTGGTGCAAGGAAGCGGTCGACGGCGGCCATCCATGCCGCTGAGGGGGCACTGGCACCCGCGCGGGGACAGGCGCTGTCAACGGCGCGGCGGAGACATTCGTGTGCACGGGCACCGGCACGGGCGCGCACGTCAGTGCACGCGCAGGCGCATGCGCTGGCAGGTGCACGGGCACCGGCACGGGCGTGCGCGTCAGTGCACGCGCAGGCGCATGCGCTGGCAGGTGCACGGGCGCGTGAAAGTCGGCGGGGACCTCGTGGAACCCCGTGGGATCAAGCTCGGCGACAATGTGCGGCTCCCAGCCCATCAATGCCACGGGGATGGGCGCTGGCGCAGTCGGGGCGACGGGAGCCGGAACGGGAGCGGGGACAGGCGCGGCGTCTTCCCGCAAGGCCAGTTCAAGCTCGTCCCAAAGCGCCTTATGTTCTTGAGACTCCGGCTGGGTGTCTTCCTCAGGAAACTGGAACACTAAGGGCAGACCATCGTGATGCGGCATGGCGTACGTTTAGGTCAGGCTAGTTGGAGGTAGACGACAGGAGAATCAGAGAGGAAGAGAGAGGATTGTAGCGATACCGGGTAGTGCGGGGTTGATTTTAAACTGCGGCGCCGGCGACATTAAAAGTGGGAGCAGTTGGGACGACGGTGGGCGGCGGAGCCTGGTCAAAGGGCTCGCCTCCCGGTGAGCCTGCACAGCGGTCTGCTCGCACGCCTCCCTGACAGCCGGCGCAGCGGTCTGCTCGCACGCCTCCCGTCGACTCACACGCTTGCTCGGACGGCACCTGCCGATGAGAAGCGGGGACTCGTGGCGGCACGTAAACGCCCACGGTTTCAATAGTGAAAGCGTTCGCCTTAACGTGACAGGTCTTTGTTCCAAAATACCTTGGCTCTTCATTTGTGCAACTTGTCATAAGCAGCTTGTCTCAAATTGAAGAAAAAACTTACGAAGTAATATTTGTGCCATATCACGTGACCATGCTTAGTTTCAAGAATTTATGCTCACTTTTGGATTTTCTGAAATTTAAGATCCAGGATTCGAAACAATATCATAACCTGCATCATGCAATAAATTTTCAAGCCGTACATCTGTCCTGTTGTATTTCTTAAGAAAGGATTTGGTCAAACATTTTGCTTAGTTAGACTTCAGACAAGTTACAGAGTAAAAGGATAATCCCTCCATACCAGTGCATTGCCTGATATATTAAATCAAGTACTTGGCACGAACAAACGGGCTCAATTCTGTGCTCATCCTGGTGTAGTAGTAGTAGTAGTACTAGGCAATGCAGTTGACGGGTGACCTTGACGAGCGGCGACCGAGGGAATTGAACCGTGCTCGGCACGGTAGGCAACGTTGTCTAGTTACTAAAGCATCCCTCTGTCGTTCATCGGTAGTCATTATGGACCGAGGACATGAGGGGAATTTCCTAGGGCTAGAATTCTGGCTGCCAGATATTTCGACTTGAAGCGTTGAGGCTCAACTGGTTGGGGTTGCCTAATGTGCGTACCACGCACGCCACCGAAGGACACGAGCCCGGTTTTTTTAGGATCAACACGAGCCAAGGTTTGGCTGGTACGCCGTTGGGTCCTACCATTCGAGAATATGAAAGGAACCTTTTAAATTGCCGAACGAATCTATGTGTATTACAATACCCGTATTTTCCTTGCAAATACTAATCTCAACGTGGTAATTGATTTATGACGAGTTGTTGAATTAGAGTGAGTTTGTGATATAGTGATCTCAACGTGGATTTCACATTTCTTTTTTTTTTGACTGGGAACTGTGGGGGAAACCCCCACAACATATGAAAACTTTATTGATAAAGAGAGAGAAAGTACAAGTAATAAGGGGGATTACAAGAGGTAATCACACTAAACTAAGGGGAGAAGGAGAAGAAACAAGTTAAAATTACAGAAAATTGGCCTCAATGTGGCAGAAATGAGATCCATCTGAGAAGATCATCCTTATAGGCAGCTTTCACTCTATATTGCATTAAGCTAATATCATGGATAAATGCACTTCTCCATTTATTGAATCCAGCTCTCTCATGCCTGAAGACCTTAGCGTTCCTGAGGATCCAGATATTCCAGCAAGCAATAAACACCACTTCAGTGAAGAAGGGCTTCCGAAAACTCCTGCTAGCATTAATAACCAAATCAGCCATGGAGTGACCAGATGACCAATCAATTTGCAGATAGTTCCAAACTCTGACACTAAAATTACAATTAAAGCACAGATGATCCCTTGTTTCCCTAGTCTGCAAAGGACAAAGAACACAGTTGGCTCCATCCTCCAAATGCCAATGTCTCCTGTCCACCATGTCCTTGGTGTTTAACCTGTCCATAATAAGCATCCAAGCAAAGACTTTGATTTTCATTGTACAGGAGGACTTCCAGATCCAAGCTGTCAAAGGGTTGAATGATTCTGATGCAAAAGTATGTGAGTAAAACAACTTTGGTGAGTAACCCTTGGCAGTGCCATTCCAAAACCAAATATCCTTGGACCCAGGTGTTCTATTGTGGCCACCCAACAGAGACTGGAGAGTGGTTAGGTCATCAAAAGCCTGGCTGGACAAAGGAAGGTGAAAGTGTTGGAAAATGTCCTGAGAGTCGAAGAACTCTTGAACAGTGATCCAGGGGTCCTTAACATAGGAATAGAGCCTGGGAAATATGAACTGAAGGCTAGACACCTGATCATCAAACTGCAGGTTGTCTGACCACATGAGGGCAGTGTCCCCTCCATTAATCTAAACCCAAGCACACTCCCTAAAGTTTTGCATGACCTTGCATATATCCTTCCACCAGAAAGAGCCACAATCAGAAGTTCCTTGGGGTACTCTACCATGATAGTAGGTATCCCAAATTAAAGACACCCAAGGGAGATCCTTTTTATTAAGAAAGTGATTCGCATGTTTGATTAAAAGTGCAACATTCTGAACACCAAGATTAAGAATACCAAGGCCACCCCTGTTTTTTGGCCTGCAAATAAGGTCCCAAGCAGCAAGTGAAGGGGCAGGCTGACCCCTACTCTTCCTCCAGAGGCATTGTCTCTGGATTCTCTCCAATTGTTTTAGAATTCCAGCAGGGACAGCCAAACTGCAAAGGAAGAAAATGGGCATAGAAGACAAGGCAGAGTTTAGAAACTATAGTCTTTCCCCCTGATTTAAGAAAGATGAACTAGCTGTCATTCTCCTCTCCATGCAGTCAACCAATGGCATAAAATCCACCATTTTAGGCCTTGTAGTTCCCACTGGTAGCCCAAGGTAGGTAAATGGCATTTTCCCAATCTGGCATCCAAAAGCAGCAGCTAATTCAGTCATGACAGCAGTGTCCACATTGATGGGAATAATAAAGGATTTGTGGTAGTTCACATCAAGACCAGTGGACACAGAGAAGACCCTGAGCATGTCCTTCAGAGCTATAAGTTGGTCCTTGTCAGCAGGCAAGATAATTAGAGTGTCATCAGCATACTGAACCACAGGGTAATCCTGGTCATGACAAGGTATAGGTAAGTGAAGAATGCCCCTTCTGAACATGTCATTGATTACAGTCTGCAGGAGATCAGCAGCTAGGACAAAAAGGAGGGGGGAGACTGGATCACCCTGTCTGACACCCTTCTTACATCTGAACTTCCTACCAGGAACTCCATTAAGCAGAACAGATGAGGTACCTGTGGACAGAAGTTGCTTCATCCAAAGAATCCACTTCTCATTAAAGCCCTTATATCTCAATATTTGCACAATGGCCTCATGCTCAAGGGAATCAAAAGCCTTTTCAAAATCCAACTTTAGGATCACAATAGGTCTCTTGGACTGGTGGCACTGGTGTAAATACTCAAAGGTCCACCCAATACAATCCTGGATTGTTCTGCTTTTTATGAAACCATACTGGTTCTTGTGAACACACTGCATAATCACCTCTTGAAACCTATTGGCGGCCATCTTAGATAGGAACTTAAGACCCACTCCTGTTAAAGACATAGGTCTGAAGTCACCCACCTCTTTAGGTGAGGGCTTCTTTGGCACCAGAGTTATATATGAGTCATTGATATTTTCCAGATGAGCAGTACCATCAAAGAAAGACTGGGCCAGATCATAAAATCCTGAGAAATTATGTGCCAACACCTTTTGAAGAAGAGACCATTAAAACCATCTGGACTTGGAGCTTTATCAACTGGCATATGTTTGACAATCTTGTCCATTTCCTCCTTCTCAAAAGGCTTAGTGAGAATATCTAAACCCTCAACTGGTTCAATGAGGGAAGAAAGATCAAAACCCATGTTAATTCCCCTAGAAGAACCCATTCTGTTTTTAAAACAATTCCATATAATACCCTCCATTTGTGAGTGATCAGTCACCAAAGTACCATCAGGCAATTTTAAGCTAGCAATAGAATTCCTTCGATGCCTCTCAGTAGCCATTGCATGAAAGAACTTGGTGTTCTCACCACCCACTCTTATGTATCTGATAGTACATCTTTTCTTCCAATAAAGACATTGAAGGTACTTCTTTTCTTCCTAAAATTGGATTCATGTCTGTAAAGTGCTCTATATTCCTCAAGCTCATCCAAGAGCAGAACAACATTATTGCACTTACATATTAGAGTTTTCAGTTTGGAAATGTTCTTCTGCCATCTCCTGAGACACATTCTCAGGGACTTAAATTTGTCAGCTGGTATCCCTAGTAAGTTTTCCAATGCAAATTCAAATTTAAAAGATGAACAATATGGAGGTGAGAAAACTTTGTATGTATCAAGCATATGACCACACACACACAGAGACACACATGCACGAACACAACAACAATCCAATAAGTATAGTGCATCTATTTTTCCAAACCATGCATGTATGACACAAATTCAAAAATACTCCTTCTATTCCTAAATATTAGTCTTTTAGAGGGTTCAACAAGTGACTACATACGGAGCAAAATGAGTGAATCTAGACTCTAAAATATGTCTATATACATCCGTATGTGCCAGTCCATTTGAAGCCTCTAAAAAGACTAATATTTAGGAATGAAGGGAGTAAAATGTAAGACATCCATGGTCCTCAGTTCAATATTTAAAATGAACATGAAACTGAAACATGAATATTAAGTCTAGTACTACAGTACATGCAAATGTTGTGTTTAGGCGGAGCTATTATTGTCGGGGGTCAACCCCTCGACCTTAGATAAAATTGTGGAGCTCTGTTTAGGGTTGTTTAGATTATATTTGTCCCCACCCTCCCAACCACCGATTGGTTGTGTGCCCCCCGCCCCTCCTCCCCGGGAGAATATCATGTGCCCCCATACCTTAGATGCTATATGCCGATACAAGTTGCTTGGAGCTTGTAGATCTGAGATATAGCAGCTCACATGATGTGTCTTAATATTTTTGCAGGAAACCTTGATGAGTTTGAGAATTGCACACAATTTGTACAAAAACTACTTAGATGCCCTTTGATCCCTTATCCAACGACCTCGAAGCTCGTATCACCGTAGCATCTAAGATGAAGGAGGACATCGTATTCTCCTGTATGTAAGAATATCATGTGCTACCACACCTTAGATGCTTTGGTGATACAAGCTCTTCAGAGGCGTTGGATTTGTGACCCAACACCTCCTCGGTGGTTCGAATGGTTTTTTGCAGAAAAGCCCCAAAAGAGTTCGGCCACTGCTTACAAGCACAAAGACTGCTCAGATGCCATTGGATCTCAGATCAAACGACCTCCAAGCTCGTATCACCGTAGCATCCAAGCTGCGATAGCACCTTATGTTTTCTCGCACGGAGAGTATGAGGTGCTCCCGCACCGTAGATTCTATGGTGATACGAGTTCACTGAGATCTAACGGCCCACGGTAGGAGGTTTGAATGTTTTTGCAATATACGGCTGATAGAGTTTGGGAAATGCGCAGAAAGTACAAGTACTACGCATGTGCCATCTGATCACTGATCATACGACCTAGATGCTCATATCACCGTAGCGGGTAATTAAGCTACGGGGAGCACCTAATATGAGCACCGGGGAGCCGTTGGATCGAAGATGCAGCGGCACACACGAGGCCTGAATGTTTTATTTGCAAAAAAACCTTTGGAGAGTTTGGAAATTGCGCATAATTACAAAGACTACTCCCAAGCCATTGGATCTCACTTCCAACGGTGTAAAAACTCGTATCACCATAGTATCTAAGCTGCGGGGTGGATGTGATATTCTATGCCGCTGTCATTTTTGTTCGTAAACTTGCAAAATACGTGTAACTCGTGCCGTTACTTGTCTAACCGCGCAAAGTGTTTGTTCAAAAAAAACCATCCTACACTGAAATATCGGAACAACACACGGGGGTCCCACTTGTCATTAATCAAATTTGGACCTAAAACTAACAAATCTGAAAGACGAGATTCGAACTGGCAACCTGGACTACAAAGCGTAAGTCGATAGCCTGAAAAAATGAACGGTTGTTGGCTTTGTCCCATAACTTGATTTTATACAGTACTTGCGTTGAGTAGAGTAGAGGGAGTGCCTCGTCAACACGTGCATGACCGTTGTCTCACTTACTGGTGGGTCCCAGGTCTGCGATCTCAATCTCTCTTCTCTCCATCGTCTAACCTTTGCACGGGCACACACGAAGAGCGGCGCTAGCTTGCCGTGGTGTTATTACAACTAAAAAAAGCTTGGAAAATAGAAGAATCTCCTAGAACAAGAGACGTTGTGGCTGGTCGAGACGGAGCTAACCACATCTATCCTCCGTGCCACGTTTGCATGATGAAGCTGTGTGGCTAGTGGGGTGTTTTCGACCGACTGGCTGGGTCCCGAGGTCGAACCATAGGTACTACGTCTGATACAGTATATTGTTACACGCACATTTTTCCTCCGTGCCGTGACGTGGCACACCCTACCGCGTGGTTTTGGGGTCCTCCCGGGTGGTGCACGCATATATTCTTCCTGATGTGGGACGCCCTACCGCGCGTTTTCTGGGTCCTCCTCGGTCGTAGCGCTGAAGCAAGTAAATGAGTCGTCAAATTACGAAAGACCACCTTTCCCGCCGAGTACATCAGTGAAGCACGGTGGCTAGCTAGTTGAGCTAGTTCGACCGATTAGCTAGGCCGCCGCCACATTTGTTTTTCACCCCTTTTTTATCTACTTGCCGGCAGGTAAATTTAAATATCCACCGCGGCGTTGCTCTGGTGTTTGGGTGCGGCAGGATTTTTAATTTTTTGATTGACGGGAGCAGGCGCGGCAGGATTTTTAATTTTTTTATTAATAGGAGCAGGCGCGGCAGCAATTAGTCACGATGACTCTGCCTATAAAAACCCACTGCTCCCTGATGTGAGAAGTCGTCGACTGGTGTTTTACCGTGGTGAAAACCAAAAGATTTCCCGCTCCCTCCGCCTTCCCGTAGATTGCATTGCCTTTCAGCCATTTCGCCCCCTTTGCTTCCTCTCCCCATTGCTTCTACCTGGTGCCATGGCGGTGCAGCAGATCACGGAGTCCGAGGTGAGGCGCCTGACATAGGAGCTCCATGCCAAGGATGCGGAGCTCAGGGCCAAGGACGTGGAGCTCCGTGAGCTCAAGGAGGAGAGGAGTGCCATGCTCCTCCGTTATGTGCGGGAGTTCACGGAGCTTCAAAAGCGGCAGGCGTCCACCACAAAGATGCTCGAGGCATCGGGCGTTGCTGCAGAAAGCAGGAGATACGATAGGCCGTCAGGGGAGCCGGCTGGAGCGCGAGCGGGCCGATCGTGACGAGGTCCAGGATCGCCTCAGCCACTTGGTGAACCAAGTTGCCACGCACGTGTTGCGGCTGCGCGATGCCTATCGTCGTGCCAGCACGACGATGCCGGCCGTCGGGCTAAACCAGTTCGACCACCCGGTCGACTTCAACGAGCTGTAGCTTCCTGACCTGGTCTCCTTCTTCACCTATATCTCCGAGGAGCTGAGCCGTCTCCGCGCGATGGTGGGGGCTAAGCTGGACAAGGAGGGGTTGCAGGCTGCCGTCGCCGTTGCCGGGCGAATCCTTTCAGGGCTCCGTCACCGGAATCCATTCGTGCCATTGGACGCCGTCTTTGACGAGCTGGCTCCCGTCGACCGGGAGCGGGCTCTGTGAGTGGTTGCACCCTGCATCACCAACGTCGCGCGCCTCGAGAAGCAGAGGGACTTCGGTGGTGTTTAGGCGCCCTCTACATGGGCATGTCCATGTCTCGGCGCAACATGACCGTTGGATCAAACTCAGACGGTGCAGATCAGTCACTGTAGCACAAAGCGTGTGGGTGTGTTTGGTTGCATTCTCATCTCAATATAGTTGTTTCCTCTTCGTGTATTTTTGTCAACCTACTAGTGTGGACTCATGCACCCTTCATGCACTCTGCCAAACACCCAAAAGTGGGTCGAGAAGGGAACTTTTGCTCCCATCTCGTGCACCCTTCATACACCCTGCCTAACACTATTCGTGCTTCATATGGTTCATGTTTCGTGGAGTACTGTAGCACCGTACTCTCTGTGCGCTGTGGACCTAGTTCTGTTAACATTGATCTCACCTTTCATTCTCGACCGGACAGTCAAAAAAGCGGTACTATGTTACATATAGGAGTAGTTGACATGCGCACAACATCATTTGTTATCGTCATATCTTACTACAGTAGCAACAAGATTGTGTAGTACTGACGTATGAACCACCGCACATGCCTAGTAGTAGGAGCACTGTGTATGTTCAAGTGGCTGCCGTGTTTCGCACTCCTCCGTTGTAAGAGTGGAAACGCTTGATGTAATCATTTTTTTCTTCAGAAAAACAGTGGACACGCTCTACCGTGCGGATCCTCCTCCAGCCATGCACTAAATTACTCACTTTCACCGACGTGTGGGACAGCCAGCACCTGGGTCCACCAGCCATGCACTAAATTACTCCGTAGTAGAGTGACGGTAGACTACCCCGATCGAACCGCCGCAGTAATGCCCAATGAGCCGTCAAATCACAAAACCCCTCCTTTCCAGCAGTAAGTTGGACGGACGAAGCAACCATCATTTCACTCTTCTCTCTCAGCTTCCTCTCTTGAAGAAAACCCCCACTCGCTTCGCTTCTCCCTCATCTCGTTCCTCCTTTCACTCTTCTCTCTCAGCTTCCTCTCTTGGATCGAAGCCGGAGCACCGGCCGACGTGATGTCTATGGCTCTGGCCAAAACCGTCGAGGCTCATGGTACGAAGAAGCGCAAGCACCCCGCCGAGACTACCGCAGACAAGCTCAAAGCCATCGCCCTGTCCAAGCCCCCCTCTCCGGGATCCCTCATTAAGCATGTCCAGGTAATGTCTCTTGTTGACGATCTTTTTCTCAATCTTGATCGTGTTTTTTCATCTAACACGCAGTACTAGTACTGGTAGTACAACTTTCTGGGTGATCTTGCATGTGATTTTAGTGTGCCAAATGACGGTTCTAAATTCCTCTTTTGACCAAAACATGCGGGAGGTTGACACTGATTTCTTATAGATTACTTTCAACTACTCCCTCTGTCCCAAATTTCTTGTCTTAGATTTGTCTAGATACAGATGTATCTAATACTAAAATGTGACTTGATACATCCGTATCTAGACAAATCTAAGACAAGAATTTTGGGACGGAGGGAGTACTTTATGAACATCAATGCTACCTTTTAAGAGGGTATATTTGCCTCAGTAACTTGTGTTATGGATATTGCATGTAATCCCTCTGCTCTCATGACTTTGAAGACATGTTCTAGTGTCTTTGTTCACTCATTTCTGAACGGAGGTAGTAATAAAATATGGTTTCTGTTTGAATTAGAACCAGGTCCGCGGTGGAGATGAAGTTCTCAAAGTCATGCCGTGTGAACTGGAAGACCTGATGATGAGTTCTACTGCTGAACTATCCAGCTGCTGTGTCCTTGTCGCCACGTGTCCCGAACTAGTGTTTTCCTGTAGCATTGTTGTCAGGCGTGTTCTCGAGGCTGTACTTGACCACAACAATTATCTGGTTGTGCCTTCAATTACGAAGGGTGTGGTTCTTGTAAAGCTTCCCAACAAATCTAATGCGGCCTGTCTTCATCATCATGTTCATGAGTGGAAAGACCACTCTGTTAGGTTCTCCAAGGTTGACAAGATGGTGATGGTGCATGTAGACATCTCACACGAAGTCCATGGCCTAGTCAGTTATGCGGGGTTCATCCTGTAGGTCGGTGGCAAGAAATAGTCTGCAGAGTTTAGTTAGTGCAACTTTGCTTGTCTGTAGTAAGTACTATTGTTCAGTACTTGATTTGTGTTTGTGAACCCTGTATTGTTTATTAGTATTGCCGCTTTTGGTGTGTGAACGGTCTATGTTAATGTCTGTTCACTCAATTCAGTATGTATATTTTGAAGTATCCAGATCATATTTTTTGTGAGAACGGTTTATCAATTATGGTTACACTCCAATATCTGTATGCATTGCAGGGTTTATCGCACCCACCAGGATTTCCAGTCCCATGGATGTTCGGTCCATATGGTTTGTCATGACCTTTGGACTGTCCTGCTTGTGGGAGTAGGTGGGGCCCCTGCATGCCACGCGTAGTTGGACGATCAATCTTCTGTTTAGTACTTCAACATAGTGATTTCCTGGTAAGGATTCACTCGTGTCACATCAAGTAAATCTTATTGATTTACTGTCTAAATCTTATTGATTTAATGTCATGTTTTCTTTCTTTTCCTGCAATTTTACGATGCAGGTTTTGCCATGTGACATTCATCACAGAATAAACCGTTTGGTTTGCTCTACGATGGCTATTTTTGCAGGTTTCACTTCTTATGTCGTGTCAGTAACGAAGGCACTGTCCATCACTTATATTACTGGAAAAAATTGGATCAGTCTGTTGCCTGAGTACAAGCTGAATCCCTATGATGAACTGCAGTTTGGTTTAACAAAAACGCCACAATTAGTCCTTCTCGCGTTTAAAAGAAATGAGGAAAAAAACTGGATCACGGTCACGGATCCTAGTCAAGTTAGAAAGCTGATCATAGCAGACCAGACACGATCGCCGCTGTCTCGCACAGATCGAGCACCGGTAGTTGCTCTAGCACTGACAGCGGCAGCAGCTCAGTCTGATCCAGCTGAGGATTGGGCACCGACCGTGTCAGCGGATCAGTCTGATCTACCGGAGGATCGGGCATCGACACCGGCACCTGCTCCGACACCAGCACCAGCTCTACAAGGAGCACCGTCTCCGGCAGCAGCAGCGGCTTCGGCACCTGCACCAACACTTGCACTTGCATCTGCTCCGGCCCGTGCAGTTTCACCGGCAACAGACTGGGCTGCAGTTCGCACTTCATATACTAAAGTCCTTACAAAAACCGACATGTCCACCTTCTTGGTAAGCATTGGCCGCCCAAGTGCTTCGTTCTTTTTTCTTTCCATGTTGTTTCACATGATTCAGTGTGTTGATCTAACTGTTTGGGTATGTCTTCTTGTTTGCAAACAGAGAATTCCTAGAGCAACGAGGGAGTCGTTCAACAATCCGGGCGACCGCGGCCAAGTTTCTCTTACCATGCGCAGCCTTGGTGTGAATGAACCTGCTCAATATACCGTAAGTACAAAGGATGGTCGCATGATGATTGATGCTAAAGGATGGTCAAGGTTCAAATCTAAATCATATCTTGCGGTAGGGGATGATGTCAAAATCGAACTTTCTCGGCAAGGAGAGCTGGTCCAAATCAACTTTGAAATTCTTCAGTAGCAGCACGCAACTGCCGAACTGATCAATCCTCCGAGAGATTTTGATATAATAATCTGGCATGGTGAAACAAGTGTCCTGTGTGTATACGTAGTACGACAGTATTATTTATCACATGGTATATCGTTGATAGAATGGAAACTCTGATTGCTGGTTAGGAACTGTCATTCGATTTCATGCCAACAGCTGCCGTGCTTTATTCAATTTTGTGTATTCGCCTTGCGACAGCATCTAAAACCAGCGCCGTACCGATCGCTTGCAATATGAAAAGCGCTGAGGTAGAACACATGGGCCCCCAAACATGTAGGGTCGGCCTGCGGCCCAAAGTCCCGAACCATGAGCCTATCTGAGTATTATATTCTCAGCTGAACCCCCATAAAAAAGCTGAACCCCCATAATGCCCGTGCGTTGTAGAGGGAGTATATTTCTCGGCAAGATGAGCCTGTGATATAAAAGATTTGTATATTTCTTTACAGAGGGAGTATCTCTCTGTCAAAAAATATATTTATGTGTAACTAGTTACTACTGTGTTTCTACTTCCTTTCGCTGATATGTGGGGCAACCGGCAACGGGGTCCACGTGCCATATGCACAAATTAGAGTGCACAACTTCACGGTAGACACACCCCGGTCGTAGCGCCGCAGTAATGCCCAATGAGCCGTCAAATCACAACCCCCCTTTACAGCTTTAGCAGTAAGCTGGACGGATGAAACGACAATATTTCACTGGGCCTGAATCCCCTTCTCCCTTGTCTGCTTGTTCAGAGAAAACCCCCTCTCGGCGATTGCATAGGGTTTTCTCATGGAGAACCAGGTACGAATTCTTCATCCATCCCCGATAAATCCAAGTCCCTTGGTCGCAGGTAATCCTAGGATGGCAGTCGTAGACGTTCATGCATTTTTCTTCCTACTGAATCTAGTGTGTTTCATTTGCAGTGCCCAAAGTGCGAGTACCCTACAGGTTTCTGCGCCCTCAGCGAGACGCCACACTTGTTCCTTCTCATCCTAACACAGCATTTTGAAACGCGCACAGTATGTTCCTAGAATCCTCTTTTCTATCCGGGAGGGTGGGGTTTTTTTGAACATGCTGTGTTCTCATATTATTTTTCCTGCAGTGTATTATTTGCTCTGCCAGAACACATGTACTCAAGATGCTCGGCCTTGCCATAACTGAATACACTAGTTTAATGGTCACAGTGAAGACAAGCCATGGATATAAGTTTCGAGTTGGGTTCATTAACCAAGAAGATCGCTGCTTTTTTTATGGCCGAACTTGGATAAACTTTCTCAAGTGTTACAGACTGAAAGTTGGCGCACGAATGTTGATGGAAATAGCAGAACCTGGTCTCATCTTCACTGTGATCTTCCACCCCGACATCGTTCCAATTGTTCATCCATGTTAGTTTTGTATCTGGTTCTTGCTTGTTGCCTCGATTACTTCTTAATCCACCTATTCTGTCTAACTAATGACAATTTAACTTTAGAAGTAGCAACTAATCTCTCACGAAGATGCTACTTCTAACTAATATTTTCTTATAATTGGTGGCACGTGTAGGTTTTTTCAGAGTTAAGCAGTCTGCTCGTTTGTTACTCTGTAATAACTCGGCTGTTACTAATGGCACTGAAGTTGACTGGATCGACATCCACAAGTTCCTACACTTTATTGATCGTCTTGAGGTCCTTGTGGGGCGTTTCAATGGTGGAAGGCCATGTGGGATATGTGTGCCACTTCTGCACTTGTTGAACAGGTCCAACTGTGTCGAGAAACTTATGGTACGAGCTGTTTTCTGTTATATATGTTGTTCATAAACTATTGCTATTACACAGTTTTATAGCTGTGATCTTCTTGAAACAGGAACTGCCGAGTTCTATTGTTCCTATACAGATGCCTGACCATGGTCGGGTCAGACTTGCGCTTGGTCACAACATGATGTTTATGTCAACCTACTCAATTCCCCTTGGAGGTGAAAAGATACTTATTCATGGGTGGTCTCAAATAATGAAGGCCCGTTCATCTTGGAGAATAGGACAGAAGATTATGTTCATGCTTTTCCATGGCTCTAAAGCGAATATCCTGTTTATTGACCACGTTGCGAGATGAAGCCGCTTTCAGAAGGTTGTGGATGCGCGGGGTGGCGCCTGGGCCTTGTCCTGGGGCTTGGCGGCCTCACCCTTGGTTAACTGTAGGGAAAGTAGCACTGTTCGAGCCGTGCTTTGTACGGTTGAACCTGTATAAGTACTCATATTGCTTTCAGCTTTGGTTGTTAAGTGCCCCTACTGGTTTCAGTTAAGGTTGTTAAGTACTCCTGTTGCTTTTATAGTCCGTCGTGTTTCTTCAGTCTTGTCTTCCTCCAGCCGCCAAAACCAAACCAGCGCCGGCGGGGCCGCTTGCTTCCGCCTCCCACGGCTGGCTGCGCCTCAGCGCACGCATCGCCGCCCCACCGTCTCCTAAATCATTAACGCCGACGTCCTCCGCGCGCTTTGGTGCGCTCGCCGCGGCGCCGCCCTCTCGCGTTGTCAACATGGTCAACAAAAAACAGGATTCGACAGAAGTACGTGGAGAGGATGACAGTAGGGGCCCACCACGTCAGCGTATGGAAAAATAAAATGCTTCCTCCTAGTGTTTTCCTGCCATCTGGGACCCACGACATTGTGAGCGTATATAGTCAATAGACAAGAGAACAACACAAGATCGGCTGACACCTGGGACGTAGCTACTCGAGCAGTATTTTTTTTGTTTGGTATTGTTGAGACGGAGCAGGGTTTGAACTGGGCTGTGGCCCGTCTAGCCCAGGCTTATATTTTATGTTCACCATGTGACCAGCCCAGCTATTTTTTTCTTTGTGAAAATGAGCCCAGTTTCTTTTTTCTGAAGAATACCCAATCCAGTCCTACTTATTTTTCTACGCCCTGATGGGCTGCAACTCTTTCAAGACGCCTGCAAATCTTGAAAGTAATATGAAATGGGTTGTAAATATAAAAACAGATGACAAATTGGCAATTACTTTATAATTTCTGATTTTTTCACATTTTCTGATTCCTATTTTACTGGGCATTAACCTAATTTAAATATATCTTCAAAGTACTTTAAATCTGGCTCGACATTTCGGTATTAAAAATAGTTTGGAACCCACAGAAATATGCGAAATTGGCCCTGGCCAACCAAAAAAACGACTGCAATAAATTGCATAAGAAGTTGCCATGAGCTATATATAAATTATTAAAAAAAAGAGGGAGTGGTCTGACTTGTGGGCCTGTTTAGTTGACGCGTATGCAAGATTTTTTTAGTTATTATATACGTCAACAAACGATTCTAGCAGACGTAACCGTTGGATGTCAATCCAACGGCCGTCATGTTTCTTCCATCTCTGATCTTCTTGCTCCAGCCGCCAAAGCAGCGCCGGCGGGACCGCCTACTCCCGCCTCCCGTGGCCGGCTGTGCTGCCGCGTAGGCCTCAGCGCCCCCTACTACTCCCACCGCTGGCCAGGGCATCCCTCTACTCACCCACACCCCCTCTTATTCTGCGGCGACGGCAGCCTCACACCGCAGCCGAACCGGTGAACCCTAGTACTCCTCTCCGCGCGGGCTTCCACTGTTGCGTCTTCCCCGGCTCCGCGTCGTCCCCTTCCTAGGCCTCGCCGTCGTCCACCGCCGTGGTGCTCTCGGCGCGGCGTGGTCAATGTGGTCAACGACCGACTTCCATCGGAAGAGTACTGTACGTGGAGAGGCTGACAGCTGGGTCCATGGCATCCGCAAGGAAGTGCCTCCTTATTACGCGGAAAATAATTATTCCTCCACCTGACAGCAGGGACCCACCGGACGGGCCACCAGTATTTCGCAAAAAAAACGTTTCCCCCTGACTGCTGGGACCCACAAGACGGGCCACCGTATTTCGTGAAAAAAACGTTCCCCCCGCTGTCAGCTCGGACCCACCGCAAGTGCCTCCATATGACGCACAAAAAAATGAATACCCCCTGCTAGCTGGGACCCACCTTGGTGGGAGGCTGACTTGTGGGCCTACTAAGTTGACTGGGACAGAGGCCTTTGTCAACTTTAGTCAATATATGAACGATTCTAGCTCTTGTGACCGTACGATGTCCATCCAATGGCCGTAGTGCTTCTTCAACCTCTGGTCTTCTCGCTCCAGCCGCCCAAAGCAGCGCAGGTTGTGCCGCCTGCTCCTGCCGCCCGTGGCCGGCTGTGATGCCGCAGAGGCCTCACCGCCCCCTACTACTCCCACCGCTGGCCAGGCCATCCCTCTACGCACCCACACCCCCTGTTATTCTACGGCGACGGCAGCCTCACACCGCAGCCGAACGAGTGAACCCTCATACTCCTTTGCGCGTGGGCATCCACTGCCGCGTCTTCCCCGGCTCCGCGTCGTCCCCTTCCTAGGCCTCGCCGTCGTCCACCGCCCTGGTGCTCTCGGCGCGGCGTGGTCAACGTGGTCAAGGAATGGCTTCCATCGGACGTGGACTGTACATGGAGAGGCTGACAACTGGGTCCACGGCCGCAGCAAGGAAGTGCCTCCTTATTACGCGCAAAATAATGATTCCTCCACCTGACAGCGGGGACCCACCGGATGGGCCACCGTATTTCATGAAAAAAACATTTCCCCCTGACTGCTGGGACCCACCAGCTACATCTTCGCACGCAAGGAAGTGCGTCCGAAAAAAACGATTCACCCCCTGACTGTTGGGACCCACCAGCTACATCTTCGCACGCAAGGAAGTGCGTTCGGGCAAAAAAACAAAATGATTCCCCCCTGAGTGCTAGGACCCAGCAGCTACACCTTCGCACGCAAGGAAGTGCGTCCGGGCAAAAAAAACAAAACGATTCGCCCCCCTGACTGCTGGGACCCACCAGCTACATATTCGCAGGCAAGGAAGTGCCTGACAGTCGGGACCCACCTGGTCGAAGCGTACGTAGCGTTGTCATTCTGGTCGCGAACATGTACGTACATATATACTGGTCGATGTAGAGGCATGCACGTGTCGTAGTAGAGGCGCGTACATGTCGTAGTAGAGGCGCGCACGTAGCATGTACACGTACGTACAGTGGCCAGGGTGCAAGAAAGAAAATACGGCCACGTACGTACATACGGGCAGGGTCTTGAACGCCTACTCGCGCATACGTACAGCCAGGGCTCGTGTACATGGCTTGGTCGGAACAGAGAAACAGCATCATCGTCGTGTTCATGGGGAGGCAATGGAATGTGTCGTGTTTATGGGGAGGCAACTAAATGCGTCGTGTTCATCGGGAGGCAACGGTACGCGTGGGAGCCAACCGGCTGGGTCGGAACGGAATGCGTGGTCGTGTTCATCGGGAGGGCTTGGACGGAACATGCAATGGAAATGAGGCCCGGCGTACCGCAAAACGGAGGAAACGGCCATGTGTTTGACCGGCCACGTTCGAAACGGGATCCTGTTCATCGGGAGGGGTCTGGCGTACCGCAAAATGGAGGAAACGGACCTCCTACGGTCGAAACGGGGGTCCTGTTGATCGGGAGGGGTGTGGCGTATCGCAAAACGGAGGAAACGGACTTGTGTTGGAGCGCTACGGTCGAAACGGGGGTCCTGTTCATCGGGAGGGGTGTGGCGTACTGCAAAACGGGACTCCACGGGGTACTATTCATCTCCACTGTCGACCTCCTCCAGCCTCCACGGGCTCCTGTTAATCCATCCTCCACCGCGCGCTACTCCACCGGCTACTGTTCAACCACCCCTCCACGGGCACCCCTCCACCGTCTACTGTTCATCCAGCCCTCCACACCACGGGATCCTGTTCAACCACCCCTCCACGGGCACCCCTCCACCGTCTACTGTTCATCCAGCCCTCCACACCACGGGGTCCTGTTCATCCAGAGGCAACACCACCGCTCACTGTTCATCCAACCCCCCCCCCCCCCCCCGCAACGCTCACTGTTCATCCAATCGATCGGCTTCAGTTAGCAGCAGTAGCGAAGGAATCGCTCGATCGGGTTCAGTTAACAGCCATCGATTGATCGCTTGGGTTCAGTAACGCGTAGCCTGCAGTGCAATCGCTCGGGTTCAGTTAGAGCCCAACGCCTCGCTCGGGTTAAGTTAGAGCCAATGCCTCGCACACATGCGCACACGTGTACGAGAGAAACGCGCATCGCTCGGCCCCCGACCTCCCACCGTAACCGGGAACTCCCCGAAATTTTCCTCCCCCTCGCTTCTACCATGGTTTTTTCCATCATGGACGGCCCAAAGAATGTCATGCAGCTCCGTCTCCGGCCCGCCCAGGACGAAAAGCCCTTTTTCTGTCATGATTTTTTGTCATAGAAGTAGGAGTCCACCACACTTATGATGATACCGGGTTTTGTCACAATTATCGTCATAGAAGTGTCATATGTATGACAAAAAAAATTTCGTTTGGCCCAAAATGTCACGGATGTGTCTTTTTTTTGTAGTGATACAACTCTCGTTTAAGATTTTTTGCAGGAAAACTTCTCTCTAAATGGGAAGGCCCTTACGTTATCGAGGAGGTCTATCGTTCCGGTGCCATAAAAATCAACAACTTCGAAGGCACAAATCCGAAGGTGGTGAACGGTCAAAGAATTAAACACTATATCTCAGGTAATCCCATAAATGTTGAAACCAATGTTATTGAAACCGTAACCCCGGAGGAATACATAAGAGACACTTTCCGGAACGCTTCAGACTCCGAAAAGGAATAGGTATGTGGTACGGTAAGTAAACCGACTCCAAAATAATAGGACACGAGGCCTCCACGAGGGTGGAGGGCGCGCCCCCTACCTCGTGGGCACCTCGTGTGCTCTTCGGACTCCGTTTTCTTGCATGTTACGTATTTTGGTCGGTAAAAATTCATTATATAATCTCCCGAAGGTTTTGACTCCTGTATCACGCAAATATTCTCTATTCTCGTTTCGAGTTGTTGCTGTTGCAGATTAGAGCAAGATGTCTTCTCAAGAGTCAGTCGGGGGGAGCCGGGTGTCTCATCCGGCATCAAGACCAAGGACAAACAGCGATGCTGACCACTTTGGGCCAGCAACAGAGGAAGAGATGGAGGCTGATTTGATGAGGATAGATGCCATGGAGGATCAATAAGTCACTTCTCGCTTTCGAGCTGGGTTCACGATGGGGGAACTACAGAGCTCAGCCATTCCAAACTCGGTTATCCCTTCCAATGTTAGATTTCTTTCTTATGAAAATATGAAGAAGAGTGTCACTTGTTCTCCCGCAGCTATGCAACACCCTTGGGGTGCAAGGAGCTTTAGCCGTTACAGGAAAGCTTCGTAAGGAAATAATGGACCTCAAGCAGCAACTCAATAAGCTCGAGGAAGAGAATCGTATCCTGAGGGGCATTATCGCCAGAATATCACATCACCATCCCCGAAGAAGGAGACATAATCACATGGGTATGGGCGCTCCCCTTGGCAACTGCCAAGCTTGGGGGAGGTGCCCCCGGTATCGTATCACCATCACACTCCTATCTTTACCGTTTTTCTTAGTTTGATCCTATTAGTAGTATCTTGATCTAGTGGAATAAAGTTTTGGTATGATCTAGTTTTGAGTTTTGCTTTATGATCTCTCTATGTAATCGAGTCCGTGAGTTATATAATAAAGATTAGTGTTGAGTCAAGGGCTTGATTATTTTCCCATGATCTTGAGGGAATAAAAGAAAAGAGAAAATAATAAAAAGAAATAAAGAGATCATATTGATCTTATTGAGAGTAATGACTTCACATAGAAAGAGTATGATGATTAAAAATTGTTGAGAGTTGACAAACATAGTTTTGGTCATCGTTGCAATTAATAGGAAGTAATATAGAAAGAGAGGTTTCACATATAAATATACTATCTTGGACATCTTTTATGATTGGGAGCACTCATTAAAATATGACATGCTAAAGAGTTGATGTTGGACAAGGAAGACAACATAATGGGTTATGTTTTCTTATATCTGAGATAAAGTATGTTGTCATGGATCATCCAACATGTTGAGCTTGCCTTTCCCCCTCATGCTAGCCAAACTCTTTGCACCAAGTAGAGATACTACTTGTGCTTCCAAAAAACCCTTAAACCAGTTTTGCCATGAGAGTCCACCATATCTACCTATGGATTGAGTAAGATCCTTCAAGTAAGTTGTCATCGGTGCAAGCAATAAAAATTGCTCTCTAAATATGTATGATTGATTGGTGTGGAGGAAATAAACTTTATACGATCTTGTGATGTGGAAGAAATATTAGCGACGGACTGCATAATAAAGGTTCATATCACAAGTGGCAATATAAAGTGACGTTCTTTCGCATTAAGATTTTGTGCATCCAACCCTGAAAGCGCATGGCAACCTCTGCTTCCCTCTGCGAAGGGCCTATCTTTTATTATTATCTTCTATCTTATGCAAGAGTCATGGTGATTTTCAACTTTCCTTTTTACATTTTATCCTTTGGCAGGCACAGGATGTTGGAAAGATCCTGATATATATATCTAATTGGATATGGGTTAGCATGAATTATTATTGTTGACATTAGCCTTGAGGTAAAAGGTTGGGAGGCGAAATTATAAGCCCCTATCTTTCTCTGTGTCCGACTAAAACTCCGTAACCACAAGTATTGCGTGAGTGTTAGCAATTATGAAAGATTAAATGATAGTTGACTGTGTGGACTTGCTAGAAAGCTCTGACATAGACTCTTTCTGATGTTATGATAAATTGCAATTGCTTCAATGACTGAGATTATAGTTTTTTGGTTTTCAATAAAGTTTCTGATTCATACTTTGCATTGTGAATAGATTATTACTTGAGCATAAGAAATCATATGACAATATCCATATATGTTGCTGTTATGAGAATAATCATGATGCCCTCATGTCTGTATTTTATTTTATCGACACCTCTACCTCTAAACATGTGGACATATTTATCGTTATCGACTTTCGCTTGAGGACAAGTGAGGTCTAAGCTTGGGGGAGTTGATACGTCCATTTTGCATCATGCTTTTATATCGATATTTATTGCATTATGGGTTGTTATTACACATTATGTCACAATACTTATGCCTATTCTCTCTTATTTTACAAGGTTTACATAAGGAGGGAGAATGCCGGCAGCTGGAATTCTGGGCTGGAAAAGGAGCAAATATTAGAGACCTATTCTGCACAACTTCAAAAGTCCTGAAACTCCATGAAAGTTATTTTTGGAAATAATAAAAAATATTGAGCGGAAGAACTACGTCAGGGGGGCCTCCACCTGTCCACGAGGGTGGGGGGCGCGCCCTACCCCCCTGGGCGCACCCCCCTGCCTCGTGGGCCCCCTGCTGGCCCTCTGGTGCCCATCTTCTGCTATATGAGGTATTTCGTCCCAAGAAAAATCATAAGCAAGCTTTCGGGATGAAACTCCGCCGCCACGAGGCGGAACCTTGGCAGAACCAATCTAGGGCTCCGGCAGAGCTGTTCTGCCGGGGACACTTCCCTCCGGGAGGGGGAAATCATCGTCATCGTCATCACCAACGCTCCTCTCATCAGGAGAGGGAAATCTCCATCAACATCTTCACTAGCACCATCTCCTCTCAAACCCTAGTTCATCTCTTGTATCCAATTCTTGTCTCCAAGTCTGGGATTGGTACCTGTAGGTTGCTAGTAGTGTTGATTACTCCTTGTAGTTGATACTAGTTGGTTTATTTGGTGGAAGATCATATGTTCGAATCCATTATGCATATTAATACCCCTCTGATTATGAACATGAATATGCTTTGTGAGTAGTTACGTTTGTTCCCGAGGACATGGGAGAAGTCTTGCTACTAGTAGTCATGTGAATTTGGTATTCGTCGGTATTTTGATGAGATGTATGTTGTCTATCCTCTAGTGGTGTTATTTGAACGTCGACTACATAACACTTCACCATTATTTGGGCCTAGAGGAAGGCAATGGGAAGTAAGAAGTAGATGATGGGTTGCTAGAGTGATAGAAGCTTAAACCCTAGTTCATGCATTGCTTCGTAAGGGGCTGATTTGGATCCATATGTTTCATGCTATGGTTAGGTTTACCTTAATACTTTTGTTGTAGTTGAGGATGCTTGCAATAGAGGTTAATCATAAGTGGGATGCTTATCCAAGTAAGGGCAGCACCCAAGCACCGGTCCACCCACATATCAAATTATCAAAGTACCGAACGCGAATCATATGAACGTGATGAAAACTAGCTTGACGATAATTCCCATGTGTCCTCGGGAGCGCTTTTCTCTATATAAGAGTTTGTTGAGGCTTGTCCTTTGCTTCAAAAAGGATTGGGCCACCTTGCTACACTTTATTTACTTTTGTTACTTGTTGCTCGTTACAAATTATCCTATCACAAAACTATCTGTTACCTATAATTTCAGTGCTTGCAGAGAATACCTTGCTGAAAACCGCGTATCATTTCCTTCTGCTCCTCGTTGGGTTCGACACTCTTACTTATCGAAAGGACTACGATATATCCCCTATACTTGTGGGTCATCAGCACTGCGTTGGTTTTCCCTTGAAGAGGAAAGGTGATGCAGTAAAGTAGCGTAAGTATTTCCATCAGTTTCTGAGAACCAAGGTATCAATCCAGTAGGAAATCACGCACGAGTCCCTCACACCTACACAAACAAATAAGAACCTCGCAACCAACGCGATAAAGGGGTTGTCAATCCCTCAACAGTCACTTGTGAGAGTGAGATCTGATAGATATGATAGATAATATATTTTGTATTTTTTGATGATAAAGAGAAATAAAGATGCAAAGTAAAATAAAAGGAAAAAGCAATAACTAAGTTTTGAAAGATTAATATGATGGAAAATAGACCCGGGGCCATAGGTTTCACTAGTGGCTTCTCTCGAGAGCATAAGTATTACGGTGGGTGAACAAATTACCGTTGAGCAATTGATAGAATTGAGCGTAGTCATAAGAATATCTAGGTATTATCATGTATATACGCATCACGTCCGTGACAAGTAGACCGACTCCTACCTGCATATACTACTATTACTCCACACATCGACCGCTATCCAGCATGCATCTAGAGTATTACGTTCATAAGAACAGGGTAACGATTTAAGCAAGATGACATGATGTAGAGGGATAAACTCATGCAATATGATATAAACTCCATCTTGTTATCCTCGATGGCAACAATACAATACGTGCCTTGCTGCCCCTGGTGTCACTGGGAAAAGACACCGCAAGATTGAACCCAAAGCTAAGCACTTCTCCCATTGCAAGAAAGATCAATCTAGCAGGCCAAACCAAACTGATAATTCGAAGAGACTTGCAAAGATAACCAATCATACATAAAAGAATTCAGAGGAGATTCAAATATTGTTCATAGATAAACTCGATCGTAAACCCACAATTCATTGGTCTCAACAAACACACCGCAAAAGAAGATTACATCGAATAGATCTCCACAAGAATCATGGAGAACTTTGTATTGAGATCCAAAAAGAGAGAAGAAGCTATCTAGCTAATAACTATGGACCCAAAGGTCTGAGGTAAACTACTCACACATCATCGGAGAGGCTATGGTGTTGATGTAGAAGCCCTCCATGATCAATGCCCCCTCCGGCGGAGCACCGGAAAAGGCCCCAAGATGAGATCTCATGGGTACAGAAGGTTGCGGCAGTGGAATTATGTTTTTGGCTCCGTATCTGGTAGTTTGGGGGTACGTAGGTATGTATAGGAGGAAAAAGTACGTCGGTGGAGCAACGTGGGCCCCACGAGGGTGGAGGGCGCGCCCAGGGGGGTAGGGGCGCCCCCTACCTCGTGCCCTCCTGGTTGCTTTCTTGACGTAGGGTCCAAGTCCTCTGGATCACGTTTGTTCCAAAAATCACGTTCCCGAAGGTTTCATTCCGTTTGGACTCCGTTTGATATTCTTTTTCTGCGAAACACTAAAATAGGCAAAAACAGCAATTCTGGGCTGGGCCTCTGGTTAATAGGTTAGTCCCAAAAATAATATAAAAGTGTATAATAAAGCCCATTAACATCCAAAACAGGATATAATATAGCATGGAACAATCAAAAATTATAGATACGTTGGAGACGTATCACGCATCTCCAAGCTTAATTCCTGCTCATCCTCGAGTAGGTAAATGATAAAAACAGAGTTTTTGATGTGGAATGCTACTTAGCATAATTTTCAATGTAATTCTCTTAATTGTGGTATGAATATTCAGATCCGAAAGATTCAATACAAAAGTTTAATATTGACATAAAATTAATAATACTTCAAGCATACTAACTAAGCAATTATGTCTTCTCAAAATAACATGGCCAAAGAAAGTTATCCCTACAAAATCATATAGTCTGGCTATGCTCTATCTTCACCACACAAAGTATTTAAATCATGCACAACCCCGATGACAAGCCAAGCAATTGTTTCATACTTTTGGTGTTCTCAAACTTTTTCAATCTTCACGCAATACATGAGCGTGAGCCATGGATATAGCACTATATGTGGAATAGAATGGTGGTTGTGAAGAAGACAAAAAGGGAGAAGATAGTCTCACATCAACTAGGCGTATCAACGGGCTATGGAGATGCCCATCAATAGATATCAATGTGAGTGAGTAGGGATTGCCATGTAATGGATGCACTAGAGCTATAAGTATATGAAAGCTCATCAAAATAAACTAAGTGGGTGTGCATCCAACTCGCTTGCTCACGAAGACCTAGGGCATTTTGAGGAAGCCAATCATTGGAATATACAAGCCAAGTTCTATAATGAAAAATTCCCACTAGTATATGAAAGTGATATCATAGGAGACTCTCTATCATGAAGATCATGGTGCTACTTTGAAGCACAAGTGTGGTAAAAGGATAGTAGCATTTTCCCTTCTCTCTTTTTATCTCAATTTTTTTATTTGGGCCTTTTCTCTTTTTTTATGGCCTCTTTTTTTTAATCCGGAGTCTCATCCCGACTTGTGGGGGAATCATAGTCTCCATCATCCTTTCCTCACTTGGGACAATGCTCTAAAAAATGATGATCATCACACTTTTATTTACTTACAACTCAATATTTAGAACAAGATATGACTCTATGTGAATGCCTTTGGCGGTGTACCGGGATATGCAATGAATCAAGAGTGACATGTATGACAGAATTATGAATGGTGGCTTTGCCACAAATACAATGTCAACTACATGATCATGCAAAGCAATATGACAATGATGGAGCGTGTCATAGTAAACGTAACGGTGGTAAGTTGCATGGCAATATATCTCGGAATGGCTATGGAAATGCCATAATAGGTTGGTATGGTGGCTGTTTTGAGGAAGGTATATGGTGGGTGTATGATACCGGCGAAAAGTGCGCGGTATTAGAGAGGCTAGCAATGGTGGAAGGAAGGAAGTGCGTATAATCCATGGACTCAACATTAGTCATAAAGAACTCATATACTTGTTGCGAAAATCTACAAGTTATCAAAGCAAAGTATTACCCGCATGCTCCTAGGGGGATAGATTGGTAGGAAAAGGCCATCCCTCATCCCCGACCGCCACTCATAAGGAAGACAATTAATAAATAAATCATGCTCCGACTTCATCACATAACGGTTCACCATACATGCATGCTACGGGAATCACAAACCTTAACGCAAGTACTCCTCAAATCCACAACTACTCAACTAGCATGACTCTAATATCACCATCTTTATATCTCAAAACAATTATCAAGCATCAAACTTCTCATAGTATTCAACACACTCATAAGATAATTTTTACTAATCTTGGATGCCTATTACTTTAGGACTAGTTTCTCAATTTAAGCAAATTACCATGCTGTTTTGTAGGACTCTCAAAATAATATAAGTGAAGCATGAGAGAACAATAGTTTCTATAAAACAAATCCACCACCGTGCTCTAAAAGATATAAGTGAAGCACTAGAGCAAAAACTATATAGCTCAAAAGATATAAGTGCAGCACATAGAGTATTCTAATAAATTCCGAATCATGTGTGTCTCTCTCAAAAGGTGTGTACAGCAAGGATGATTGTGGAAAACTAAAAAGCAAAGACTCAAATCATACAAGACGCTCCAAGCAAAACACATATCATGTGGTGAATAAAAATATAGCTCCAAGTAAAGTTACCGATGGAAGTAGACGAAAGAGGGGGCCGAGGCATCCCCAAGCTTTGGCTTTTTGGTGTCCTTAGATTATCTTGGGGTTCCATGTGCATCCCCAAGCTTAGGCTCTTGCCACTCCTTGTTCCATAATCCATCAAATCTTTTACCCAAAACTTGAAAACTTCACAACACAAAACTTAGCACAAAATCTCGTGAGCTCCGTCAGCGAAAGAAAACAAAACACCACTTCAAGGTACTGTAATGAACTCATTCTTTATTTATATTGGTGTTAAACCTACTTTATTCCAACTTCTCTATGGTTTATAAACTATTTTACTAGCCATAGATTCATCAAAATAAGCAAACAACACACGAAAAACAGAATCTGTCAAAAACAGAACAGTCTGTAGTAATCTGTAACTAACGCAAACTTCTAGAACTCAAAAAAATCTACCGAAATAGGACGACCTAGAAAATTTGTTTATTGATCAGAAGAAATTGAATAAGTATTTTATCACGTTCTGGTGATTTTTAACAATTGTTTTCGTGAACAGAAAGTTTTTGGAATTTTCAGCAAGATCAAATAACTATCATCCAAGAAGATCCTATAGGTTTAACTTGGCACAAACACTAATTAAAACATAAAAACAAATATAATACAGAGGCTAGATCAAATATTTATTCCTAAACAGAAGCAAAAAACAAAAAAACAAAAATAAAATTGGGTTGCCTCCCAACAAGCGCTATCGTTTAACGCCCCTAGCTAGGCATAAAAGCAAGGATAGATCTAGGTATTGCCATCTTTGGTAGGCAATCCATAAGTGGCTCTCATAATAGATTCATATGGTAATTTAATTTTATTTCTAGGGAAGTGTTCCATGCCTTTCCTTAGCGGAAATTGGAACCTAATATTCCCTTCCTTCATATCAATAATTGCACCAATCGTTCTAAGGAAAGGTCTACCAAGAATAATAGGACATGAAGGATTGCAATCTATGTCAAGAACAATAAAATATACGGGCACATAATTCCTATTTGCAACAATCAGAACATCATTAATTCTTCCGGTTGGTTTTTTAATAGTGGAATCCGCAAGTTGTAAGTTTAAAGAGCAATCTCAAATTCGCGGAAACCTAACAAATCACACAAAGTGTTTGGAATCGTGGAAACACTAGCACCCAAATCACACAAAGCATAGCATTCATGATCTTTAATTTTAATTTTAATAATAGGTTCCCACTCATCATAAAGTTTTCTAGAAACTTCCAACTCAAGTTTTTCTTCATAAGATTGCATTAAAGCATCAACGATATGTTTGGTAAAAGCTTTATTTTGGCTATAAGCTTGCGGAGCATTTAGCACGGATTGCAACAAAGGAAATATAATCTATAAAAGAGCAATCATAATAATTAAATTCCTTGAAATCCAAAATAGTGGGTTCATTGATATCTAAAGTTTTAACTTCTTCAATCTCACTTTTATCAATTTTAGCATCAAGATCTAAAAACTCCGAATTTTTGGAACGCCTTCTAGGTAAAGGTGGATCATATTCAGTCCCATCATTATCAAGATTCATATTGCAAAACAAAGATTTAATAGGGGACACATCAATAAGTTTTAGATCTTCATCTTTATTCTCATAAAAACTAGAAGAACACGCTTTCACAATGCAATCTTTCTTAGCACGCATCCTAGCGGTTCTTTCTTTGCACTCATCAATGGAAATTCTCATGGCTTTGAGAGACTCATTGATATCATGCTTAGGTGGAATAGATCTAAGTTTCAAAGAATCAACATCAAGAGAAATTCTATCAACGTTCCTAGCCAATTCATCAATCTTAGGCAACTTTTCTTCAAGCAAAGCATTGAAATTCTTTTGCGAATTTATAAATTCTTTAACACTAGTATCAAATTGGGAGGGCATCTTATTAAAATTTCCATAATAGTTGTTGTAGGAATTACCATAATTATTAGAGGAATTACTAGGATACGGCCTAGGATTAAAGTTTCCTCTATACGCGTTGTTACCAAAATTATTCCTACCAACAGAATTCACATCACTAGATTCATTATTATTCTCAATTAAAGTAGACAAAGGCATATCATTAGGATCAGAAGAAACACTCTTATTAGAAAATAATTTCATAAGTTCATCCATCTTTCCACTCATAACATTAATTTCTTCTATCGCATGCACTTTTTTATTAGTAGATCTTTCGGTGTGCCATTGAGAATAATTAACCATAATATTATCTAGGAGTTTAGTAGCTTGTCCTAAAGTGATTTCCATAAATGTACCTCCCGCGGCCGAATCTAAAAGATTTCTAGAAGCAAAATTCAATTCGGCATAAATTTTTTGTATAATCATCCACAAATTCAAACCATGAGTTGGGCAATTACGTATCATTAATTTCATCCTCTCCCAAGCTTGTGCAACATGTTCATGATCAAGTTGCTTAAAATTCATAATATCGTTTCTAAGAGAGATGATTTTAGCGGGAGGAAAATACTTAGAGATAAAAGCATCCTTGCACTTATTCCATGAATCAATACTATTTTTAGGCAAAGACGAAAACCAAACTTTAGCACGATCTCTAAGCGAAAAAGGGAATAGCTTCAATTTAACAATATCATTGTCCACATCTTTCTTCTTTTGCATATCACACAAATCAACGAAGCTATTTAGATGGGTAGCGGCATCTTCACTAGGAAGGCCGGCGAATTGATCTTTCATAACAAGATTCAACAAAGCAGCATTAGTTTCACAACATTCAGTATCGGTAAGAGGAGCAATCGGAGTGCTAAGAAAATCATTGTTGTTGGTATTGGTGAAGTCACACAATTTAGTATTATCTTGAGCCATCGTGACAAACAAGCAATCCAACACACAGGCAAACGAGAAGCAAGCGAAAAAGAGGCGAACGAAAAAGAGAGGGTGAATAAAACGACAAGGGTGAAGTGGGGGAGAGGAAAACGAGAGGCAAATGGCAAATAATGTAATGCGAGGGACATGAGTTTGCGATGGGTACTTGGTATGTCTTGACTTGACTTGACTTGGCGTAGATCTCCCTGGCAACGGCGCCAGAAATCCTTCTTGCTACCTCTTGAGCACTGCGTTGGTTTTCCCTTGAAGAGGAAAGGGTGATGCAGTAAAGTAGCGTAAGTATTTCCCTCAGTTTTTGAGAACCAAGGTATCAATCCAGTAGGAGATCACGCACGAGTCCCTCGCACCTACACAAATAAATAAGAACCTCGCAACCAACGCGATAAAGGGGTTGTCAATCCCTCAACGGTCACTTACGAGAGTGAGATCTGATAGATATGATAGATAATATTTTTGGTATTTTTTATGATAAAGAGAAATAAAGATGCAAAGTAAAATAAAAGGCAAAAGCAATAACTAAGTTTTGAAAGATCAATATGATGGAAAATAGACCCGGGGCCATAGGTTTCACTAGTGGATTCTCTCGGGAGCATAAGTATTACGGTGGGTGAACAAATTACTGTTGAGAAATTGATAGAATTGAGCATAGTTATAAGAATATCTAGGTATGATCATGTATATAGGCATCACGCCCGTGACAAGTAGACCAACTCCTGCCTGCATCTACTACTATTACTCCACACATCGACCGCTATCCGGCATGCATCTAGAGTATTAAGTTCATAAGAACAGAGTAACGCTTTAAGCAAGATGACATGATGTAGAGGGATAAACTCATGCAATATGATATAACCCCCATCTTGTTATCCTCGATGGCAACAATACAATACGTGCCTTGCTGCCCCTGCTGTCACTGGGAAAGGACACCGCAAGATTGAACCCAAAGCTAAGCACTTCACCCATTGCAAGAAAGATCAATCTAGTAGGCCAACCCAAACTGATAATTCAAAGAGACTTGCAAAGACAACCAGTCATACATAAAAGAATTCAGAGGAGATTCAAATATTGTTCATAGATAAACTTGATGATAAACCCACAATTCATTGGTCTCAACAAACACACCGCAAAAGAAGATTACATCGAATAGATTTCCACAAGAATCGTGGAGAACTTTGTATTGAGATCCAAAAAGAGAGAAGAAGCCATCTAGCTAATAACTATGGACCCGAAGGTCTGAGGTAAACTACTCACACATCATCGGAGAGGCTATGGTGTTGATGTAGAAGCCCTTCATGATCAATGCCCCCTCCGGCGGAGCGCCGGAAAAGGCCCCAAGATGGGATCTCACGGGTACAGAAGGTTGCGGCAGTGGAATTAGGTTTTTGGCTTCGTATCTGGTAGTTTGGGGGTTCGTAGGTATATATAGGAGGAAGAAGTATGTCGGTGGAGCAACGTGGGCCCCCGAGGGTGGGGGGCGCGCCCAGGGGGGTAGGCGCGCCCCTACCTCGTGCCCTCCTGGTTGCTTTCTTGACGTAGGGTCCAAGTCCTCTGGATCACGTTTGTTCCAAAAATCACGTTCCCGAAGGTTTCATTCCGTTTGGACTCCGTTTGATATTCTTTTTCCGCGAAACACTGAAATAGGCAAAAAAACAGCAATTCTGGGCTGTGCCTCCGGTTAATAGGTTAGTCCCAAAAATAATATAAAAGTGTATAATAAAGCCCATTAACATCCAAAATAGAATATAATATAGCATGGAAAAATCAAAAATTATAGATACGCTGGAGACGTATCACCCTACTCCAGTGTGGTGGTGGTGGATTGCCTCTTGGGCAATGGATGAACAGTTACAAGGGGAAGAACAGCCTACTGAGGTTGAGGTGTTCTTGCGCTCTGTGTGTGGGTGAGGATTACTCTCCATCCCCTCCTACCGTGGTGGCTGGTCCTATTTATAGAGGCCTTGGTCCTCTCCCCAAATATTGAGCGGGAAGGGAGCCAACAACGGCCAGTTTGAAAGGGGACAACTAGTACAGCTTATCCTGACAAAAGCGGTCTTCGCATGCAAAAGGCTCTGGTGGTGACGCCTCTTAGGGCTCCATGGTGACCTCCGTCTTGCCGTCCTGTTGGTCTTCGTCTCGTTGCACCGATATGGAAACCTTTGCTTGACGCCTCGGTACTCCGCGCCTACGCTTGCTTCCTTAGCACCAAAGGGGAAACAAGGACACTGCATGCGCTGGCGCCCGCCTGGCGCCCGCCTGATCTCGATCGTCATGGCTCACGTCACGAGAACCTCGCGAGGTTTGCCTTGCCTTGATCTCTCCGCCCCTCGCGAGCCAACCTGGTGAGGCTGCTCCTGAGGAGGTCTTGTGTCATCCGCCTCGCGAGGCTTGGCCCCTCGCGAGGGTCTTGAACGCCTTGTTGATGAAGATGGGCCGTACGGGCCCACGCGCAGAGCCACGCCGTGGGCCGCAGGCAGGCAAGTCTGGGGACCCCCCTTCCCAGAACGCCGACACACTTTCAGTGAGGGAGTTGCGGATTCAACTTACTTACTACTGGAAAGGTCGGGCTGTGCGATTTGACGGCGCGTTACTGCTGGAAAGACTTGTGATATGACTACTCACTATAGTCATGAATTACTGTAGGTACGACCGGGGTGATGCCCCCCTTCCGTTCCGCACTCTAATCTAGTGCATGACACGTCGACCCGGATGCTGGCTCTCCCACATGTCGGCGAAGTACTCCCTCCGTCCGAAAATACTTGTCATCAAAATGGACAAAAAGGGATGTATCTAAAACTAAAATACATCTAGATACATCCCCTTTTATTCATTTTGATGACAAGTATTTCCGTACAGAGGGAGTACGTAGTAGTAAGAAGGAGCAAACAATCATGCGGTATATACTACTCCCTCCATTCCTAAATATAAGTCTTTCTAGAGATTCCAACAAGTGACTACATATGGAGCAAAATGAGTGAATCTACACTCTAAAATATGTCTACATACATCCGTATGTTGTAGTCAATTTGAAATGTCTACAAAGACTTATATTTAGGAACGGAGGGAGTAGTAGTACTACTACTCACGTCGGAGGAGTGCGAACCACGGTAGCCCAGTGAATCAGCAGTAGAAAACAATGTGTTGATATGGCCATAAAAACAATGTGCTACAGTCCAGACTGTCGCATGTACAGTACTACTCCTCTTTGTTTGGATCCCTGAGTTAGAGGTAGTTTGGGTTGAAATAGCCTCAAATTACCCAAACAGGAGGGGTTAGTTTGAGCTAGTTTGCTCTAACCCACCTAAAAAAACTAGCCCAGTGGAGGGGTTCTAATTGGGTTAGTTCTCCTCGGGCCCACTAAAAGACAACTAAAAAATCTCCCCTGCCCACACCAGATCGCTCCCTCTGCCCACGCCCCCCTCGCATGACTCCTCTCTATTCCCCATCGGGCCGCCCGCTCAAGCGCAGCTCCGCCGCTCGCCCTCTCTCTCCTTCGGCCGCCCTCTCCCTTTGGCCCCCGCCGCCCTCCTCCGGTCGCCCTCTCCCTCCGGCCTTTGAAGCTCACCCCGCTCCCCCTTCACCGGTCGTTTTTCTCCCTCTGTCGTGTGCGGCGGCGGCGCGTCTACCAGGGAGGTCGCGGGAGGGGTGAGTTTGTTCGTTCCTTCTCTGTCTCACAGCCATATCATTGATCAAGCGCTAATTCTGATTTGGAAAAGTAGATCATGAATAAACTTGGTATAGATTTGTGCTGCACGCATGGAATTGTTTGATGCTGCTTGAGGAGGTAACAAATCTTTCTAGAGGCCCAAAGATTCAGTTCACCTTTCTAGGTATTTCAGTTTCAGGCTTGCATTATTTCTAGAGGCCCAAAGTATCAGTTCACCTTTCTAGGTATTTCAGTTCCAGGCTTGCATTATTTCTAGAGGCCCCAACATTCAGTTCACATTTCTAGGTATTTCAGTTTCAGGCTTGCATTATTTCTAGAGGCCCAAAGATTCAGTTCACCTTTCTAGGTATTTCAGTTTCAGGCTTGCATTATTTCTAGAGGCCAAAAGATTCGGTTCGCAGTCATCGGCAAGTGGCCCTGCTACCCATGCCGGTGTCGACCTCAACTCGCAAGCGCCAGCGTCGGAGGGGTTCCCGGGGCTTGGGCTCTACAGAGCCTTCCTCCAGAGCGACGATGACGAGCTCCTCCCTGGGTGCGTGAGGGGCTCCGGGCTCCCTCCCTATCGTGAATGACTTCCGTGATGAGTTAGCTCATGCTTTGTTTCATGGAGTGTATTTTTTGTGAAGCTTGATTGAGGACTTGTATGTTGAAGTGGGATATCTCAATTGTATGGACAAAGTAAAATTTATCATGTTTTGCATGCTTGATTTGTAAAGATGGTTCGTTTATGTCAATTGTGAGTGGGAGGAGGCCACACAAGAGCTGGCCACACCAAATCCGGCAGGAAATACGGTCCAAAGTAGTCAAATGATTGAGAAAGAACATTTATTGTCAATCTAACCTTGCCATCCATACACCTCTTTGGTTTAGAGTTAGTTTAGGGTTAGAATCTAACTCTAACCTCTAACTTCGTTTGAGTTCTCCTCATCTCGCTTCATCGCCATCATACTTTCCCCATTTCTGTGTTTTCAGTATCCTGCGAATCAAAGAGGCCCTTAGACTGGTTTAGGTCCAGTAGTTTTTTTATAAACGTGTTATGTCCAAAATTTAATGAACGTGCTCCGGTTTCTACGAAAGTAATCCGGTTTTATGTAGTAATTCATTTATTTATTTATTCTTCTACTTGGGGTTTTCATGTAATTCGTGAGGTCTGAAATGTAAAGTACCCCGGCATATGCTCCGAGTCATGCATGCACTATGACCAAGATGATGTATGTCCCACATGTTGGCAAAAGGGAGCACGTGGAAATAGCCTAGGAGTACATAGGAGGATAAATGCGTGAAAAAATATGTACGGTGAAGCATAGCTGCGGTTCGAAAAGGAGACCTAAAGTGATGACAGGTATAGGTCGCACGCACCCAACTAGTGGTAGTACTAGACATACGACTACTTTTTCCCAAAAAAAAGAGGTACGAGTGCTCAGTACACCTATTCTATCAACGCGAGTCCCATCTAACAACAGTGTCCGTGCTACAGTTAGCTATTCTCCCTCGTTTCTCTCTTCTAATTCTAAACTCAGCCTATGCCTGGTGGGCGGGGTGGGGATTTGCCGATGCTCGGTTTGCTGAACTGCGGCCCCACCTCACAGTGAAAACGTTATGACTGGAATAAGAATGCCACATACTCCTATACCAATAAAATATTAAGGCCACGAGGTGATGCACTGCTGGTTACAGGAGGCAGGAAGAAGAGATGCATCCATCGACGATGTCCACCTCCTCGACTCAGGGCGCCGGCCCACCGAACGGCGGCTAAGTAGCAGCGACTTTTGTGGCTTGGTCGACGTGCTTCTGAACAATGGCGTCCAAAGATTCCAGCCGCTGGAATAAGGCCAACGTCTTTCTGTCCTCGCTAGCCTTGTAGTGGCCTATGTAGACGATTTCCTCGTAGACGTGGATGTGCAGGTCGATGGTTTCTTGCATGGCGAGGGGATGCGCGACCAGCGCGGCCTCGAGGTGCACATTCTTCATCGCGACCTCTAGCACATGCAGGGCCACCAGGGCTTGAAAGAGTTCATCACCATGAAGGTCGTCCGCGCGCTTCTTGACGGCGGTGAACTTGCGGATGGAGTTGACCATCATGTCGTCCATGCGAGAGGCGAAGCCAGCGTCAGCGAGGGCTACCACGCCGGTGGTCACCAGCACTGTCTGGAAACGCTGCACGGTGCGGGGCTGCAGGCCAGTGCCTTGGATGATTTGGCACAGCCGACTGACGCTCGTGTCCATCGCCTCCATATGTGCTTCTGGCTTTTGGTCACTTGGTCTTGGATTGGAGTGAGCAGTGTTGCGCAGAGACTAGGAGTAGATGGATTGGAGTGGTGGGGCGCCTTTATACGAGAATCCAAACTCTGTTGCATTCACATCGTGCTGGCTCTTCTGCTTCTCCAATTAATTCCCTCTGCATGTAATTTGAGGATGCATCATTGACCGTTCAACATCTCGGGAACCGCTACCCTCTCCCTCCTTGGCATTCAAGCACCTATGGAGGCGACTGCCGCTCGCGTCTATCGCGTGTCAGGAGACGATCCCATCGACGACGAGGTGCCCATGGTGACTTCGAAAATTTCAAGATGATAGTACTAGTATACTCAATATTGTGCACCGCGACCAAGGCGGAGAGGAAAACGAGAGAACTACGTATTTATTTACGGTGTAGATTCACTCATTTTGCTCCATATGTACTCCATCTCGGTGTAGTCTAGTCACTTGTTGAAATCTCTAGAGAGGAAAATACTCCTTTCTGGTTTATAGGGCTATACTAGCAAGTAATAGTGGGCTCACATAGCAATTTTGTCTCATGCAAGAGCCTGGCTATATGCGTGGTCCAAGGTTCACAACTACCACATTCGGGTTGCGCTTGGCTCTTCGCCTCTTCGAGAAGACGAACAATGATGTTACTACTACTACTTCAACTGTATCGAATCCACTACTGCATGTCCGTCCACCGCGAGCGGGAGGGATAACTTGTTGTAGTACAATAAGCAAAAGCCTGTCCTCATCTGCGAGCCACCGCGCACATGGGTGAGGGAGAAAGCGTGTAGTAGTAAAATCAAGCTTCTCCTCGTTGTACGAGTTGACGCGACACATCATAGCACTGGCCCCACATGGTTGCCTCTAAACTTGGCTGAAAGACCCGCAGTGTATAATACTCCATTTGCTGCAACCTCTAACATTTACCCCACCACAAATTAAAATATATATTCCTATCTTGACCAGATGAGCATGCAAACTACAATTACTAGGATGACAGGTAGGTCCAGAATATTATTTTAATAAAAAAAGCATGGAGCTGACCCCAACGATTTTAAGCTTACAGGCACGGTACACGCTGTCCTGTACTACTCTACACATGAAACTGCCACACGAGCGTCCGGGCTGCGCTTGGCTCTTCATCTCTTCGGGAAGTCGAACAATGATGGAGTACTACTGCAGTGGAGGAGTACTACAGTATGCTTCTGGCCATCTGACACCTATTGAACTGTTGCATGTCCACCGCGTGCAGGAGGGAGAGCGTGTAGCGAGCGAAAGCTTCTCGTAGTCCTACCAGCCACCACACTCATGGGCAAGGGAGGGACACAGCTTCATTGACTTACTGCTCCTGCCTTTGCACGTATGATAGGTGGGCCCAATAGGTGGGTGGCCCACCTGTCATGCAGCCAAAGGCAGGTGCGGTTAAAGCGAGAGGGCGTTGTAGTAATCAAACTTCTCGGTCTTGTATGAGTTGACGCGACACATCAAAGCACTGCACTCGATATATTTCAATAATTTCCGTTTACCGATGCGTTAATTACAACGCATGCATGCATGCTGTGACTCTCCTTTTGATACTTGCAGGTGTTCATTTAATGCACCTTGAAGTAGTATGAATATGTGACAGTAAAGCTTTGTAATGCCCCGGCCCTAATAAAGCGAGAGATGCTTGTGCACGAGGAGGGCGAGAACATGCAGACGGAACAGGACCCGACGATGGAGCTCCCTATGGTCTCGATGGACCTCACTTGCTCCACTGCCCCTTGTGCCTCCGCCCCTTGAAGCCTCCAGTGTATGAGGTTCGAATACACCTCGTCCGCTCGGCTGATTGAGTAAGGTGCAGGTTTCTTTGATTGATGTGATGTTCGATTGATTTATGCAGTGCAAGGGAGGGCACCTGGCCTACGCGGAGTGCCACGTCGAGCGCCCGGGAACCAGCGGCAGTGCCAGAAGTGCGAGCGCAGCGGTGGCTTCAACGTGCGGAACACGGCGGTGGCCGCCGTCCTCTCCTCGGTGAGGGTGGAGTGCCCGCACGAAGGCTGTGGGCTCTACGTCACTTACCACGAGCTCGCCAATCACCAAAGCGTGTGTCTTCTCACGCCCTGCAAATGCCCCGTGCCCGTCTGCGGCTACGAAGGCCTGCCGCCGGTCCTCTCCCACCACATCAGCACCGTGCATCCCATGCCCGTGCACAGGATCCAGTACGACAAGGTGCTCCAGCAGCAAGTGCCACTGTCGGAGCCACGGCTCTTGCTGTTCGCGGAGGAGGACGGTCGCATGTTTTTCTTGGTCGGCGGTGTGCTCGACATCGGCGCGCCTACCGCCGTGTCGGTCGTCTGCATCAGAGTGGGGTCGTCCCCACTGCCGCACTACATGGCCAAGCTGTGGGTGAACGGCCCGCCGGGGGAGCCCAAAGGCAAGACCGACGTCGTCAAGGTGGAAATGGAGGTGACAAGGAGCAAGGATCCCGGCGACGTCGCCGTGCACGCGCTGAACTTCTTCACAGTTCCGCCCAAGCTGCTGGCCGGGGCTAAGCTGGTGTCCCTCCACATTCAGATTGACAAGCTCACGTCCTAAATGATTCTACAGTGCCTTCTGTTTATCTTAGTAATATGCTAATATAGGGGTTAGCTCGGTCTACTTTAGCTTAAGAGATGGTGAGCTTTGGTGGCAATGCATCAATTACTTCGACATCAGATCAGCAGTTAAACTAATGTCCAACAGTCGAATGGATATTTTGTGTCTGTTGGATATAAAGATCCTTTGGGTAAGAAGTATAATAGCTTATAAGAAGTAAGTATAACAGCTTATATGCTTGTTTGTTCAGGAAGTGTTGCATACTTGTGCAAGTTGACGCGACACATCAAAGTAGTACTACTACTACTAGTACTCCCTCCGATCCTAATTTCTCTGCGCATAAGGCTGGTCATAGTGGGAGTAACATTGGTAGTAAAATAGATGCCACAGAAGCAAAAATGATGAGGTGGCAAATAATTAATGAGGAGAGAGGCAAATAGAGTAACATAATATGTTACCATCACATAGCGTTTTCCAATGCAAAATGAGTCTACAAAGTAATAAATGAATACATCTAGTACTATCTCAAGGCCAAGGAGCAACGTGAAACCTATGACAGAGCCAATCAGATGGTTGAGAACACTACAATTCGTAGCTACAGATGCGTGTGTGAGAGAGGATGAGTGCGTGCGTGCACCTCTTCTCTTCCTGTATAATGTACTAAACTCAGAGTACAAGTGTATGTGGGTGGCATCGACCTAGGGAGCTAGAGATCGTGCGTGCGAGAAGTCCCTAGAGATAGGTGTAATGCGTTTGGAAAAAATACTAGTCTATAGCTCGCCACAAGGCTATTCCTGTCGAACGCCCCAATAAGCGTAAGATATGTATCCGACAGTGCTAGTTATTGCACGTACACAGCAGTAGAAAAAGAACTAGTACCATGGCATATGCTACACCACGTCCGAGAACACGTGCCCACGTTACGCCATCCGGGAATAGTGCCGCACTTCGAAACTAAACTGTCAATAAATTTTGAGCGCGTCTCGTCACATTCCAAATTACTACTACTACCACGTTATATTTAATTGCAAACCTTTTCACACCGATCACAACCTACTCCCTCCGTCGTCACCGTTACCAAGGAGGAGGGGAAAATGAGAGAACTTAATGTTTATTTGCTAATTAATAGCACTGCATGTAATGAACTAACCACTGCATGTCGTGTTTGGTAGTCTCAAGTCATTAAAAGCATGCACACCCACATCTCTTATTGGTTGATATGTCAAGAAACAAGAAAAGAGGCAGACGTTAATGCACGGCGAGTGTTTTGGGATTATTTAGTTTTCATAAGATGACTTACACACCTAGACGGAGGGAGTAAACGGTTTCCCATTTAGGAGCGTATTAGTACTTGGTTATAAACACTAATATGCTAAGATGACTGCACATTCCTCCTCAACTCCTCATCCACAAAAACAAACAAGTCATTCAGCATCCTTCCCTTGCGTTTGCCATGTCCAGCGTGAGTTCTGGGTTCAGAGATTACCACCAGGGAGAGGTGAGCATGGAAGCGGAAGCACGAGAGATGTCCCGCTTCGCCTCGAAAGCAGCCGACATGTCCCGCCGCGCGGAAGTAGCAGCACAGAGGTCTGGCCGTGCCGCCGAAGCAGCACGGATGTCCCGCCGCACTGTCGATGCAGCAGACTGCTTCGGCGGCGCCGCGAAAGCAGCAGAGATGTCCCGCCGCGCCGCGAATGCAGAAGAGATGTCCCGCCGCGCCGCGGCGGCCTGGGAAAATGTCTCGCGGGCAGGCAACGACTCTTACAGGCGCATGCATGCGATCGTCCATAGCCAGATGGATCAGATCTTCGGCTGGGCGAGGTTGCAGGACGACATGAAAACCTCGTTTGAACAGGCTACCGGTGTCATCCAGCAACTAAGGGAGGGCAATGAGAGGCTCCAGGCCGAGCGCGACCTGCTGAGGGCGAAGATCGTCCGAAGTGCAGAGCAGCAGGAGGAGACCAGTGCGTTGTTGAAGAGGACCGGCGTCATCGTCAAGAAACTTCTGGACGAGAATGACATGCTCCGCATCGAGTGCCAAAGGCTGGTGGAGGAATCCATGGATGCTCTCAAGTAGCGCCTTGAGGACACGACAGAGCTCATCGCCGCTCACCGTGGAGACTAGTTCCCGCGGCCTGCAGCAACCCAGCAAGAAAGTAGAGATCAGCGAGCCAGATTGTTGTCTTCCTTCTTCTTTTGCCCTTCGGGCGTAGCCGCATGTGGCTTTTTTTAATTATCTTCCTAATTATGTAAGACAATTATTATCCACTGTCATCATCCTTATATATTCATCAGTCTTGCTATAAGTCGCAGTAGATGCTATATAGGTCCGTCGGATCTTACATCAAGATCCGTGCAAAAACTTCTTTTCAGATTTTCTTTTTTCTCTCTTAAATCACAATCGAGGGAGACATAGCCACGCCATTAAACAAAGGCTCGGGCGCCATTAATGGAGACCTTGGGAGAGAGGTGGCCGGCAGATGGAGGTCAAAGGGCTCTCCTCCCGATAAGCACGCGCAGGGGTCTGATCGCACGCCTCCCGTACTCAAATAGCTACCCTGCACGGCACCTCCCAGCTAATAAAAAAGGGATGCGTGGCTGCACGTAAATGGTAAATAGAACGCCCACGGTTTCAATAATACTTGTGTTTCCGATTGTAATGTGACAACACTTGTTCAAAATGACTTTTTTGATTGTTAATGTGCGCGCCTTCGCAAATCAGACAGCAAAATTACCACAACATGTTGGAGCCATGTCATGACAACAAGCCAAGTTTCATGATTTTCATGCATGTTTTGGATTTACAGGAATTAAAAAACCAAGTTTCTCAATGTTTCCACCCGAGCCACGACGCCTAGATGTTTGAATTTCATTCCAATTTCTTGCATGGGACCTAGAAATTTACCCGAGGACACACGTGTGATTTTTCAACCAACTTTGGTGCACTGGAGCATGTGCTTGTATTTCAAATTTAAATTATGCACACAAAGGTGACACCTTCCCTCTCAGAACCACGAGCCTTCTTGAGAGAATCTCTGGTTTGCAATAAGCTTATACCAAAACCTGTTCCTATTCGGCCAAATTTTTTTACCACAGCATGGTAGTACCATGACATGACACCATGCTGAGTTTCATGATTCTCAGGCGTGTTTTGGATTTACAAGAATTTTAAAACCAAGTTTCTCAATGTTCTCGACCGAGCCACGATGCCCAGATGTTTGAATTTCATTCCCATTTCTTGCATGGGACCTAGAAATTCACCCGAGGACACACATGTGATTTTTCAACCAACTTTGGTGCACGGGAGCATGTGCTTGTAGTTCAAATTTGAATTATGCACATTAAATGACCAGAAATTCAATTAATGTATAAAAACGCCAAACGAACCCGCAATAATTCCAAAATTTAACAGGGCACTCATGTAGTTCTATGTTGCCTCTGTAAAGAAACTCAAGGGGGGCAGCGTATATCGTTCCGCACTCAAAGGTGACACGTTCCCTCTCAGAACCACGAGCCTTCTTGAGAGAAGCTCCGGTTTGCAAGAGGCTTATACCAAAACTTGTTCCTATTCGGCCAATTTTTTTACCACAGCATGGTAGTACCATGACATGACACCATGCCAAGTTTCATGATTTTCAGGCGTGTTTTGGATTTACAAGAATTTTAAAACCATGTTTCTCAATGTTCTCGGCCGAGCCACGATGCCCAGATGTTTGAATTTCATTCCCATTTCTTGCATGGGACCTAGAAATTCACCCGAGGACACACATGTGATTTTTCAACCAACTTTGGTGCACGGGAGCATGTGCTTGTAGTTCAAATTTGAATTATGCACATTAAATGACCAGAAACTCAATTAATGTATAAAAAGGCCAAACGAACCCGGAATAATTCCAAAATTTAACAGGGCACTCATGTAGTTCTATGTTGCCTCTGTAAAGAAACTCAAGGGGGGCAGCGTATATCGTTTCACACTCAAAGGTGACACGTTCCCTCTCAGAACCACGAGCCTTCTTGAGAGAAGCTCCGGTTTGCAAGAAGCTTATACCAAAACTTGTTCCAAATCGTACAATTTTTTACCACAACATGTTAGTGCCATGACATGACACCATGCCAAGTTTCATGATTTCCAGGCGAGTTTTGGATTTACATGAATTTTAAAACCAAGTTTCTCGATGTTCTCGGCCGAGTCACGACGCCAAGATGTTTGAATTTGATTCCCATTTCTTGCATGGGACCTAGAAATTCACCCAAGGACACACATGTGATTTTTCAACCAACTTTGGTGCACCGGAGCATGTGCTTGCAGTTCAAATTTGGATTATGCACATTAAATGTCCAAAAACTCAATTAATGTATAAAAAGGCCAAACGAACCCGGAATAATTCCAAAATTTAACAGGGCACTCATATAGTTCTATGTTGCCTCTGTAAAGAAAATCACGGGGGAGGCAGCGTATATCGTTTCGCACACAAAGGTGACACGTTCCCTCTCGGAACCACGAGGCTTGTTGAGAGAATCTCCGGTTTTGCAAGAAGCTTATACAAAACTTGTCCCAATTCAGCCAAAAATATACATATGAAAACAGGGTTTAGATTATCCCGAACATCTCGCTACCTAGACCAATGTACTCTTATTTGAATTCAACATAAAATGGATACAAATATTTGAATTGGAGATCGTATGGTACAAGTAGTTCATAGTGAATTATGATTACTGCTATATGCATGTTTTTTGTTATCAAGATAATATTTAAATGATTGTATAACTTGACAACAATCGTATTCAAATAAGGAAAATTGATTCAAATTTAGTCCATATGGTAGACGACAATATATATGTTCATAGGGTGGAGTAAAATGTTCATATATGATGGAAGATCAAAATGTAGGACTACATCCATTATAAACCGCAAGGTCTACTAACGATATATTCCAATTCAACATAACGTGGATTCAAAAATTGAAATTCGAGATCCTCGCATTTGTAATAATATAAAAAGGGACATGACTCTTTCTTTTGGTGGGAATTGATTTTTTTTTTCTTGTTGTTGAGGGAAGTGCGAATTGATTTGGTACTGTACAGGGTAAACTTGTTCTCCCGATTTTTTTTACATTTTTCTTGTAGTTTTTTCAATGACATCTATAGCAATATAGTAAAAGGGGACATGACTCTCTTTTTTCTTGTATGAATTGTTTTTTTGTAAACGTTAAGTTTGTTCTGACGAACAAGGAATCCATGCCTTGTTATCCCGAAATTTTCAAGCTCGAGTATCTTTTGTCTCATCTGCCTTGAAACTCCCGCCTCTTCAACCCACTCCGCGCCTTGTTATCCCGAAATTTCGACACGCGCGAAAACTCCCTCCTCATCCGAAATCGGTGCCGCAGCCCAGACACGCGAAATCCCCCTTCTACCCCTCAACCGGAAATGTCTGCTCGACGTCGCGGTGTCAAAACCGGTGGGGTACGCTGGTAACTTACACTACATTTGGGACAAGCGCGTCCCTAAGCCATGGCTCCCCCTACCTTCCCCTTCAACCCCCACATTCGTACACCGAGGCCGCCAAAACCCACGAAACCCCACGCTCCTCCGTCGGCCTCCCGACCGCCGCCCAGCCGGAGACCCTTCCCCGACGACGTCGTCCACCATAACAGCTCGCCGTCCCACATCCACCGCACCGGATGAGGATCCATCGTCGATCTCATCGTCCCGCCGGATCAGCCGCCTCGTCCTCCACCTCCAAGGAGCTTCCCTGATGTTTGCCTTGTCAATCGCGCCACCTCCATCCCCACAACGTCGTCTTGACCTGCCCCATTGGAACCGCAGCGCCCTCACCAATTCCTCCGATGAAGCCGAGGCCCACTCGGTGCCACCAAGCAGGTTCTGCACTCACTGCTGCATTTTATCTTTTATTCGATCTCATGGGGCTGCCGGTGCTCGATACCGAGCAGCCATGGCGGGACTCCATCGACGGCGCCGTCATCGGCCACTTCATCCACGACGTCTCTCCGCCATGTCGTTTCTTCCTCGGCGATGACTTCCACACCGGCACTAGCTGCAGCTGCTCCGGGTCTCGCTCGCGCTGCGGCTCTTTTGTTGCTGTCGGTCGCGCTGCTGCACTGCTCTTGCTTTCATTCGTGCTGCTGCTCTTCTCTGCTATTACTGTCGGTCGCGCTGCTGCTCCTCTCTTGCTCTCGTTCGTGCTGCTGCTCTGCTCTTGCTCTCGCTCGCGCTGCTGCTGCTGCTGCTCCACGACCTCCGGTAGCTACATGAGTTGGGTGGGCAACAAACGATAGATGATCCATTCTCTATCTTTTTAAAACTGAAGCTATAATCTACCTGCTATCATTAGTTTTGGATCTATCCACTCGTTTGCTACCATCAGTCTTGATTTCTGCATGCACCCCTTAGGCCTTACAAAATCTAACTATTTTTTATTATTATGCATGTTAGTTATTGTACACCATCGTACTGAACATGTAGAGAAAAAGGGAAGACCGTTGTGTGGGAATATATTGTCATGCAGACGCCGCTCCATGGTGGGCGAAGTGCCCCCCTCCCGCCATTCCAGATTGTATTCCAGAGGAAGATAACTGTTCAGATGGGGATTCAGAGGGAGCCGACCACTCCTATTTACCACCTGAGGTGTTTGCTCTAACCTGGCATGCTGATGTTGGTCATATCATGCATATGGCGCCTCGCATTGCTTACATTATACATCTTATATGTCATTAGCTTAGTTTAGATTTGCTTTGTGTGAATGCCACCTGTTTGGTTTCTATATCATACTCCCACCGTTCCTAATTTTTTGTCTTTTTAGAGATTTCAACAAGTGACTACATACGGAGCAAAATGAGTGAATCTACACTCTAAATATGTCTATATACATCCGTATGTGGTAGTCCATTTGAAATCTCTAAAAGACAAATATTTAGGAACGGAGGGAGTATATGGGAATTATGCAATGCCATCTTCTTTAGCCAGGCATCATATAGGTGAATCATGCAATGCCATCCTGTTTAGCCAGTCATCGTATATGTGAATTGTATCGTGCCATAATTTTTTCATAATGTATTCCATTTGTCAACAATGTTTATACATTCATCTACTCTTCCTGTGCGTCAGCCATTTGAGTCAGTCATGGGAAAATCTGGAGTGAAAACAAGGTCTTCTGAGCAGTCAATGCTACCTGTCGATGCAGATTTCTTGTTGGTTACAGATAGCTCCTCAGAGGAGGATTCAGAGACAGATGACCAGTCGTATTCCCCCCTCCCTCAAAGTGCATGCTCTAACTTGGCAGGGTTATATTGCTCATATCATGCATATGGTGTCTTGCATTTCCATGCCATCTGCTTAGATTAGACATGCTTTGTGTGAATGCCTCATGTTTGCTTTCTATATCAGATATGTGAATTATGCGATGCCATATTTTTCAGCCAGTTATCATATATGTGAATTATGCACCGCCATGTAGCCAGGCATCATCTATGTGAATTATCTCATGCCATCTTTTTTCATTACGTATTCCATTTGTCGACAATCTGTGTTATATTGAACTAGTCTTCATGTGTATCAGCCATTTGAGCCAGTTATGGAAAAATCAGGAGTGAAAACAAGGTCTTCAGAGCAGGCAATGGTACCTATTGAAGCATATATCTCGATGGTTACAGGGAGCTCCTCAGAGGAGGATTCAGAGACAGATGACCAGTCCTATATCCTACCTGAGGTGTATGCTCTAAGTTGCCATGTTTATATTTCTCATATCATGCATATGGTGTCTTGCATTGCTTAGTTTAGACATCATATGCACAATATTGAATTCCATCTTCTTAGTTTGGAGATCATACATGCGAGTGCCAGCTGCTTAGTATATGAATCAATTATGTCAATTATATCATGCCATCCTGTATACTTAGACAACATGTATGTGATTTATTTCATCCTAACCTATTTTAGGAAGACATCATATAGTTTTGTCATGTCATCGTGTTTAGATACTCATCATATGTTGAATTATGCCATTATATCCTGTTAAGTTATCCATCATATATCTGAAACTGTGTCATGCTATCCTGTTTAGTTAGGCATCATATATGTGAAATTGTGTCATGTTGTCATGTTTGGTTAGACAACATATATGTGAATTACCACATCTGTCTATCATACAATGTCTGTACGTTCAATTTCTTTTCTTGTTTATCAGCCATTTGAATTGGAGGGGGTGATGGCAGTATCTAAGGGAGCAAAAACCCGTTCTTCACAAAAGACAGTGCTACCCGTCGATGCAGATAGAACCATGGTTGTACTGGCCCACAAACTAGCCCCACCACACATAATCGAGACTCCTCTAGATTGCACACTTACACCATTGGGCAGAGAACCAACTACAACCCATCTAACCCCAACCCCAGCGGATAGTAACCCACTTCTAGTTGACAAAGCACCATGTCCACCACAGAGTACCCCGACACGAGCAGTTTGTAAAGCAACAGCAGTGCCCAAAGCACGAAGACCACCACAGCGAACCCAAACTCCACGTTTAAAGCAGAAGAGCAACTGTTCTCAGGTCAGATTCCGTAGCTATGGTCCATACTCCTTTGCTGTTGCATCACTATATTTACTCATACCAACTACTTTCGAATTTGAAGGATCCAATTGAAACTCCAATGGCGCAACATGTATGTTTTAAACCTATCTCTTTAACTGGATTGATGTTCTAACTTCTTGCTCTATGTTGATTTCAGTTTTAGTTGTATAAATAGTTATCTTCTCATGTGATGCACATTACAAGTGTTGCCAATGTTGTGTAGTTTCTCACACTTATATTCTGTCTATGCTGCTGTGTCTTAAAAATATATGAGCTGAACTGTGTCTCTATCTTGATTTGGCAACATAAACTAGAATGATATGGACAATACAGTGACCATAGTACATAGATATATGTTTGTTTCATGCTGTTATCCTGTCCACCTTACTACTGAACCGGTTTACCAAAATGAGTTTCGTATACTACATGCTAAACCTGTGATGTGTCTGCTTGTTTCTCTTGTAGTATGCGAACAGAATATTGGAGAAGAGCACCCCACTATGCAATGGTAGAGAAAGTAATGCAGATAAGGTTCAAGATAGTGATACAACCCTGTTGGTCTCCAAGAAAGGTGATAAAAACGATCTTGTAGACAGTGAGAAAACCCCACAGTCCTGCGTTGATGTAGTGTTCAAGTTACTGACCAGTACCGCTGGCACAAGCTCTTCGAACTCGCTACCTGAATCACTTCGGCTTCTTCAATTTCAGCTACAAGCTGAAAGGCATCAGTCAACTGTGCTGCGGCAAGAAGCCGAAGGACTGAGGAAGTCCCTGCAGAATTCAGATGCATACTTTCTTGTGCAACAACAAGTGCTGGAGGATTTAAGCGCCAAACAAGAGAAAGTTAATAAGCTTGCTAAGCATCTTGCCAGCATTATGGGTACCTAGGATATTGTTTCTTGAGCTCTTCTGAAGTGGTTTCAGTTCTGGACTTGTTTTGCTGCGGCGTTTATTTATACTGGTCGCCAAGTTTGACAACCAATGTATATGATATGCGGCTTTGTTCCCTATATTTGCACTGGTGGCGAACTTTGATGCCCAGTGGATGTTATGTGTAATAGCCGTGATAGCCTAGCGTAGGTTGCTTGCTTATTTATTTCCTTGTTGTCTTGTTTATTTGTTTGCTTGTAGTCAGTGCAGTTCTTTTTCCGTGGTTTGCTAGTGGTCGCAATAATCTATTTTTTAAAACTAGTCCACAATAACCATGGGCTACATATTTACTGTAGTTACCATGGGCCTCCTACGGCCATAGAAACAATGTGCCTTCTAAGGGTCGTAGAAACGATGGGCCTTCTATGGGCCGTAGCATCAATGGGCCTTCTACGGGCGTATGATCGATCGGCCAAAAATGGGCCAATAACAGACTGCATTATGGGCCGTAAACAGGCTAGATTTGGAATCGTCCGTTCATGGGCCGACCATAACGGGCCGTCATTAATCTTCCGTATTTGATGACGCTACAAAAATGGCCCAACGGATTAACGGGCCGCAAACGGGCCGATTGTAACCACGGGCTGAATTTGGCCCACAAGCAGAAAAGGCCAGTAACGAGCCGTAAGTAACCGAATGCTGGAAATAAGCCCAAGAATAAATGGGCCCTGAGAAGGCCGAAAGATAACACGGGTTGGAAACGGCCCAATGGAATAATGGGCCGTTAATTGGTATAAAGCGGTACACTATTCATTGCGGGCAAGATTCACCATGGGCCTTTGATACGTCCATTTTGCATCATGCTTTTATATCGATATTTATTGCATTATGGGCTGTTATTACACATTATGTCACAATACTTATGCCTATTCTCTCTTATTTTACAAGGTTTACATGAAGAGGGAGAATGCCGGCAGCTGGAATTCTGGGCTGGAAAAGGAGCAAATATTAGAGACCTATTCTGCCCAACTCCAAAAGTCCTGAAACTCCATGAAAGTCATTTTGGGAATTAATAAAAAATATTGAGCGGAAGAAATACCAGAGGGGGCCCACACCCTGGCCACGAGGGTGGGGGCGCGCCCCCTGCCTCGTGGGCCCCCTGGCAGGCCTCCGGTGTCCATCTTCTGCTATATGATGTCTTTTACCCTGGAAAAAATCATAAGCAAGCTTACGGGACGAAACTCCGCCGCCACGAGGCGGAACCAATCTAGGGCTCCGGCAGAGTTGTTCTACCGTGGAAACTTCCCTCCGGGAGGGGGAAATCATCGCCATCATCATCACCAACGATCCTCTCATCGGGAGGGGGTCAATCTTCATGAACATCTTCACCAGCACCATCTCCTCTAAAACCCTAGTTCATCTCTTGTATCCAATCTTTGCTCCAAAGCCTCAGATTGGTACCTGTGGGTTGCTAGTAGTGTTGATTACTCCTTGTAGTTGATGCTAGTTGGTTTACTTGGCGGAAGATCATATGTTCAGATCCATTATGCATATTAATACCCCTCTGATTATGAAGATGAATATTCTTTGTGAGTAGTTACGTTTGTTCCTGAGGACATGGGAGAAGTCTTGCTATTAGTAGCCATGTGAATTTGGTATTCGTTCGATATTTCGATGAGATGTATGTTGTCTTTCTTCTAGTGGTGTCATATGAACGTCGACTACATGACACTTCACCGTTGTTTGGGCCTAGAGGAAGGCATTGGGAAGTAATAAGTAGATGATGGGTTGCTAGAGTGACAGAAGCTTAAACCCTAGTTTATGCGTTGCTTCATCAGGGGCTGATTTGGATCCATATGTTTCATGCTATGGTTAGGTTTACCTTAATACTTCTTTTGTAGTTGCGGATGCTTGCAATAGGAGTTAATCATAAGTGGGATGCTTTTCCAAGTAAGGACAGCACCCAAGCACCGGTCCACCCACATATCAAAATATCAAAGTACCGAACGCGAATCATACGAGCGTGATGAAAACTAGCTTGAGGATAATTCCCATGTGTCCTCGGGAGCGCTTTTCTCTATATAAGAGTTCGTCCAGGCTTGTCCTTTGCTACAAAAAGGATTGGGCCATCTTGCTGCACTTTATTTACACTTGTTACTTGTTACCCGTTACAAATTATCTTATCATAAAACTATCTGTTACCGATAATTTCAGTGCTTGCAGGGAATACCTTGCTAAAAACCCCTTATTATTTCCTTCTGCTCCTCGTTGGGTTCGACAATCTTACTTATTGAAAGGACTAGATAGATCCCCTATACTTGTGGGTCATCAAGACTCTTTTCTGGCGCCGTTGCCAGGGAGTGAAGCGCCTTTGGTCGGTGGAATTTGGTAAGGAAAAATTTATATAGTGTGCTGAAATTTACTGTCACTTGTTACTATGGAAAGTAATCCTTTGAGGGGCTTGTTCGGGGTATCTTCACCCCGTCTGGAACCACAATTAGCCACCCCTCAACCTACTGAACCTACTGAAAATGTTTACTTTGAAATTCCTTCGGGTATGATAGAGAAACTGCTAGCTAATCCTTTTGCAGGAGATGGAACATTGCATCCCGATTTACACTTAATCTATGTGGATGAAGTTTGTGGATTATTTAAGCTTGCAGGTATGCCCGATGATGTTATCAAAAAGAAGGTCTTCCCTTTATCTTTGAAGGGATATGCATTGACATGGTATAGGCTATGTGATGATATGGGATCATGGAACTACAAACGATTGAAATTGGAATTTCATCAGAAGTTTTACCCTATGCATCTTGTTCATCGTGATCGTAATTATATATATAATTTTTGACCTCGCGATGGAGAAAGCATCGCTCAAGCTTGGGGGAGGCTTAAGTCAATGTTATATTCATGCCCCAATCATGAGCTCTCAAGAGAAATGATTATTCAAAATTTTTATGCTCGGCTTTCTGACAACAATCGCTCCATGCTCGATACTTCTTCTACTGGTTCTTTTATGATGAAGACTATTGAATTCAAATGGAATTTATTGGAAAGAATTAAACGCAAATCTGAAGATTGGGACCTCGATGAAGGTAAGGAGTCAGGTATAACACCTAAGTTTGATTGTGTTAAATCTTTTATGGATACCGATTTTTTCCGTAAATTTAGCACTAAATATGGACTTAACTCTGAGATAGTAGCTTCTTTTTGTGAATCCTTTGCTACTCATATTGATCGCCCTAAGGAGAAGTGGTTTAAATATCATCCTCCCATAGAAGTAAAAGTAGTTGAACCTATTAAAGTTGAAGAAAATACTATCACTTACAATGATCCTATTGTTCCTACTGCTTATGTTGAGAAACCACCTTTTCCTGTTAGTATAAAGGATCATGCTAAAGCTTCAACTGTGGTTCGTAAAAGTAATATTAGAACTTATACACCTCCTGAGCAAGTTAAAGTTGAACCTAATATTGCTATTGTTAAAGATCTCTTGGCTGATAATATTGATGGGCATGTTATTTACTTTTGTGATGAGACTGCTAGAATTGCTAAACCTGGTGCTAAAGATAAACATAGACCTGTGATAGGCATGCCTGTTATTTCTGTTAAAATAGGAGATCATTGTTATCATGGCTTGTGTGATATGGGTGCTAGTGCTAGTACAATACCTATTTCTTTATATCAAGAAATTATGCATGATATTGCACCTGCGGAGATAGAAGAAATCGATGTTACCATTAAGCTTGCTAATAGAGATACTATTTCACCGATTGGGATTGTTAGAGATGTTGAGGTCTTTTGTGGGAAAGCTAAATATCCTGCTGATTTTCTTGTTCTTGGTTCCCCTCAAGATAGCTTTTGCCCCATTATATTTGGTAGACCCTTCTTGAATACTGTTAATGCTAAGATAGACTGCAAGAAGGATGTTGTTACTATTGGTTTGGGTGATATGTCTCATGAATTTAATTTTTCTAAATTTCGTAGACAACCCCGTGATGCGGAATTGCCTAGTAAAGATGAAATTATTGATCTTGCTTCTATTGCCGTACCCCCTAATGATCCTTTAGAACGATATTTGCTAGACCATGAGAATGATATGTTTATGAATGAAAGAAGGGAAATAGATGAAGCATTCTTTAAACAAGGACCCATTCTGAAACACAATTTGCCTATTGAAATCCTAGGGGATCCTCCTCCACCCAAGGGTGATCCCATGTTTGAGCTTAAACCATTGCCCGATACTCTTAATTATGCTTATCTTGATGAAAAGAAGATATATCCTATTATTATTAGTGCTAACCTTTCAGGGCATGAAGAAGAGAAATTATTGAAAACTCTGAAGAAGCACCGTCCTTCTATTGGATATACTCTTGATGATCTTAAGGGCATTAGTCCCACTCTATGTCAACACAAAATAAATTTGGAGAAAGACGCCAAACCAGTTATTGATCACCAACGATGGTTGAATCCTAAGATGAAAGAAGTGGTAAGAAAGGAAATACTAAAGCTCCTTGAGGCAGGTATAATTTATCCCGTTGCTGATAGTCAGTGGGTGAGTCCTGTCCATTGTGTCCCTAAGAAGGGAGGTATTACTGTCGTTCCTAATGATAAAGATGAATTGATTCCGCAAAGAATTATTACAGGTTATAGGATGGTAATTGATTTCAGTAAATTAAATAAAGCTACTAAAAAAGATCATTACCCTTTGCCTTTCATTGATCAAATGCTAGAAAGATTATCCAAACATACACATTTTTGTTTCTAGATGGTTACTCTGGTTTCTCTCAAATACCTGTATCAGCTGATGATCAAGCAAAGACCACTTTTACTTGCCCTTTCGGAACTTTTGCTTATAGACGTATGCCTTTTAGTTTATGTAATGCACCTGCTACCTTTCAAAGATGCATGATGGCTATATTTTCTGACTTCTGTGAAAAGATATGTGAGGTTTTCATGGACGATTTCTCCGTTTATGGATCCTCTTTTGATGATTGCTTGAGCAACCTTGATCGAGTTTTGCAGAGATGTGAAGAAACTAATCTTGTCTTGAATTGGGAGAAGTGCCACTTTATGGTTAATGAAGGCATTGTCTTGGGGCATAAAATTTCTGAAAGAGGTATTGAAGTTGATAAAGCTAAAGTTGATGCTATTGAAAAGATGCCGTGTCCCAAGGATATCAAAGGTATAAGAAGTTTCCTTGATCATGCCAGTTTTTATAGGAGGTTCATTAAGGCTTCTCAAAAATTTCTCGGCCTCTGACTAATCTATTACAAAAAATATACCTTTCGTTTTTTATGATGATTGTGTAGAAGCATTTGAAATACTTAAGAAAGCATTAATCTCTGCACCTATCGTTCAGCCACCTGACTGGAATTTACCCTTTGAAATTATGTGTGATGCTAGTGATTATGATGTAGGTGTTGTTCTAGGGCAAAGAGTTGATAAGAAATTAAATGTTATTCAATATGCTAGTAAAACTCTAGACAGTGCCCAGAGAAATTATGCTACTACTGAAAAGTAATTCTTAGCAGTTGTATTTGCTTGGGATAAGTTCAGACCATATATTGTTGATTCTAAAGTAACTATTCACACTGATCATGTTGCTATTAAATATCTTATGGAAAAGAAAGATGCTAAACCTAGACTTATTAGATGGGTTCTCTTGCTACAAGAATTTGATTTGCATATTATTGATAGAAATGGAGCTGAGAACCCCATTGCAGACAACTTGTCTAGGTTAAAGAATGTTCTTGATGACCCACTACCTGTTGATGATAGCTTTCCTGATGAACAATTAGCTGTCATAAATGCCTCTTGTACTGCTCCATGGTATGCTGATTATGCGAATTACATTGTTGCTAAATTTATACCACCTAGTTTCACATACCAACAAAAGAAAAAGTTTTTCTATGATTTAAGACATCACTTCTGGGATGACCCACATCTTTAGAAAGAAGGAGTAGATGGTGTTATTAGACGTTGTATACCTGAGCATGAACAGGAACAGATCCTACGCAAGTGTCACTCCGAGGCTTATGGGGGACACCACGCTGGAGATAGAACTGCACATAAGGTATTGGAATCCGATTTTTATTGGCCTACTCTCTTCAAGGATGCCCATAAGTTTGTCTTGTCTAGTGATGAATGTCAAATATTTGGTAATATTAGTAGATGTCAAGAAATGCCTATGAATTATTCACTTGTTATTGAACCATTTTATGTTTGGGGCTTTGATTATATGGGACCGTTTCCTTCCTCTAATGGGTGTACACATATCTTAGTTGCTGTTGATTACGTTACTAAGTGGGTACAAGCTATTCCAACTAGTAGTGTTGATCATAACACCTCTATTAAGATGCTTAAAGAAGTTATTTTTCCGAGGTTTGGAGTCCCTAGATATTTAATGACTGATGGTGGTTCACATTTCATTCATGGTGCTTTTCGTAAAATGCTTGCTAAGTATGACGTTAATCATAGAATTGCATCTCCATATCACCCACAGTCTAGTGGTCAAGTAGAATTGAGTAATAGAGAGCTCAAATTAATTTTGCAAAAGACTGTTAATAGGTCTAGAAAGAATTGGTCCAAGAAACTTGATGATGCATTATCGGCCTATAGAACTGCATATAAAAATCCTATGGGTATGTCTCCTTATAAATTGGTTTATGGAAAAGCATGTCATTTACCTCTCGAATTAGAACATAAGGCATACTGGGCTATTAAAGAGCTCAACTGTGATTTCAAAATTGCCGGTGAGAAGAGACTATTTGACATAAGCTCACTTGATGAATGGAGAACCCAAGCCTATGAGAATGCCAAACTGTTTAAGGAGAAAGTTAAAAGATGGCATGACAAAAGGAATACAAAAGCGTGAGTTTAATGTAGGTGATTATGTGTTGCTATTCAACTCCAGTTTAAGATTTTTTTGCAGGAAAACTTCTCTCTAAATGGGAAGGTCCTTACGTTATCGAGGAGGTCTATCATTCCGGTGCCATAAAAATCAACAACTTTGAAGGCACAAATCCAAAGGTGGTGAACGGTCAAAGCATCAAACATTATATCTCAGGTAATCCCATAAATGTTGAAACTAATATTATTGAAACCGTCCGCGGAGGAATACATAAGGGACACTTTCCAGAACGTTTCAGACTCCGAAAAGGAATAGGTATGTGGTACGGTAAGTAAACCGACTCCAAAACAGTTCTAATGACAATTTTTCTCCGTTTTGGAATATTTAGAAAAATAGGAAAATAAGAAGCAGTCCGGGAAGGACACGAGGCTTCCACGAGGGTGGGAGGCGCGCCCTACCCCCCTGGGCGCGCTCCGCTGCCTCGTGGGCACCTAGTGCGCTCTCCGTACTCCGTTTTCTTGCTCGATACTTTTTTTGGTCGGTAAAAATTCATTATATATTCTCCCGAAGGTTTTGACTCCTGTATCACGCAAATATCCTCTGTCTTTGTTTCGTGCTGTTTCTGTTGCAGATTAGAGCAAGATGTCATCTCAGGATTCCGACGGAGAGAGCTATGTCTCACACCTCATTGCTGAACCAAAGACCTATGGGGATCTATCTCCTTGTGGTCGAACTACGGATGAGGAGGAGGATGCTCATTTGATGAGGATCAATGATTCATGTTCGGAGGAGGAGGATGTCCCTCTACCTCAACCTGGGGATATGCACATGAAGTTCAAGAAATCTAGTCTCCCTAAGAGGGCTAAACTATCTAACAACCGATCTATTCCTTCTCGTTTTCGACAGAAAAGCAAAGGAGATTTATGTGACAAAATTTTGAAGATGGAATTGGAGATCGATGATTTACAGGAGGAAATTGCTCTTCTCAATTACAATATGAAAAAGCTGAAGGCACAATTATCATCATCACCACCATCTTCCTCACCCCCGAAGAAGGAGATGTAATCACATGGGTATGGGCACTCCCCTTGGCAACTGCCAAGCTTGAGGGAGGTGCCCCGTTATCGTATCACCACCACACTCCTATCTTTACCGTTTTTCTTAGTTCGATCCTTTTGGCAATATCTTGATCTAGTAGAATAAAGTTTTTAGTATGATCTAGTTTTGAGTTTTGCTTTATGATCCCCTTATGTAATCGAGTCCGTGAGCTATATAATAAAGATTAGTGTTGAGTCAAGGGCTTGATTATCTTGCTATGATCTTGAGTGAATAAAAGAAAAAGAAAGAATAAAAAGAAACAAAGAGATCATATTGATCTTATGGAGAGTAATGACTTCACATATAAAGAGTATGATGATTAAAAGTTGTTGAGAGTTGACAAACATAGTTTTGGTCATCATTGCAATTAATAGGAAGTAATAAAGAAAGAGAGGTTTCACATATAAATATACTATCTTGGACATCTTTTATGATTGCGAGCACTCATTAATGTATGACATGCTAAAGAGTCGATGTTGGACAAGGAAGACAACGTAATGGGTTATGTTTTCTTATATCTGAAATAAAGTATATTGTCATGGATCATCCAACATGTTGAGCTTGCTTTTCTCCCTCATGCTAGCCAATTCTTTGCACCAAGTAGAGATACTACTTATGCTTCCAAATACCCTTAAAACAAGTTTTACCATGAGAGTCCACCATATCTACCTATGGATTGAGTAAGATCCTTCAAGTAAGTTGTCATCAGTGCAAGCAATAAAAATTGCTCTCTAGATATGTATGATTTATTAGTGTGGGAGAAAATAAGCTTTATACGATCTTGTGATGTGGAAGAAATAAAAGCGACAGACTGCATAATAAAGGTCCATATCACAAGTGGCAATATAAAGTGACGTTCTTTCGCATTAAGATTTTGTGCATCCAACCCTGAAAGCGCATGACAACCTCTGCTTCCCTCTGCGAAGGGCCTATCTTTTACTTTTACGTTCTACTTTATGCAAGATTCATGGTGATCTTCAGCCTTCCTTTTTACATTTTATCCTTTGGTAAGCACATTGTGTTGGAAAGATCCTGATATATATATCCAATTGGATGTAAGTTAGCATGGACTATTATTGTTGACATTACCCTTGAGGTAAAAGGTTGGGAGGCGAAACTATAAGCCCCTATCTTTCCCTATGTCCGATTAAAACTCCATAACCATAAGTATTGCGTGAGTGTTAGCAATTGTGAAAGACTAAATGATAGTTGAGTATGTGGACTTGCTGAAAAGCTCTTACATAGACTCTTTTCCGATGTTATGATAAATTGCAAGTGCTTCAATGACTGAGATTATAGTTTGTTGGTTCTCAATGAAGTTTCCGATTCATACTTGACATTGTGAATGGATTATTACTTGAGCATAAGAAATCATATGACAATATCCATATATATATATTGCTGTTATAAGAATGATCATGATGCCCTCATGTCCGTATTTTATTTTATCGACACCTCTATCTCTAAACATGTCAACATATTTATCGTTATCGGCTTCCACTTGAGGACAAGCGAGGTCTAAGCTTGGGGGAGTTGATACGTCCATTTTGCATCATGCTTTTATATCGATATTTATTGCATTATGGGCTATTATTACACATTATGTCACAATACTTATGCCTATTCTCTCTTGTTTTACAAGGTTTACATGAAGAGGGAGAATGCCGGCAGCTGGAATTCTGGGCTGGAAAAGGAGCAAATATTAGAGACCTATTCTGCACAACTCCAAAAGTCCTGAAATTCCACGAAAGTCATTTTGGGAATTAATAAAGAATATTGAGCGGAAGAAATACCAGAGGGGGCCCACACCCTAGCCACGAGGGTGGGGGGCGCGCCCTACCCCCCTGGACGTGCCCCCTGCCTCGTGGGCCCCCTGGCAGGCCTCCGGTGTCCATCTTCTGCTATATGAAGTCTTTTACCCTGGAAAAAATCAGAAGCAAGCTTACGGGATGAAACTCCGCCGCCACGAGGCGGAACCTTGGCGGAACCAATCTAGGGCTCCGGCGGAGCTGTTCTGCCGAGGAAACTTCCCTCCGGGAGGGGGAAATCATCGCCATCGTCATCACCAACGATCCTCTCATCGGGAGGGGGTCAATCTTCATGAACATCTTCACCAGCACCATCTCCTCTAAAACCCTAGTTCATCTCTTGTATCCAATCTTTGCTCCAAAGCCTCAGATTGGTACCTGTGGGTTGCTAGTACTTGATTACTCCTTGTAGTTGATGCTAGTTGGTTTACTTGGCGGAAGATCATATGCTCAGATCCATTATGCATATTAATACCCCTCTGATTATGAACATGAATATTCTTTGTGAGTAGTTACGTTTGTTCCTAAGGACATGGGAGAAATCTTGCTATTAGTAGTCATGTGAATTTGGTATTCGTTCGATATTTTGATGAGATGTATGTTGTATTTCTTCTAGTGGTGTCATGTGAACGTCGACTACATGACACTTCACCATTGTTTGGGCCTAGAGGAAGGCATTGGGAAGTAATAAGTAGATGATGGGTTGCTAGAGTGACAGAAGCTTAAACCCTAGTTTATGCGTTGCTTCGTAAGGGGCTGATTTGGATCCATATGTTTCATGCTATGGTTAGGTTTACCTTAATACTTGTTTTGTAGTTGCAGATGCTTGCAATAGGAGTTAATCATAAGTGGAATGCTTGTCCAAGTAAGGACAGCACCCAAGCACCGGTCCACCCACATATCAAATTATCAAAGTACCGAACGCGAATCATACGAGCGTGATGAAAACTAGCTTGACGTTATTCCCATGTGTCCTCGGGAGCGCTTTTCTCTATATAAGAGTTTGTCCAGGATTGTCCTTTGCTACAAAAAGGATTGGGCCATCTTGCTGCACTTTATTTACACTTGTTACTTGTTACCCGTTACAAATTACCTTATCATAAAACTATCTGTTACCGATAATTTCAGTGCTTGCAGAGAATACCTTGCTGAAAACCGCTTATCATTTCCTTCTGCTCCTCGTTGGGTTCGACACTCTTACTTAACGAAAGGACTACGATAGATCCCCTATACTTGTGGGTCATCAACCTTTAATGGGCCAAGAGTTGCAAATGGCCTCGTATGGGCCACAAGACATCATGGGCCATACATAGGCCGGAAGTTACAACGGGCTGGAATCATATTGGAAAGCCCAGATGAAGCTACTGGGCTTAATTCTGGTAGGCCGTAATGGGCCGTGAGTTAGCGGGCCGTAAATGGGCTATATACGAACAAGCCGTTAATAGGCTTTCCGTGGGCCAGCCCGTTACCGTTTGACTAAGTCAAACGGGCCCGCCATTTCACCGGAATGGGCCTCTGTTGGGCCATGCCACGTGTCGACGTATCATAGGCGCCTCCTGTCCAATGAATGGATGACATCTGTCCCAACGGTGAGCCAACACGTGTTTGCTCCGGCCAATGACAATTTTACACGTGGAAAATCCTCATTGGTCCGGGCTGTTAACAGGTTATCGGATCCAAAACCGGACCCGATAGCTTAACGGCGACCCGTTACGGTGGATGCCACGTGTCGGTCACCCCTGACGAAAGCATTTCTATGACGCGCAATTTATCGTCATGGAAGTGGACACTTCCGTGATGATAATTTTGGTAATGTCATGGAACACTTCTACGACAACACATGCATGACTATCTCGATTCTATCATAAAATCGTCATGGATGTACATGCATGACAGAAAACGTGACCTATTTTGACAAACACGTATCATCACGGAAGTGTCTTTTTTTGTAGTGTTATGTTTGTTTTGCTTTCCTATGCTAGATGATTATTGTTCCCATGAATTATTTGCTCACAAAATCCTTATGCATAGGAAGTGGGTTAGGCTTAAATGTGCTAGTCATATGCTTCATGATGCTCTTTTTCATGTTTCAATTCTTTACTTTTATGCGAGCATCATTGAAGTAATCATGCCTAGCTAAAAGGCAATAAAGAAAAGTGCTTGTTGGGAGACAACCCAACACTTTTACCTACTGTTTTTGGGTGTTCACATGATTATGATACTGTAGTGATCATGTTTTATTGCTTTTGTTTCAATAAAGTGCCAAGTAAGACCTTTGCGATGGCTTACGATGATAGTTGATTTGATCTTGCTGAAAAACAGAAACTTTTGCGCTCGGGAAAACAATTCTCATTTTTAACAGAAGCGTGATAAAATGCTGATTCTTTTTGAAGAAGATTAATAGAGAAATTTCCTAGGGTTTCCTAATTTGTCAGAATTTTTGGAGTAGCATAAGTATGGTTGGAATACAGATTACTACAGACAATTCTGTTTTTGACAGATTCTGTTTTTAATGCATAGTTTGCTTGTTTTCTAGTTTCTATGGCTTATATTGCTCAATATAAATTGTATAAATGATATGCTACAGTAGGAATTGTGTGGAAACAATTATGAATCTTGTCTTTGACAGTACCAAAGTGAAATGGTTTGCTCTTTATCATACTAACCTATCTCATGAAGTTCCATTAAGTTTTGTGTGATTGAAGTTTTCAAGTTTTGGGTGAGATGTCGATATGAGGAGAATAAGGAGTTACAAGACCCTAATCTTGGGGATTCCCAAGGCACCCCAATTTAATATCCAAGGAAGGTCCAAGCAACTAAGCTTGGGGAAGCCCTGGAAGGCATCCCCTCTTTCGTCTTCAACATTATCAGTAACCTCACTTGGAGCTATGTTTTCATTCGTCACATGATTTGTGTTTTGCTTGGAGCGTCATTTTCTTTTGTTAGGATTTGATTGATGTTATTTAGAATAATGTTTTGCATCTTTCTATTAAATAAAAATGTCAGGGATAGTCTTCACCGTGCTTATTTTCCAAGTATACATGTTGCTGTTTCAAAACAGAAAGATTACTGTTGTTGCAAAAATTCCCTAGAAAATTCAGAATGTGATAAAATGTTGAAACATTTTGCAAAATAATCTCTGATAAATTTTCTACAGTGTGGTAAATATTTTAGAATTTTTGGAGTTACAGAAGTATGATTGCTCTTACATTCTTTACAGGCTGTACTGTTTTGGCAGATTGCTATTATGTTTGCATTGTTTGCATATGCTTGCTTGTTTAATGATTCTATTTGAGGATAGGAGTATTAAAAATGCAGAGGAATTTAGTATGCAATGTTGAATAATAATTTTAGTGATTTGCTACAGTAGAAAATGATAAGGTTTTTGCACTTGTTTATACTAACTTATCTCACGAGTTCTTGTTGAGTTTTGTGTGGATGAAGTTTTTAAGATTTAGGGAAACCGTGATATAAAAGGAATTAAGGAGACACAAAAACTCAAGCTTGGGGATGCCCAAGGCACCCCAAGATAATATTTCAAGAAGTCTCAAGCATCTAAGCTTGGGGATGCCCTGGTAGGCATCCCACCTTTCTTCATCAACAATTATCGGTTAGTATCGGTTAATCCTAAGTTTTTGCTTCTTCACATGAGTTGTGCTATCCTTGAAGTGTCATTTTATTTTCATTTTGCTTGCTGTTTTAATAAAATTCTTAGATCTGAAAGTTTTAAATAAGAGAGAGTCCTCACATGGCTACCTATTTACTTAACTACTCGCTTGATCTTCACTTATATCTTTTTGGAGTTGCTTGTCATTTACTCTTGTGCTTCACTTATATCCGATGAGTAAATTGTTGAATTAATTGAATAACATGAAGTTGAAATTATATCATGCCTAGTGGTAGCTTCACATTGGGTTTAGGAAGTGAAATCTTTTGAAGCTTGACAATCACAATATTGGTCATACAAGAAATTCATGAATGATTAGTAGAAGGAATAGAACTTTCACATGCAAATACACTATCTTGGAAATCTTTTGTGATTGTGAGCCCCCATCAAAATATTATATGCCAAAACTGTTGACATTGGACAAGGAATACAACGTAATGATTTATGTTTGTTCATATTCACATAGAAGATATATTGTCATAGATCCTTCAACATGTGGTGCTTGCCCCCCATCTTAGCTAGCCAAAAATTCCGCACCAAGTAGAGATACTACTTGTGCATCCAAAAACCCTTAAAACCAAATCTTGTTTTCAAGAGTCCACCATACCTACCTAAGTATTGAGTAAGATCCTTCAAGTAAGTTGTCATAGGTGCAATAAGGAAATAAAAAATGCTTCTAAAAGTGTTAGATCATTTAGTGTAAAAGAAAATTGAGCATTGTACAAACTTGTGATGGCGAAGAATAAAAGCAGTAGACTGCATAATAAAGGTTGCTATCACAAGGGGCAATAACGCGACATTCTTTTGCAGTAAGGGATTGAGCATACAAACAAAAAGTGCACGGTAACCTCTGCTTCCTTCTGCGAAGGGCCTATCTTTTACTTTTCAGTATTTACTTTTATGCAAGAGTCAAAGTTTTTCTCTATATTCCTTTTTATTTTTGTCTTTTGGCAAGCATCTTGTGGTGAGGAAAGATCTAGGCACATATATCCAGTTGGATATGGGTAGCATGAGTTATTATTGTTGACATCACCCTTGAGGTGAATACGTTGGGAGGCGAAATTATAAGCCCCTATCTTTCTATGTGTTCGGTTGAAATGTTTTGCTCATGTGTATGCGGTGAGTGTTAGCAATCATAGAAGACTATATGATGGTTGAGCATGTGGAGCTCTTACTTAGACTCTGTTGAATAAGTTGAATTGCAATTTTTTGGTGACTAAGAATATAGGTTGTTGAGTTTCAAGAGAATTCATTGTTTGAACCTTAACATGTGAATTGGTTGCTACTTTAACACTGGTACGCGTCGGTCCTAAACAAACGGTTTTAACCCCTTTCCGCGACGGCATTTGGAACCGTTGCCAAGTGAGTGTGGGCGATAGGAGGCTCCTTCCAACACGACACAGAAAACGTCGGGGATAGGGAGCGTTGATGCATACAGTGGTCCCTATATAACCGTTTCCGATATCTCGAATATCCCAAACGCTTCATCCTTGCTACTCGTTTGTGCTCGCATTGCCATCGCAGACGGAGTTTTGTGGTTTTGCCTAAAACCAGGCAGATTCCAGGCACGTGAGTTTCCCAGGCAGATTCTAGGCACGGGAGTTTTACGATGCCTGGCACATCACAAACAGTTCATGATTATAAACCGTGTACGATAGCTAGACAATCACACACATTTAGTTTTTCCGCACCGTATCTGATAGTGTCTGATATCACACACGCTTTGCAAACGGCAACTGTGTGCATGCTTGCACACGTTTCCTCTCTGTGAACCGTCTCGGATTATGGTGTATATCGCAAACGTTTGTGTTTTACAAACCGTGTGTGCGGTAATGACCCGCACAACGTAATTTCGCCCTAATTTAATTGCTGCTATTTAAAATTGTACCCAACTTAAACTTGAAAGTAGGCTATAGCTTTATTCATATCCATTAGATTCAAACAACCAATGCATTATTCGATTCACAGGTACATATGTTTAAGAATTACATAAGCACCAAATAAAGAATGATGTACCAGGGTTCTATACTTGTACTATTACAGATGGTAAAGAAAGAGGCGACAGACATTCCAGTTGCTGAACAAGGTGAAGCGGAATGGCCCTATTGTGCTCTCCTGGATGCAGAAGGCATGCAGGACTCTAGTCCAGCCCCTTGTGATGGTCGGCCACCAATCATGTAGTTTGAGAGGTAATCTTGAGTAAACTGCTTCAGGATCCACTGCTAAAGAAAAAAGATCCAGATATTGTTATCTAACACAACTCATTACGGGCAGTAAAAAGAAGGCTATAGGGTTCTTACTTACCATCCTGCAGTTCACTGTTGTCTTGCATAAAGTGTAAACAAATAGTTCGATTGACATCTTTTGATCCATTTTAATAACAATCTTTATCAGTTTCCTCACTTGATGCTGGTTCATGAATATCTCATTGCCCCATATGCAGAAAGGGTCGAAGTGTGGATCTTTGGCAATGATATATGTACCTTGAAGCACCAAGTTAATATTAGAAGCTAAACAACAACAGAAAAATGATGTAGTACAACACTCCATCCATCCCATTATATATGGTTTTAATACATGTATATCTAGACATCGTCAGAACATTAAGGTAACACTCTTCCTTGTTGCTATGTAGCCTAGGATTGCATATTTAGTCATTCAGTACAATGCATGTTGCTAAACAACAATTGAAAAATGAAAAGGCATGTTAACTGCAATATCCTTAACAGCAACCAAATATCATAATTCATAATGGTATTGTTGAAACTGTTATTGATGAAATTGAACTGCACGGCAAATAGTTGCACATATAGAGCATCACATTGTGAAGAACTGAAATAAACAAGTCATAAGGACATCTCTAGGCGATCCTTAAAAAGTTAAAGGACTAAAACCCTTAGTGGATATATATACATACTCCAGCAATTTTTGGCCTTTTCTAGTCGATCCCCTAAACTTAAGGTTGTAAACTTCAATTTGATGAAGTTCAAAGCAGGTTCAACCGAAAGTAGCATGCATTCAAACATAAACATAGATAGTTTTGCATAACCGAACATAAAACATAAATTTAAATAAGCTAAACTACTTTCAGTCGATGTAGAGGTCGAGCCAATCCTTCCTCGTCATGTACGGTGTGCCGCGAGCTGGGTCCGGGCCAGTACCGTCGTCGGGGTCATTGGGGAAGGCACTCCTCCACTCATCAATGTCAATCTCCTCATCCTCGGGGCCCACCTCGACGCCCTCCGCGCCACCGTCGCCGCCGCCTTTGACCTCGTCATCAGAGGAGAGCGCGATAACCTCGCCGCCCTCCGCGCCGCCGTCCTCGCTGCCTTCAACCTCGTCATCAAAGGAGAGCGCGATAACCTCGCCGCCCTCCACGCCGGCAAATATCACCCGCTCCGCCTCCACAAGTTCCGGGTGCTGCCGGCAGAGCTCTTGCAGTAGGCCTCGTTGACGCCCTCGGCCTTGAGGCGCTCCCACACCTCGCGGTCCTCCCGCGCCATAGCCGAGCTCACCACCTCTAGCTCTGGCGGAACAAGGTCGACTGGACGTGTGCCGAAGGGGAAATTGAGCCTAGCCGCCGCGCCGTTGTAGCGGACCTGCCAGCGGTCGTACTCCATGGCCACGAGCATACTCATGTGGAAGCTACCGAGCCACTGGCGGGTGTGGGTCTCTCGATCTGTAATCTTGGCGACCCACATCCCCCACCGCCGCCGCCGGACCCCGAGGTGGGACTTCATCGGCTGCCGGGTACGAGGGAGGACGAGGAAGTCCTCGAACCGACATAAGGTCGCGGCGGCAGGCAGGTCGGGGGACCGGCGACGGTGGATCGGGCCCGTGTTGGACGACGGGGACACCTTGGCGGCCACCTCGCCGGCGTCGGGCGAAAAGGCCGCGATAAACCTCTTTTTGGCCATTGGCTCCTCGAGCTCCCCGGCACACAGGCAGAGGTTGAGGATGGAGGTGCTGGCGATGGCGGCGACCTACCATTGGTTTCGAGGGTTGTGTCTGTCTGTGTGAGCGGAGGTTTTGGGGTGTGTGTGGAGGGGGGCGGGGTGTGCAAGGTTGTGTTTGAGGAAATACTGCAGCAACTGAAAATTTTACTAGGCGGGAGTAACAAGGCGGGGCTACCGAAAATTTGGATCAAGGGCGAGCAGATATTTTTGAGACTGCGAGGGATGCAGAGGCGGGAGTAAAATGCCGAGGCTACTGAAAATTTGAATCAACGGACTGATGTAGAGCGGGAGTTTTTGGGGAGCGAGGTAGTGTAATTGACATGCCAGCTGTGGACTGTAGCCCACGCACCTTCTCGCGTAAGCCATAGGCATACTATACACCGACGGTGCTCCAAGATATTTTGTACTACATCTCACATGGTTGGTGATAATAAACTGTGTGGGATCTACTTGATTTGAATTACAAAATGGGGTCACAGCGGCAATGGACACTGTTTGAATTGCTAGACCTTTTATCTGCAGTGAACATGCAACTGTATGTGTGTCGTAAAAGAATTGGAATTATTCAGGGGTTCGTTTGGACATTTTATACATTAAACTGGTTTTCTAGCCATTTCAGGTGCACAATTCAAAATTAAACTACATGCACATGCTCCGGTGCATACAAATTGGTTGAAAAATCAAATCTGTCTCCTTCGGTGCATGCTTAGGTCCCATGCAAGAAATGTGAATCAATTTTTCAGGGTTCGTTTGGCCTTTTTATACATTAACTGGGTTTTCTAGGCATTTTATGTGCATAATTGAAATTGTTGAACTACAAGCACATGCTCCAGTGCACCAAAGTTGGTTGAAAAATCACATGTGTGTCCTTGGGTGAATTTCTAGGTCCCATTCAAGAGATGGGAATGAATTTCAAACACCTGGTCATTATTGATTGCCGGCAAAACGTTGGGATACCTGGTTTTTAAATTCTAGTAAATCCAAAACTCGTCTAAAATTCATTAAACTTGGCATGCTATCATGGAGCGTGTGACAGCGTGGTTTTTGCCTCTTTTATTTGCCTGATTTTCATTTGGATTGATTTTGAAATTTGGAGTTTTTGAATCTTTTCATATGGACTTAACACTTGGGTACCCCTTGGCTTTCACCCAAGTGCCTCATTTCTCTCTCTAATCATCTTTTCCTCTCTGGTTCTACTCAAAATAATATTTGGAATATTTTTCTTTAATGAAAAATATTCATTTCCTTCCCTAAAACCCTAGCTAGCTCAATGTGCTCCAAAGCAACCCCAATTTTTCTTGCCCACAAAAATCTGACAAAATTCACAAATATTCTTTGAACCCTAGGGCACCTCCCTGAGCAAAAATATTTCATCACTTTTTGGAATATTTTTGCTACAGAAAATATTTTCTGTTCGGGACAGAAATGGTGGTTTCTACAACAACTACCATTTTACTTGCTCCAATGTGGCTGATCTTTCTTGCGCATCATCACCTTAGTAGATGATTGCTAGCCTCCAAAGCCCAGCTCACAACTCCCAGCCGTTTGACCTCAGTAACCTCTCAAAGTTACTGATCAGAAACTTACTAGGCTTGTGAAATCTTTTCTACTGCATCTGGATCCAAACCAAAGCGTGGTAATCTTCAAGACTACCACGAACAATAAGCCAGACATGAACTTTGGATGTAGGTCGGCCTGATGGCAAAGTTCACGCGGTGACCACGCGTGTACATGATGCCGGCTTGCGTGTCGACGCACTCTGAGTGCCGCCGAGTGCTCTGTTTCACGCGTGCTCGCTTCCCCGACTGCCAAAGCGTGCCAAACCTCGCCACCATCTTCGTCCAAACCCCCTTAACTCCCCCTGGAACTCGCCGACGCCGGAGCTCGCTGCAGCGAGCACGGGCATGGTCCGGCCAACGCAACAGTGTGCTCTGCACTGTGCTCGTCGCCTTCCTCTTGATCCTGTGTCCATCCCCGTTCGCCCACAGTCCCCGCGTGAGCTGCGTCGCCTTCTCCCCCTCTCACTGACGCTGCTGCTCGTCGGGCGCCATGTCCAGGTGTCACCGGCGGAGCCCGAACCCCCCCTCGATGCTCGCCTATAAATGGAGCCATCCCAGCCTCCTCGAGCACCATCCTCCACTCCCACACACTCCACAACCTCGTAGATAGTCGTAGCCCGGCCGGGCAGGCCGCGGGCCGCCGTTCCCGAGCCCGAGCTCACCGACGATCCCCTCGGGTCGTCATCGTAGCTCCAGCCCCTCCCAGGCCTGGGCAACCCTTCCAGGGCCTCCGCCACTCTCCTGTGGTGTTGTTCCGCCTGGTTGGAGCCCCTGGAGTCGCCTCTACTCGCCGTCGTCTTCGTCTTCGGTGAGCTCTGCTTCCTGTCTCCACTAGAGAGGACGATTCTGACAACATCCGACCACCCCTAGCTACTCTACGGGTACGGGCAGGTGCGCCTCCGTCTCCTCTCTCGAGCCCTCCCTCTTGTTTTGGCCAAGGAGCCCTCGCCGCCGGCGTGAGCTCTGGCGAAGCCGCGCTGCTCTCTGTTTCCTTCTCCCACTCCACCTCACCTGACTAGTGGGGCCCGCTAGTTAGCCACTCAGTACGCGTGCGAAGCGGTATGATTGGTGGCGCCCTGAGGCTTTACGCCTTCGACGTCACCCCCAAGTCTGTGTTTATTTAAAATTCAAATTCATATATTTTCCAGAGAGCTTCAAATAGCTATAACTCTTCAACCATAAGTCCAAATGAATTGATTCTTTTTGCATTGTGTTCTTTGCAAAGAAATCTAGTAGCTCACCAAAAATGAGAATTTTCTATGCTGTCTAGATTTTCTGGTGAATTTCAGAAGGGTTCCTGATATTTTCTTCTTGTGTTTAAAATTATTTTCAGAGGGTGAGGCTGGTCTTGAGGATCACCAGGAGGCTTGTGAACCTCATCTTCACTAAGGTAAGCCACAACAACATTTTCATGATGCATTTCAATATTTGTGATTTTTCTACTTGAATGAATGATTTAATCCATGTATTTAAATAACTATTATGTTATTTATGTTCTGTTAAGTGCTTGTTTAAGTTAAGATGCTTGATTTACAGAAAGTTTGTAGCTAACTAAGTTGGTAAAGACAATAGAATAAAATTTTCCTATAGGAGAAATAATATGGTTATTGAAATAAGTAAGTAATTGGAGTTACTTTTCTTGCATGAGAAAAATTATAAAATTTGTTATAAAAGATTCTGTTAATGTGAGGTTTAATCCTAAGCAGAGAAGTATAAGGAGTTCTTGATGTTTATGCTTAGTGTGGATTTAGTTGACTCAGTCATTACCGTTGATATGTGATGCATATGTTAGTGTTGCATTTCATGGCATACTATGACACCGGTTATTTTCAATTTAAGTTGAACCTAATAATAACCCAACTTGAATATATCGTTGACCGTGTCATGGTGCCACTGAATCGAGTTTTTCCCAGTGCAACCACATTTGCCTTTATGGGAAGGCCTTTATTCGGTCCGTTGTCACGCCTCTGGTCGGTGCCTCCAACGAGGGAAGGTTATGGGCGTGCGGTACCCTTGCCCGGTAAGCAGACATAACCTTGTGTGCCCGTTGTTGAGATTTTTGGTACCGGTCCCCGTGAGGGACGTTTATGTTTTGGCCACGACGGTGGTCGTTGTTCCTTTGGTAGACACGGGGCCACCCAGGACTAGCCCGATGGGGAGTGAGTCGGAGTGGCCGAGAGAGTGTCATGGCAATGGAGGGGTTTCGTCGGAATGCCGTTGGTCCACCCGAATGGGAGTACGAGGCCATGGGTTCCGTGGTGTGGGTACAGTGCGCTACCTTTGCAGAGTGTATTAATCTATCGATAGCCGAGTCCACAGTTACGGAGACGCTCGAAAGTAGATCACACCATGGGTCAACATTTAATAAATCTTGCACACTAAGTTATGAACTTTGCACTGTTAGTGATGGCGGAAAGGTCATCTTGTTGGTCGAGACCAAGTGTTGGTCGTGGTTGTGATCGCCGGAAGGATCATCGTTTGAGACCAAATATTGGTCGTGGTTGTGATCGCCAGAAAGATCACGAGATATTCTGAGTTAAGACCTTGAGGTCGGTATGTTTGTGATCCCGAAGCATTCACCGATGGTAAGCCAGTCCGAGGGATTTTTCTCTCAGGAGCATGATCACAGCATGTCGGTTATTTTGTTGCATTATTAATAATTGGTTAATTATCATGATATTGGTTGTCATTATGTTTATGCTTGTTGTGAGCTTGCAAGTACATTCAATGTACTGACCTAGCGTGTCATGCCAGATTTCAGGAAAGTCCCGTTGGAAAGGAGTGCTGTCCGAGTCTAGATCGTGTCCACATCGGTGTCCCTATGCTATGGAGTTTCCGCTACGACGTTGTTCCGCTGCCGCATAGTTGTAATGATCGAGGCCCCTTTATGTTCACTAAATAATGTACATATTGTTCAGCCGCACCGTGTGTGCCGCTTGGCCTCGCTACCTGTTGTAATATAAACATTGAGCCGCTAGCAGCAATAAAGCGGTTGTTTTCTGTACCAAGATGTTGTGTGTTGCCAGAAGACATGGTCTTTGGGCTGGCAATGCATGGTAAACGGGTTGCTCTGAGCCGGGGTGCCACAACGCTTGGTATCAGAGCCGCGCTGACTGTAGGCCACGCTAGACTACGACATGTTAACTGGACGTTAGATACGAGTTTAAGTTGAGTGCCGGTAGCATTGGTAACTGGTTGTTGCATTACATGCAATTGTTTTATTTTTTATGCTAACCCACTAATGGTTGTGAGTGTAGATGGCTCCGGTGCGTATCCGTGCCAGTTGCAGCTGATGCCGTTCACGTCGCCGCATCTCATTCGTAACGTGTGGCATCGGCTGTACCCCCTCGGTGACGATCCAGTCTATCGTGTGTACCGGGAGCGGCTAGCTGACTCAGTGTATGAGTATCACGCCGTGGTTACTCTGCGCACCAGTTCCGATTCCAGCACTTACACTCGTACCTCTCGGAGCGGTTACGCTTCTACCGCTTCTCAGGCTGTCCAGTTTGCTGCATTCGAGGTCCTTGTCGAGCTTCGTTACAACGAGGTCCGGATGCAGAACCACCCAGGTTTCTACTACTATCCTTCTCTACACGACAATGGTCGTGTCCGTTTCCCTATCATTGATCCGGAGTCTGATAGTGTTGCTAGCCAGCTTGCTCATTATATCACCGCTAGCTATCTTATGATCCAGGAGCTGGCTCGAGAGCCTACTCGTGCCCGTACTGCTTTAGCCTCTGCTTTAGTCTCTACCAGATCTGCCACTACTCCATCCTCCCTGGGATTTACTCCTTATATTCCAGCCAATTCTAGATCCCCTGTTGCCCCGATTACTCCTCCGAGTAGCTCGGGCGCCTCGACCGTGAATCCTCTCAGTGCTCCTGCTGAGCGGATTTCACTTCTCACTACTCCTGTAGCCCCGATGCTTCACCCTACACCTGCCCCTGAGGGAGAGCCCTCTAGGCAGCGTCGTCCTGTTACCTTTAACCCATAGGTCTCAGTTAACCTCGTCAGTTCAGGATCCGAGTCCGCTTCAGGAGAGGACCCCGCAGCACCCGCAGAGCAGTAGAGCTTCTGAGTATTCGCAGTCATCAGGATGATGTACAAGTGTAGTCGTACGAGTCATGAGATTTCATTTCATGTATGAGAGTAGTTGAACCTGGCATGTTGGTTATCTTCCATGTATGAGTCTATTATGTTGGAACTCTATTTTATTCGCCGTGTTTTCTTCGTCATTTCGGTATTTTCTCGGGTTTTTGTTCCTGGATTTTCCCCAATTTGTTTTGAATGTTTCTCATCTCGGTTGCGTTGTCTAGGGGAAAATCACAATAGGATGCAACGTTCGCGAGGGTACCCCTGTTTGTCGTTCCGCACGATAGGCAGGACATTCCCCCGAGCCGTACGTTCCACCACCGTCTCCAACGCCAAATCCACCCTCCACCGAGCAAATTCTGCGTATGTTTGAGGAAAGGAGGAATAATGATCTGATTAAAATATTAAGAAGTGTGCAAGCTGTGGTTGGACAAAATGGAAATCAGAACGGTCACCACTCCAAGCTGTCAAACTTTCAGAGGACCAAGCCTCCCAGTTTCTGTCAGGTTCTTGATCCCTTGGATGCAGACGATTGGTTACGAACCATTGAGAGAAAACTTGAGATTGCTCGTACTAACGAAGATGATAAAGTTTCGTTTGCAACTCATTATCTTGAAGGCGCTGCTGCCATATGGTGGGAGAATGCAAAAGCCATGTGGCCTGCTGATGAAGAAATTACCTGGACAAAATTCAAGGATCAGTTCAGGAAATATCATATCCCTACTGGAATTATGAAGACTAAGCAGCGTGAATTTCTCGCGCTCCTCCAAGGAAATCAGTCTGTGGGTGAATATTTGCAAAAATTCAATCATCTGTCGCGTTACTCCCTTCATGGCGTGTCCACTGAAGAAAGAAAGATTGACAGATTCCATGGTGGATTAAACCCGCATCTCCGGTGTACTCTCAGTATGTTGGATTTCCCAGATTTCCAAACTCTGGTGAACAAGGCTTTCATTGCTGAAAGGGAGCACAAGCTGGTATCAGATAATAGGCCTGCTAACAATGACCACAAGCGCAAGTTTGAGCCAAAGAAAGATGGGCAACCAGTGCAAAAGGCTCGTACCTCGCAGCAGACTCAGGTGGAATACAAGCCCAATTGGCAACAGAATGTTAACAAGACCACCACCCAAGTCAAGAATGCCGTGCCCAATCTAGTGCATGAGGAGCGCCAGCGCATCAATGCTTGCTTCAGTTGTGGGCAAACCGGACATTATGCCAGACAGTGTCCCAAGAACAGCAAGGCAAATGCTCTATTCAGGCCACAAGTCAACTTTATGGAGTCATGCCTGAACCAGCAAAACATCACTGGGGACGTTCATCATCTTTCCGCCGATGAAGCCCAAGAGAACCCCGAAGTCGTCATTGGTATGTTTTCTGTTAATAACATACCTGCAGTAATTTTATTTGACTCTGGGGCTTCCCACTCTTTTATTTTTCGGGTTTTGTTGCCCAAAACAAATTTCTTTGTTCGCTTTTGGGCAAGAATATGCTGATACAAACCCCGGGATCATTAATCAGGAGCAATCTGGTCTCCCGTAATCTGGAAATCAATATCAACGGAGTCTGTTTTCCAACTTCTTTGATAGTCATTGAGTCTGCTAAGTTGGATGTTATCTTGGGTATGAATTGGCTGACTCAATATCAAGTATGCTTAAATTGCGCAACCCGAGAAATCACTTTGACCAGTCAGAAGGGGCAGACTACCAAATTCTATGCTCGCAGGAGCATACCGAAGAAAGACATGGTCTTCACTGATACGTCTCCGTCGTATCTATAATTTTTGATTGTTCCATGCCAATATTATACAACTTTCATATACTTTTGGCAACTTTTGTACTATTTTTGGGACTAACATATTGATCAAGTGCCCAGTGCCAGTTCCTGTTTGTTGCATGTTTTATGTTTCGCAGAAACCCTATATCAAACGGAATCCAAACACGATAAAACAGACGGAGAATATTTTTGGAATATTTGGAAAATATGGGCGAAAGAATCAACGTGAGATGGTGCCCGAGGGGGGCCCGAGGCAGGGGGCGCGCCCCTGAAATTTTCGAAGAAAAATCTGGGCGAAGGTTTCAATCCAATCGGAGTTACGGATCTCCATATATATACGAAATGGTGAAAGGGCAGAAGACCAGAACACAGAAACAGAGAGAGACAGAGAGACAGATCCAATCTCGGAGGGGCTCTCGCCCCTCCCATGCCATGGAGGCCAAGGACCAGAGGGGAAACCCTTCTCCCATCTAGGGAGGAGGTCAAGGAAGAAGAGGAAGAAGGGGGCCCCTACCCCGCTCTCCTCCGGTGGCGCCGGAACGCTGCCGTGGCCACCATCATCATCACCGCGATCTTCACCAACACCTCCGCCATCTTCACCAACATCTCCATCACCTTCCCCCCTCTATCTACGGCGGTCCACTCTCCCGCAACCCGCGGTACCCTCTACTTGAACATGGTGCTTTATCCTTCATATTATTATCCAATGATGTGTTGCCATCCTATGATGTCTGAGTAGATTTTCGTTGTCCTATCGGTGGTTGATGAATTGCCACGATTGATTTAATTTGCTTGTGGTTATGTTGCTATCCTTTGGTGCCCATCATATGAGCGCGCGCGTGGATCACGCCATAGGGTTAGTTGTATGTTGATAGGACTATGTATTGGAGGGCAAGAGTGACAGAAGCTTCTACCTAGCATAGAAATTGATGCATACGGGATTGAAGGGGGACCAATATTCTTAATGCTATGGTTGGGTTTTACCTTAATGAAGGTTAGTAGTTGCGGACGCTTGCTAATAGTTCCAATCATAAGTGCATAGAATTCCAAGTCAGGGATGACATGCTAGCAGTGGCTTCTCCCACATAAAACTTGCTATCGGTCTAGTAAAGTAGTCAATTGCTTATGGACAATTTCGCAACTCCTACCACCACTTTTCCACACTCGCTATATTTACTTTATTGTATCTTTACCTAAACAGCCCCTAGTTTTTATTTACGCGCTCTTTATTATCTTGCAAACCTATCCAACAACACCTACAAAGTACTTCTAGTTTCATACTTGTTCTAGGTAAAGAAAACGTTAAGCGTGCGTAGAGTTGTATCGGTGGTCGATAGAACTTGAGGGAATATTTGTTCTACCTTTAGCTCCTCGTTGGGTTCGACACTCTTACTTATCGAAAGAGGCTACAATTGATCCCCTATACTTGTGGGTTATCATTCACCGTTGTAGCTGAATTGGAATTAATTCCTGTGGTCAGTGAGTTTCCTGATGTGTTTCCAGAAGAGCTGCCAGGCATGCCACCCGATCGAGAGCTTGAGTTTGCAATAAATCTTGTGCCTGGAACCGCACCGGTATACAAGAAGTATTATCGAATGCCCTCATCAGAATTAGTGGAACTAAAGAAACAGCTTGATGAACTGCTCCAGAAAGGATATATCCGTCCCAGCTCTTCACCATGGGGATCACTTGCTATCTTCGTGGACAAAAAGGATGGCAGCCTCCGCATGTGTGTGGATTACCGACAGCTGAACGACGTCACCATCAAAAATAAATATCCACTGCCAAGGATTGATGACTTGTTTGATCAGCTCAGTGGGTCCAAAGTATTCTCCAAGATTGATCTAAGGACATGATATCATCAACTCAAGATTAAAAAGGAAGATATTCCTAAGACCGCATTCACAACTCGGTACGGTCTTTATGAATATACAGTTATGTCCTTTGGTCTCACCAATGCCCCAGCTTTCTTCATGCATATGATGAACAAAGTATTCATGGACTTCCTCGATAAGTTCGTGGTAGTCTTCATCGATGACATACTTATTTACCCAAAAAGTGAAGAAGATCACAAAGAACACCTCCGAGCAGTGCTACAACGACTCCGCGACCATCAGCTATATCCCAAATTCAGTAAGTGTGAATTTTGGCTCAAGCAAGTTGGATTTCTTGGACATGTGCTATCTACCGAAGGTATAGCCGTGGACCCGAGCAAAGTAAAGGATGTGCTCGATTGGTTGCCACCCACAACCGTATCTCAGATCTGGAGTTTTCTTGGATTAGCCGGATATTACCGTCGTTTCATTGAAGGATTTTCCAAGATTGCCAAACCCATGACGGAGCTGCTCAAAAAGGATAAGAAGTTTGAATGGACAGAGGAATGTGAGAAGAGCTTGAATGAGCTAAAGATACGGCTGACAACTGCACCTGTGTTGACTCTTCCTGATATCTACCGCAACTTTGATGTGTACTGTGACGCCTCCAGACAGGGACTTGGATGCGTACTTATGCAAGATGGCAAGGTAGTAGCCTATGCATCGCGACAGCTACAACCCCACGAGGGGAATTATCCCACTCATGATTTGTAATTGGCCGCGGTGGTTCATGCTCTAAAAATTTGGAGACACTATCTCATCGGGAAGAGGTGCCAAATTTTTACCGACCACAAAAGTCTTAAGTATATATTTACTCAGCCAGATTTCAATCTCTGTCAACGAAGATGGCTTGAGTTGGTCAAGGATTATGATCTTGGAATAAATTACCACCCGGGTAAGGCCAACGTGGTTGCCGATGCACTCAGTCGAAAAGCCTGTCAGCCTGAATGTCATATTGGAATCCTTGCCTCCTAAACTTCAAGAGGAGATTGCTCAGCTCAACCTGGTCATAGTTGATGCCGGCCTTGTTAATATTTTGGAAGTTGCCCCCACACTTGAGGAAGAGATCTGCAAGGCCCAGCCAGCTGACACCGTTCTGCAGAAACGTGCCAAGACTATGGTAGCAGGACAGACTTCAGATTTCTCGAAGGATCAATTTGGTACTCTCCGCTTCCGGGGAAGGATTTGTGTACCCGATCAAGCGGATTTAAAGCAGAAAATCCTGTCAGAAGCACATGAATCTTCGTATTCCATTCACCCTGGAGGTACGAAAATGTATGAAGACCTTCGACAAATATTTTGGTGGGATGGAATGAAGAAAGACATTGCCTATTTTGTGGCCTGTTGCGACATATGCAACACGGTGAAGGCAGAGCATCAGAAGCCAGCCGGACTTCTCCAACCGTTGCCAGTTTCACAATGGAAATGGGATGATGTCTGCATGGATTTCATCATAGGACTGCCTAAGACTCGGCGAGGCAATCATGCAATCTGGGTCATAGTGGACACCTTAACCAAGGTTGCTCACTTTATCCCGATTAGAACCACATATCGAGTGGATCAACTTGCACAACTGTATGTATCTAGGGTAGTCAGTCTGCATGGAGTACCCCGAACCATGACTTCTGACCAAGGTTCACTTTTTACCTTCGCTTTTTGGTCACGTCTCCATCAAGCCTTGGGGACAGCACTAAAATACAGTACAGCTTATCATCCTCAGACCGATGGACAGACAGAGCGGGTAAACCAAATACTCGAAGATATGTTGCGAGCCTGTGCTTTGGCCCAAGGATCTAAATGGGAAGACTGTTTGCCGTATGCAGAGTTCTCTTATAACAACAGCTTCCAGACCAGTCTAAAGATGTCACCATATGAGGATTTGTATGGCCGTAAGTGCCGCACTCCCTTAAATTGGTCTCAAACTGGAGATAGCCGTATTTTCGGAACAAACCTCATGATGGAAGCCGAGAAACAAGTTAGGGAAATCAGAGGCAGATTACAATTGGCCAAATCTCGACAGAAGAGTTATTATGATGCAAAGCACCGATAGATTAGTTTTGAACCCGGAGAACATGTATACCTCCGAGTCACCCCTATGAAAGGAGTCAAGAGATTCCAGACTCGTGGAAAGTTGGCACCCAGATTTATTCGTCCATTTCTAGTGACGTCCCGAGTGGGTACTGTTGCATATCAGTTGGAACTACCCCCTGAATTGTCGGATGTGCACAACGTGTTTCATGTCTCACAGTTGAGGCGATGCATATCACCGCCTGAGAAAAAGACCGCTATGACTGAGATAGAGTTGGCAAGGGATTTAACATATGAAGAGAGACCATTTAGAAATCTGGATTAGATGGAAAGAGTCACTCGTAGTAAAGTAAGGAAGTTCTACAAGGTTCAGTGGGAGCATCACACAGAGTCAGAATCAACGTGGGAACGGGAAGAATTTCTAAAGGCACATTATCCGGAATGGTTTTCCCAAGCAACCAAATCTCGAGGACGGGATTCATTATAAGTGGGGGAGGTTTATGACAGCCTGGTTTTTGCCCTCTTTTATTTGCCTGATTTTCATTTGGATTGATTTTGAAATTTGGAGTTTTTGAATCTTTTCATATGGACTTAACACTTGGGTACCCCTTGGCTTTCACCCAAGTGCCTCATTTCTCTCTCTAATCATCTTTTCCTCTCTGGTTCTACTCAAAATAATATTTGGAATATTTTTCTTTAATGAAAAATATTCATTTCCTTCCCTAAAACCCTAGCTAGCTCAATGTGCTCCAAAGCAACCCCAATTTTTCTTGCCCACAAAAATCTGACAAAATTCACAAATATTCTTTGAACCCTAGGGCACCTCCCTGAGCAAAAATATTTCATCACTTTTTGAATATTTTTGCTACAGAAAATATTTTCTGTTCTGGACAGAAATGGTGGTTTCTACAGCAACTACCATTTTACTTGCTCCAATGTGGCTGATTTTTCTTGTGCATCATCACCTTAGTAGATGATTGCTAGCCTCCAAAGCCCAGCTCCCATCTCCCAGCCGTTTGACCTCAGTAACCTCTCAAAGTTACTGATCAGAAACTTACTAGGCTTGTGAAATCTTTTCTACTGCATCTGGATCCAAACCAAAGCGTGGTAATCTTTAAGACTACCATGAACTACAAGCCAGACCTGAACTTTGGACGTAGGTCGGCCTGAGGGCAAAGTTCACGCGGTGACCACGCATGTACACGATGCCAGCCTGCGTGTCAACGCGCTCTGAGTGCCGCCGAGCGCTCTGTTTCGCGCATGCTCGCTTCCCCGACTGCCAAAGCGTGCCAAACCTCGCCACCATCTTCGTCCAAACCCCCTTAACTCCCCCTGGCACTCGCCGACGCTGGAGCTCGCCGCAGCGAGCACGGGCGCGGTCCGGCCAACGCAACAGTGCTCGTCGCCTTCCTCTCGATCCTTTGCTCGTCCCCGTTCCCTCACAGTCCCCGCGTTAGCTGCGTCGCCTTCTCCCCCTCTCACTGACACCACTCGTCACCGGGCGCCATGTCCAGGTGTCACCGGCGGAGCCCGAACCCCCCCTCGATGCTCGCCTATAAATGGAGCCATCCCCAGCCTCCTCGAGCACCATCCTCCAATCCCACACACTCAAAAACCTCGTAGATAGCCGTTGCCCGGCCGGGCAAGCCGCGGGCCGCCGTCCCCGAGCCCGAGCTTGCCGGCGATCCACTCGGGTCATCGCCATAGCTCCAGCCCTCCCAGGCCTGGGCAACCCTTCCAGGGCCTCCACCACTCTCCGGTGGTGCTGTTCCGTCTGGTTGGAGCCCCTGGAGCCGCCTCTGCTCGCCGTTATCTTCGTCTCCGGCGAGCTCTGCTTCCTGTCTCCGCTAGAGAGGACGATTCTGACACCGTCCGACCACCCCCAGCTACTCTATGGGTACGGGCATGTGCCCCTCCGTCTCCTCTCTCGATCCCTCCCTCTGGTTTTGGCCAAGGAGCCGTCGCCGCCGGCGTGAGCTCCGGCGAAGCCGCGCAGCTGTCTGTTTCCTTCTCCCCCTCCACCTCACCTGACTAGCGGGGCCTGCTAGTCAGGCACTCAGTACGCGCGCGAAGCAGTACGAGTGGTGGCGCCCTGAGGCTTTACGCCTTCGACGTCACCCCCCAGTCTGTATTTATTTAAAATTCAAATTCATATATTTTCAAGAGAGCTTCAAATAGCTATAACTCTTCAACCATAAGTCCAAATGAATTGATTCTTTTTGCATTGTGTTCTTTGCAAAGAAATCTAGCAGCTCACCAAAAATGAGAATTTTCTATGCTGTCTAGATTTTCTGGTGAATTTCAGAAGGGTTCTTGATATTTTCTTCTGGTGTTTAAAATTATTTTCAGAGGGTGAGGCTTGTCTTTAGGATCACCAGGAGGCTTGTGAACCTCATCTGCACTAAGGCAAGCCACAGCAACATTTTCATGATGCCATTTCAATATTTGTGATTTTCTACTTGAATGAATGACTTAATCCATACATTTAAATAACTATTATGTTATTTATGTTCTGTTAAGTGCTTGTTTAAGTTAATGTGCTTGATTTACAAAGAGTTTGTAGCTAACTAAGTTGGTAAAGACACTAGAATAAAATTTTGCTATAAGAGAAATAATATGGTTACGGAAATAAGTAAGTAATTGGAGTTACTTTTCTTGCATGAGAAAAATGATAAAATTTGTTATAAAAGATTCTGTTAATGTGAGGTTTAATCCTAACTAGAGAAGTATAAGGAGTTGTTGATGTTTATGCTTAGTGTGGATTTAGTTGACTCCGTCATCACCGTTGATATGTGATGCATATGTTAGTGTTGCATTTCATGGCATACTATGACACCGGTTATTTTCAATTTAAGTTGAACCTGATAATAACCCAACTTGAATATATCATTGACCGGGTCATGGTGCCACTGAATCGAGTTTTTCCCAGTGCAACCACATTTGCCTTTATGGGAAAGCCTTTATTCGGTCCGTTGTCATGCCTCTGGTCGGTGCCTCCAACGAGGGAATGTTATGGGCGTGCGGTACCCTGGCCTGGTAAGCAGACATAACCTTGTGTGCCCGTTGTTGAGATTTTTGGTACCGGTCCCCGTGAGGGACGTTTATGTTTTGGCCACAACGGTGATCGATGTGTCTTTGGTAGACACGGGGCCACCCAGGACTAGCCCGATGGGGAGTGAGTCGGAGTGGCCGAGAGAGTGTCATGGGAATGGAGAGGTTTTGTCGGAATGCCGTTGGTCCACCCGAATGGGAGTACGAGGCCATGGTTCCGTGGTGTGGGTACAGTGCGCTACCTCTGCAGAGTGTATTAATCTATCGATAGCCAAGTCCACGATTATGGACACGCTCGAAAGTAGGTCACACCATGGGCCAACATTTAATAAATCTTGCACACTAAGTTATGAACTTTGCACTGTTAGTGATGGCGGAAAGGTCATCTTGTTGGTCAAGACCAAGTGTTGGTCGTGGTTGTGATCGCCGGAAGGATCACCGTTTGAGACCAAATATTGGCCGTGGTTGTGATCGCCGAAAAGATCACGAGATATTCTTAGTTAAGACCTTGAGGTCGGTATGTTTGTGATCCCGGAGCGATCACCAATGGTAAGCCAGTCCAAGGGATGTTTTCTCTCAGGAGCATGATCACAGCATGTCGTTTATTTTGTTGCATTATTAATAATTGGTTAATTATCATGATTTTGGTTGTCATTATGTTTATGCTTGTTGTGAGCTTGCAAGTACATTCAATGTACTGACCTGGCATGTCATGCCAGATTTCAGGAAAGTACCGTTGGAAAAGAGTGTTGTCCGAGTCTAGATCGTGTCCACATCGGTGTCCCTGTGCTATGGAGTTTCCTCTACGACGTTGTTCCGCTGCCACGTAGTAGTTATGATTGAGGCCCCCTTTATGTTCACTAAATAATGTACATATTGTTCTGCCGTGCCGTGTGTGCCGCTTGGCCTCGCTACCTATGGTAATATAAACTTTGAGCCGCTAGCAGCAATAAAGCAGTTGTTTTCTGTACCAAGATGTTGTGTGTTGCCAGAAGACATGGTCTCTGGGCTGGCAATGCATGGTAAACCGGTTGCTCTGAGCCGGGGTGCCACAGAGCGGAACAACATGCCGTGGTGAAAATTTTGTCCCATTTGGGGAAGGTTTGGGTATAAGCTTCTCACAAACCAGAGCTTCTCACAACAAGCATGATGGTTTCGATAGGGAACGTACCACCTTTGGGGACGGGACGATATCCGTTGCCTCTTATTGCTTTCAAAAAAAATTAGTGTCAACATAGAACAACAGGTGTGTTGTGTTTAATCTTGGAATTTTCCGGGGTTCGTTTGATCTTTTTTATACATTAACTCGGTTATCTAGGCATTTTATGTGCATAATTCAAATTTGAACTACAAGCACATGCTCCAATGCACTAAAGCTGGTTGAAAAACCACATGTGTGTCCTTGGGTGAATTTCTAGGTCCATGCAAAAGATGGGAATGAAATTCAAACACCAAGGAACCGTTGATTGCCGACAAAACGTAGAGATGCCTGGTTTTTAAATTCTAGTAAATCCAAAACTCGTCTGAAATTCATGAAACTTGGCGTGCTATCATGGAGTAGCATCAACATGCCGTGGTAAGAAAATTGTCCCATTTGGGGCAGGTTCGGGTATAAGCTTCTCACAACAAGCATGATGGTTTCGATAGGGAACGTCCCACCTTTGGGGACGAAACGATATCCATTGCCTCTTATTGCTTTCAAAAATTTTCTCGTGTCAACATAGAACAACAGGAGTGTTGTGTCAATTTTTGTGATTTTTCGGGGTTCGTTGGACATTTTTATGCATTAACCGAGTTTTCAACGCATTTATGTGCATAATTCAAATTTGAACTACATGCACATGCTCTAGTGCATATAAATTGGTTGAAACATCAAGTCTGTGTCCTTGGGTGCATGCTTAGGTCCCATGCAAGAAATGGGAATGAATTTCGAACACCAGGGCACCGTTGATTGCCGGCAAAACATTGAGATACCTGGTTTTTAAATTCTAGTAAATCCAAAACTCGTCTGAAATTCATGAAACTTGGCATGCTATCATGGAGCGGCATCAACATGACGTGGTAAAAAATCCCATTTGGGGCAGGTTTGGGTATATGCTTCTCACAAACCAGATCTTCTCACAACAAGCCTGATGGTTTCGGTAGGGAACGTATGTCCCACCTTTGGGGACGAAACGATATCCATTGCCTCTTATTGTTTTCAAAAAAAATTCTCGTGTCAGCATAGAACAACGGGAATGTTGTGTCAATTTTTGGGATTTTTCTGGGTTCGTTTGGACATTTTTATGCATTAACTGAGTTTTTAATGCATTTATGTGCATAATTCAAATTTGAACTACATGCACATGCTCCAGTGCATATAAATTGGTTGAAAAATCAAATCTGTGTCCTTGGATGCATGCTTAGGTCACATGCAAGAAATGGGAATGAATTTCAAACACCAGGGCACCGTTGATTGCCGGCAAAACATTGAGATGCCTGGTTTTTAAATTCTAGTAAATCCAAAACTCGTCTAAAATTCATGAAAATTGGCATGCTATCATGGAATGGCACCCGACATGCTGTGGCATTTTCGTGTCCATTTTGAGAGAAGGCGCACTCGAATAATGACAGCCAACAAAGGCATTTTGAAAAAATAGCTGCCACTTTAATATCTCAAACATTAGTATAATTCAAACCGTGTGCGTTCCATTAACCATTCACGTGACACCACGTGTCTTGGTTTTAATGGCTGTAGGAGGTGCCGTGCGGACAGCTGCTTGACCTTGACTGAACGGGAGGCGTGCGAGCACAGTCCGGTGCGCAGGCTGACCGAGAGGCGTGCAAGCTGTCCTCCAATGTGCAGGCTCACCGGGAAGTGTGCGAGCTGTATGCTGCACAGGCTCACTGGCCAGCGAGCCCTTTGACTTACATGGCCGCCTGCCATCCTCTCCATTAATGGCGCCGGAGCCGCTGTTTAATACGGGCGGCCTTACTGTTCGCCACCCATTCCCCTCCCTCCCGGAGACCTCCTTCAACGCTATGGCGCAGAATGATTATCTGCCACTAGTCTTCAAGTTTAGTGAAGTCGACTCCGAGCCGGAGGAGATAGAGAATAAGGAGAAATGGGGCCTCATGGACATGGCCCAGAACGAGCTAGCCGCGGCGGTAGCTGCCCCCGCTCCCGTCCCAGCTCCCATCCCCGCGCCCGCGCCAGCGACCATCCCCGTAGCATTGACGGGCTGGTTGCCGAGCACTATCGCAGAGCTGGAAGCCGCGAGCATCAGCGAGGTCTCCGCGGACCCGCACGAGCTCATGTACATGCCAGCGCCAGCGCCCGTGCCCGTGCGCGTCCCTCCACCCATTGTGGCACCGGCCCCAATGCGTTTGGCTACACCCGCCGCGCCCGTGCCCCTGCTCGTGTGTGCCCCTCCACCCACCGCGGCGCCGGTCCCTGTGCGTTTGGCTGCACCCGCCGTGCCTGTGCACGTGCCCGTGCGCGCGCCCCCCAGTCGCATGGGACGCTGCCGTCGACCGCTACCTCTCAACGGCGCCAGTTGCCGTCCTCTCGCGCCCCGCCCGTCGATCGCGCGATGACATGATGTTTGATTTACAACTGAAGAACATTTTGTGCTGCCTTGAAGAATTCAACAACGGCGTCCCGAAGGACGACAACGACAACGACGGCGCGGCACGCCGCCTCCGCCGCCGCCAGAAATAGTTTTTTTGGGGTTTAATACTATATCTCGAATTCTCGATCATATGAATATAAATTCGTAGTGTGACTGAATGAAAGATATGGTTTGAACGAACTTGCGTTTTTCTCTCTTAATGTACAGACTTATCAAACGATTTTCATTTAAAAAACTTCAATGGTTTTTAAATATAAAACACTCATCGCAAACGTTTTAGTAAGAACACCTGTATGCAAACGACAGCTTCCCCCGGAAGCCAAGGGAAAATGTGCCGAGTAGGATTTTTGCATCCCTTCAACGCAAACGGTTCTTTTGCATGACCCGTGTGCAACCACGTACAAACAATTGGGTAAGATTTGCATATCTGTCATTTTGGGTATGTTTCCATTTGTCAAACTGGAAAGATTGACATTTGTTTATCTAGTAACATTGCCATTTTTCAACCTTGCAACACTGCGATTTGTCAAAATATGCAGCTAAAATCACTAGCACTATCTAATTTTTGCAACTAAAATCACTAGCACTGTTCATATGGACACCACTAGCAGGCGTGAGTTGATGGACGCATATGTAAATGTACCATTGATTACATACAACAAGTCATCAACCCACAACGACAACGAGGATACACGTTGGATTAGAGACCATTTCCAACAAAACATTCTAGTAAAGTTTTTCTCACACAACAAACAACAAAGCGATGAAATGAACTTCAGCTCAACCACTCGTCGGTGTTGGAAACACTTGCTTTGAACCAAAAGTGATTCTCTGGGAAGGGCCAGCTACTGTCAATCTCGAGACCAACGCAGGACTAATCATCCAGGCTGAAGCAGCCTATGTCAGGACCCATATTGGGACGGTAGGGAAGCATAGCAATGTCCGAGGTATAGATACAGTTGCTTCTCATAAATGGTAGTCACATTGTGTCAACAGCAGCTGAATCGCCTTCCACCATCATTGGAGAGTTTTGTCCAAGGAAGAGCGAGTTTCCTCCAAGACTTTCAATACTGAACCAGGGAGAAGGTGCTGGCGCTAGTACACTAGTATCCATCCCGAATACCCTGCAACGGATGTTGTAATAGGTCCGGAGAGTGCGACCATGCGAGACAACACCTGCTTCCTTAGTAACATTAGCAGTGCCCTGTATACAGACAAGAAGAGGTGATCCATCGGAATAAGTTGCCAGGTGCCACTGAGTATATGGGTCTTGCTCGTCCTCATGCTCGTGATCATCAGCATCGTCATCTCCCCCTTGGTTATAAATTTTTTCAAGTATAGGTGGTGGAATGTTCACAATACCTTGGAAACACAAGAAGCTTAATTAGTAAAGGGAACCTAGCTAACCCGCATGCATGTGGATGAAACAATTATAATTACGGTTGAAGACAAACATACCGAAAGCATCAGGATTCCATGCAAAAACAGTGCCACGAGCGGTGGCAGCAAACACAAGACCCTTGTATTGAATTGCATCACAGTACTCATCCGTGTACAGAAATTGATTTTTGAGCAATATCCATCGAGGTGTGGAAGTAAGGACGGCAACAAGATTGTCGAAGATAGCAACAACTTCATAGTTCGTGTAACCCCAAGAGCGGTTGGGAACTCGACAAATTGCTATCTTTCATAGACGAAAGTTACCATGATCGTATTTGTACTCACATAGAATACCGGTGTACTCAACCTCTGGGCAGTCGTTTGAGATTTTTGGAAGTGGAACCTGGTGTCGAGTGTACACATTCACAAGTTCCCACTCGCAGTTGTACCCAATATAAACAACCCAATCTCCATTTTGCGCCTGCCCAAGCCTTGCCCTCTAGCGATGGCATATTAACATCATACGTATCATTATCAAGCGGCATCAACTTGCACAAGGCGAGGCTTCCCTCGTCCCCGCGCCAATCAGCAGGGTCACGGCGAATAAGATAGGGGAGATCAAACCGATCCTGGACCCTTGGGTTCCTTGTAATGATGTTATTAGTTGAGTCGAGAATGGTCTTGAACGAACCTGCCATGCTAGCCGAGGTGATGACGTTGCACCGATCAATGAGTTCCTCCACCACGTCATCTTTCAGATCGGGGCAAGAATAACGGGGTCGTTTCCGGCCTATTCCCTCCATGGAGAAGATGATCGAACAATGGCAGAAGGAAGGGTGAAGGAAAATGGAGGGAGGAAGAGCATGCGACAGCAGTTCCAAATTGAGAGGGAAAGGCGAAGAGGCGGTGGACGGTTGCCACGGTACACGAAGAGGCGCCTTGGGAGCAAACGGTTGCCACAGAGGTCACACACTGACGACAAGGGCCGAGTGAACCGCATGCGTATATCGCACACACCTTGATCTGGCTAACCGTTTCTTTTGTGTTGCCTAATCACAAACAGTTCATCCGAGTGAACCGTATGTTGTATATCGCACACACCTTCATCTGGCTGCCCGTTTATTTTGTGTTTCCTAATCACAAATAGTTCATCCGAGTGAACCGTATGTTGTGTATCGCACACGCCTTCATCTGGCTGCCCGTTTCTTTTGTTCCTCCTCATCGCAAACAGTTAACTGAACTGAACCGTATGCCGTTCATCGCACATGCAACTAAAATCTGAATCGTGTTTGATGCATCCATCATCGCAAACATTTTATACATTTTTGACAGTTTTCATACACCACCGTTTGCGATTATTGCATCGCACACATTTTCTCGAAGGGTCTCTAATCGTAGTGTCGCGTTAGCAGCATCCTGCAGTAGTGTAACATGATAAGCTTTATGAGAAAGAGTTGTTGTTATGATTCTAGGAAAAGTGATTGAAATTATCATTGATCAAACTTATGCACTTTGCAAGCATTCACACTTCATAAATTATTTCTTTTACCATTTACCTACTCGAGGACGAGTAGGAATTAAGCTTCGGGATGCTGATACGTCTCCAACGTATCTATAATTTATGAAGTATTCATGCCATGTTTACAACAATTTTATATGGTTTTGGTATGATTTGCATTGAACTAACATGGACTGACGCTGTTTTCAGCAAAACTACCGTGGTGTTGTTTTTTGTGCAGAAATGAAAGTTCTCCAAATGAGTTGGAACTTTTTGATGATTTTTTGGGAACAAAAGAGACCCCCGAAGCTTCGTGGGAGGGCTAGAAGAGCCACGAGGAGGGCACAACCCACCAGGTGCTCCTGGTGGGCCTGGCTCGCCCCGGTGGTTGTGCTCACCTCGAGGCCCATCTTTGCGTTAAACCGACGCCAAAAAATCCTATAAATAAAGAAACCATCAGAAATAACCCTAGATCAGAAGTTCCGCCGCCGCAAGGCTCTGTAGCCATGAGAAACCAATCTAGACCCTGTTCCGGCACCCTGCCGGATGGGGGGAATCATCTCTAGTGGCCATCTTCATCATCCCGGCGGCCACCACGATGAGGAGGGAGTAGTCCACCCTCAGGGCTGAGGCTTTGTACCAGTAGCTATGTGTTTAATCTCTCTCTCTCTCTCTCTCTCATGTTCTTGAGATGTCACGATCTTGATGTATCACGGGCTTTGTTAATATTGTCGGATCATATGGTGTTTTCCCCTCTCTATCTTGTTGTGATGAATTGAGTGTTTCCCTTTGAGATTTTGTTGTTATCGGATTGAATACTTTTATGGATTTGAGAGCACTTGATATATGTCTTGCAACTGAATACTTGTGGTGACAATGGGGTATCATATTGATTCACTTGATATATGTTTTGGCACTCAACTTGCGGATTCCCGAGGTGACATTGGGGTAATCTATGCATAGGGGTTGATGCATGTTCTTGTGTTTGTTTCTTCGGTAGAAATCTTGGGGCACTCTTTGAAGTTCTTTGTGTCGGATAGATTATTATGAATATGAATTTGCTTTGGTGTTATTTTAGTACGAACTCTAGGATAGATCGAACGGAAAGAATAGTTTTGTCTTATTTTAGTACGAACTCTTGAATAGATCGAACGGAAAGAATAGCTTTGAGGTGGTTTCGTACCCTACAAACAATTTATTCTTCTGTTCTCCGCTAGAAAGGAACTTTGGAGTGATTCTTCATCGCACTTTGAGGGGTGGTTATATGATCCAATTATATTAGCATTGTTGAGAGATTGCACTAGCGAAAGTACGGACGCTAGGCCTCATTTTCAAGCATTGCAGTACCGGTTTTGTGCCCGTTTACTATTTGCTACCTTGTTGTTTTTATTTATTCAGATTATAAAAATATATTTCTACCATCCATATTACACTTTTATCACCATCTCTTCGCCGAACTAGTGCACCTATACAATTTGCCATTGTATTGGGTGTGTTGGGGACACAAGAGATTTCTTGTATTTGATTGCAGGGTTGTTTGAGAGAGACCATCTTCATCCTACATCTCCCACGGATTGATAAACCTTAGGTCATCCACTTGAGGGAAAATTGCTACTGTCCTACAAAACTCTGCGCTTGGGGGCCCAACACGAGTCTACAAGAATAAAGTTGCATAGTAGACATCAGGCAACTTCAGCAAACTCCATCTCATAAGTGATGTCACGGAGCCAGCCATCAGCATCAAGGGGATGAGTTGAGCTGCGGTAGATGGTAGGGTTGAGGCGCATGAAATCTTGCAGAGTAACTAGGGCTGGTTATTGATTCATATTGGGGCGCGGAAACTGAGCCATGACTCCTTCCATGAACTGGCTATTCAGCTCAAACTGTTGTATCATTCCGGCCATGAATTCAGGTGGTGGTGGATTGTTGGCACCACGGCCATGACCAGTGGGTCTAACCATCCTGCTAGAAGGTAATAAGGGGTAGTTTAGCATTGAGCAATTGTAGAGACAATGAATCATTTATTAGGTAACATGCACAAAGAAAGAAGTGCGATAGATACATCATGGTAGTCAATGAAGACATACAGATCCATGCGCAGAGTTGGATACAAACGGGAAACATGGGTTCAGAAACACACGCAGCTAGACAACTAGGAAGCACGCTGGCACGCGATGGAGGGATACAACAATGAGACATACCAAGGGCTACATCAACTTTAGAGAAAACCACTAGAGCAAGGAATTTGCATGCACTACAAAAAAATACACTTCCGTGATGATACGTGTTTGTCACAGTAGGTCGCGTTTTTTGTCATGCATGTACATCCATGACGATTTTATGACAGAATCAAGATAGTCATACCTGTGCTGTCGTAGAAGTGTTCCATGACATTACCAAAATTATCATCACGGAAGTGTGCACTTCCATGACGATAAATCGCGCATCATAGAAGTGCTTTCGTCAAGGGTGACCGACACGTGGCATCCACCATAACGGAACGCCGTTAAGTTATCGGGTCGGGTTTTGGATCCGATAACCCGTTAACAGCCCTAACCAATGGGGATTTTCCACGTGTAAAATCATCATTGGTTGGAGGAAACACGTGTCGGCTCATCATTGGGATAGATGTCATCCACTCATTGGACAGAAGGCGCCTATGATACGTCAACACGTGGCACGGCCCAACAGAGGCCCGTTCCTGTGAAAAGGCCGGCCTGTTTGACTTGGTCAAAAGGTGGCGGGCCGGCCCATGGAAAGCCTGTTAACGGCCTGTCAAAAGGTGGCGGGCCGGCCCATTTACAGCCCACTAACCGAAGGCCCGTTACGCCCTATCCGAATGAGGCCCAGTAGCGTCATCTGGGCCATCCAATATGATTCCAGCCCGTTTTCACTTATGGCCCATGTATGGCCCATGACGTCTTTCGGCCCATATGAGGCCCTATGTAACTCTTGGCCTATTAACAACCCGTGGTGAAACTGGCCCGTAATGAACAGTGTATCACTTTACACCCATTAACGGCCCGTGGTGAAAGTGGCCCGTAATGAACAGTGTATCACTTTATACCCATTAACGGCCCATTATTCCGTTGGGCCGTTTCCAGCCCATGTTATCTTTCGGCCTTCTCAGAGCCCATTTATTCTTGGGCTCATTTCCAGCATTCGTTTACTTATGGCCCGTTACTGTCATTTTCTGCTTGTGGGCCAAATTCAGCCCGTGGTTACAGTCGGCCTGTTTGTGGTCCGTTAATACGTTGGGCCGTTTTCATAGCGTCATCAAATACGGCCTATTAACGATGGCCCGTTATGGTCGGCCCATGAACGGACGATTCCAACTCTAGCCCGTTTACGGCCATAATGCGGCCTGTTATTGGCCCATGTTTGGCCAATCGATCATACGGCCCGTATAAGGCCCATTGATGATACGGCATGTAGAAGGCCCATTGTTTCTACGGCCCGTAGAAGGCCTACTGTTTCTACGGCCTATAGAAGGCCCACTGTTTCTACGGCCCGTAGGAGGCCCAGTGTCACTACAGTAAATATTAGCCCATGGTTATTGTGGCCTAGTTTTAAAAAATAGGTTATTGCAGCCACTAGCAAACCGCGGAAAAAGAACTGCACTGACTACAAGTAAACAAATAAACAAGACAACAAGGAAATAAATAAGCAAGCAACTTATGCTAGGCTATCACGGCTATTACACATATTACATCCACTGGGCATCAAAGTTAGCCACCAGTGCAAATATAGGGAACAAAGCAGCATATAAACGCCGCAGCAAAACAAGTCCAGAACTGAAACCACTTCAGAAGAGTTCAAGAAACAACATCCTGGGTACCCATAATGCTGGCAAGATGCTTAGCAAGCTTATTAACTTTCTCTTGTTTGGCGCTTAAATCCTCCAGCGCTTGCTGTTGCACAAGAAAGTACGCATCTGAATTCTGCAGGGACTCCTCAGTCCTTCGGCTTCTTGCCGCAGCACAGCTGACTGATGCCTTTCAGCTTGTAGCTGAGACTGAAGAAGCCGAAGTGATTCAGGCAGCGAGTTCGAAGAGCTTGTGCCAGCGGTACTGGCCAGTAACTCGAACACTACATCAACGCAGGACTGTGGGGTTTTCTCACTGTCTACAAGATCGTTTTTATCACCTTTCTTGGAGACCAACAGGGTTGTCTCACTATCTTGAACCTTATCTGCATTACTTTCTCTACCATTGCATAGTGGGGTGCTCTTCTCCAATATTCTGTTTGCATACTACAAGAGAAACAAGCAGACACATCACAGGTTTAGCTTGTAGTATACGAAACTCATTTTGGTAAACCGGTTCAGTAGTAAGGTGGACAGGATAACAGCATGAAACAAACATATATCTATGTACTATGGTCACTGTATTGTCCATATCATTCTAGTTTATGTTCCCTAATCAAGATAGAGACACAGTTCAACTCATATATTTTTAAGACACAGCAGCATAGACAGAATATAAGTGTGAGAAACTACACAGCATTGGCAGCACTTGTAATGTGCATCACATGAGAACATAACTGTTTATACAACTTAAACTGAAATCAACATAGAGCAAGAAGTTAGAACAGCAATCCAGTTAAAGAAATAGGTTTAAAACATACCTGTTGCGCCATTGGAGTTTCAATTGGATCCTTCAAATTCGAAAGTAGTTGGTATGAGTAAATACAGTGATGCAACAGCAAAGGAGTATGGACCATAGCTACGGAATCTGACCTGAGAACAGTTGCTCTTCTGCTTTAAACGTGGAGTTTGGGTTAGCTGTGGTGGTCTTCGTGCTTTGGGCACTGCAGTAGCTTTACAAACTGCTCGTGTGGGGGTACTCTGTGGTGGACATGGTGCTTTGTCAACTATAAGTGGGTTACTATCCGCTGGGGTTGCGGTTAGATGGGTTGTAGCTGGTTCTCTGCCCAACGGTGTAAGTGTGCAATCTGGAAGAGTCTCGATTATGTGTGGTGGGGCTAGTTTGTGGGCCAGTACAACCATGGTTCTATCTGCATCGACGGGTAGCACTGTCTTTTGTGAAGAACGGGTTTTTGCTCCCTTAGATACTGCCATCACCCCCTCCAATTCAAATGGCTGATAAACAAGAAAAGAAATTGAACGTACAGACATTGTATGATAGACAGATGTGGTAATTCACATATATGTTGTCTAACCAAACAGGACAGCATGACACAATTTCACATATATGATGCCTAACTAAACAGGATAGCATGACACAGTTTCAGATATATGATGGATAACTTAACAGGATATAATGGCATAATTCAACATATGATGAGTACCTAAACAGGATGACATGACAAAACTATATGATGTCTTTCTAAAATAGGTTGGGATGAAATAATTCACATACATGTTGTCTAAGTATACAGGATGGCATGATATAATTGACATAATTGATTCATATACTAAGCAGCTGGCACTCGCATGTATGATCTCTAAACTAAGCAGATAGAATTCAATATTGTGCATATGATGTCTAAACTAAGCAATGCAAGACACCATATGCATCATATGAGAAATATAAACATTGCAACTTAGAGCATACACCTCAGGTGGGATATAGGACTGGTCATCTGTCTCTGAATCCTCCTCTGAGGAGCTCCCTGTAACCATCGAGATATATGCTTCAACAGGTACCATTGCCTGCTCTGAAGACCTTGTTTTCACTCCAGATTTTTCCATAACCGGCTCAAATGGCTGATACACATGAAGAGTAGTTCAATATACACAGATTGTCGACAAATGGAATACGTAATGAAAAAAAAGATGGCATGAGATAATTCACATATATGATGCCTGGCTCCATGGCGGTGCATAATTCACATATATGATAACTGGCTGAAAAACATGGCATTGCATAATTCACATATCTGATATAGAAAGCAAACAGGAGGCATTCACACAAAGCATGTCTAATCTAAGCAGATGGCATGGCAATGCAAGACACCATATGCATGATATGAGCAATATAACCCAGCCAAGTTAGAGCATGCACCTCGGGGGGGGGAATACGACTGGTCATCTCTCTCTGAATCCTCCTCTGAGGAGCTATCTGTAACCAGCAAGAAATCTGCATCGACAGGTAGCACTGACTGCTCAGAAGACCTTGTTTTCACTCCAGATTTTCCCATGACCGACTCAAATGGCTGATGCACAGGAAGAGTAGATGAATGTATAAACATTGTTGACAAATGGAATACATTATGGAAAAAAATATGGCACAATACAATTCACATATACGATGACTGGCTAAACAGGATGGCATTGCATGATTCACGTATATGATGCCTGGCTAAAGAAGATGGCATTGCATAATTCCCATATACTCCCTCCGTTCCTAAATATTTGTCTTTTTAGAGATTTCAAATGGACTACCACATACGGATGTATATAGACATATTTTAGAGTGTAGATTCACTCATTTTGTTCCGTATGTAGTCACTTGTTGAAATCTCTAAAAAGACAAATATTTAGGAATGGTGGGAGTATGATATAGAAACCAAACAGGTGGCATTCACACAAAGCAAATCTAAACTAAGCTGATGACATATAAGATGTATAATGTAAGCAATGCAAGGCGCCATATGCATGATATGACCAACATCAGCATGCCAGGTTAGAGCAAACACCTCAGGTGGTAAACAGGCGTGGTCGGCTCCTTCTGAATCTCCATCTGAACAGTTATCTTCCTCTGGAATACAATCTGGAAATGCAGGAGGGGGGGCCACTTCGCCCACCATGGAGCGGCGTCTGCATGACATTATATTCGCACGCAACGGTCTTCTCTTTTTCTCTACATGTTCAGTACGATTGTGTACAATATCTGACATGCATAATAAAAAAATAGTTAGATTTTGTAAGGCCTAAGGGGTGCATGCAAAAATCAAGACTGATGGTAGCAAACGAGTGGATGGATCCAAAACTAATGATAGCAGGTAGATTATAGCTTCAGTTTAAAAAGATAGACAATGGATCATCTATTGTTTGTTGCCCACCCAACATGAACCACATAGAAGACCCCAGATGAACCAGATAGTAGACAGATACTATTCGTTGCTGGCTCGATATGAGACCCATGGGCAATTCAAAACTCAAGATTGAACGATAAAGTAGCAGGTAATAATAACCGATGTATAACGTAAGCAAACACGAAAGACTGCGACCTCTCTTCCGGAACTGTGTAGTCCTCAGGTTCATCTGCTCAGTCGATGATGGTAATGCAGTTGGCGTGGCTGCCGGCAACGGGGAAGATGATCTGAGGCGGCGAAAGGAAGTCTGCAGGGGGGATCTCTGCTGCAGTGAACGCTTCTGTCGATGGTGCACCTCAGGTGGGGTGGATGACGGCACGGCAGGAGCAGGACATAACACACAGAGTTTTCTTTGACGCCTATCTGAAAATGAAGTAAATCTGTAAGGGCTCCTTAGAATTGGAGGATTCTATAAACGCAGGGACAGGAAAAACACAGGAATAGGATAGGAATGCACGTGCAAAACAGAGCATTTGGAAACATAGGATTTCAGTCAACCTGGGTGTTTGGCTCACATGAATTGGAAGAACAGAGGAATGGAGAAACAAAGTGATGCGACGAGTGTACAACCTCTTTGGCATAGCCTTGTGGACCTCAGCATCATTGGGTTGGACGTGGAGGATGGTGATGATGCTGGTGTGACTGTCGGAGGCGGGGAAGAAGATCCGAGGCCTCTGGAAACGGCGCCGAGGGTACTGCTCCGCTGTGATGGACGGTTCCGTCGTTGGAGCAGCTCCGCTAAGGTGTACGGCGACGAGGCTGAAGCATGACAAGACAGACAACGTTAATCTGAAGTGGGACCCTAATATCATCTGCAATAGATGATGTAAAATACATCACCAAAAAGTGCTACTCCCTCCGTTCCTAAATATTTGTCTTTCTAGATATTTCAACAAGTGACTACATACGAAGCAAAGTGAGTGAATCTACACTCTAAAATGTGTCTACATGCATCCGTATGTTGTAGTCCATTTGAAATGTTAGAAAGACAAATATTTCGGAACGGAGGGAGTAGATGTAAAACGCATCAGCCGCGCCACGGCCGCTCCGACAGATGCTGTAAGTACTGTTCACTCTGAACTTAACTGAAGAAAATGAACTTCACAGTCGAAACTGAATTTTACTGTCGAAACTGATTGAACTAGTAACAGAGCATTGCAATAGATGTTTAGGGCGTTCGAGCACTAGTAGCAGAGAAGCAGTGATCTAAATCAGCAGACGCTCGAGCAGGGAACGCACTAGCAGAGAGCAAGTCGTGCAGTAGCACCGCGAGCGAGTGCTAAAGCAGCAACTCCTGTAGCTGCCGGAGGTCGTGCAGCAGCAGCAGCAGCGCAAGCGAGAGCAAGAGCAGAGCAGCAGCACGAACGAAAGCAGGAGCAGTGCAGCAGCGCGACCGACAGCAAGAACAGAGCCGCAGCGCGAGCGAGAGCCGGAGCAGCTGCAGCTAGTGCCGTTGTGGAAGTCGCCGCCGAGGAAGCAACGACATGGGGGAGAGACGCCGTGGATGATGTGGCCGGCGACGGCGCCGTCGATGGAGACACGCCATGTCTGCTCGGTATCGAGCACCGGCAGCCCCGTGAGATCGAATAAAAGATAAAATGCAGCGGTGAGTGCAGAACCTCCTTGGTGGCGCCGAGTTGGCCTCGGCTTCATCGGAGGAATTGGTGAGGGTGCTGCGGTTCCGGTGGGGCAGGTCAAGACGGCGCTGTGGGGATTGAGGTGGCGCGATAGACGAGGCGAACGTCGGGGCAGCTCCTTGGAGGTGGAGGACGGGGCGGCTGATCCGGCGGGACGACGAGATCGACAACGGATCCTCATCCGGTGCGGTGGATGAGGGACGGCGAGCTGTTGCGGTGGACGACGTAGTCGGGGAAGAGTCTCCGGCTGGGCGGCGGTCGGGAGGCCGACGGAGGAGCGTGGGGTTTCGCGGGTTTTGGCGGCCTCGGTGTACGAATGGGGGGGCGAAGGGGGAGGGGGAGCCAAGCTTAGGGACGCGCTTGTCCGAAATGTAGGGTAAGTTACCAGCGTACCCCCACCGGTTTTGACACCGCGACGTGGAGCTTCATTTCCGGCTGAGGGGTAGAAGGGGGATTTCGCGTGTCTGGGCTGCGGGAGCGATTTCGGATGAGGAGGGAGTTCTCGCGCGCGTCCAAATTTCGGGATAACAAGGCGCGGCGCGGGTTGAAGAAGCGGGAGTTTCAAAGCAGGTGAGACAAAAGATACTCGAGCTTGAAAATTTCGGGATAACAAGGTGCGGATTCCTTGTTCGGCAGAACAAACTTAACGTGTAAAAAAACAATTCATACAAGACACAAGAGAGTCATGTCCCCTTTTACTATATTGCTATAGATGCCATTGAAAAAACTACAAGAAAAATGTAAAAAAATCGGGAGAACAAGATTACCCTGCACAGTACCAAATCGATTCGCACTTCCCTCAACAACAACAAAAAACAAATCAATTCCCACCAAAGAAAGAGTAATGTCCCTTTTTATATGATTACAGATGCCATGATCTCGAATTTCAATTTTTGAATCCACGTTATGTTGAATTCGAATATATCGTTAGGTGACCTTGCGGTTTATAATTGATGTAGTCGTACATTTTGATCTTCCATCATATATGAACATTTTACTCCACCATGTGAACATATATATTGTCGTCTACCATATGGACTAAATTTGAATCAATTTTCCTTATTTGAATACGATTGTTGTCAAGTTATACAATAATTTAAATATTATCTTGATAACAAAAAACATACATATAGCAGTAATCATATTTCACTATGAACTACATGTACCATACGCTCTCCAATTCAAATATTTGTATCCATTTTATGTTGAATTCAAATCATAGTACATTATTGGTCTAGGTAGCGAGATGTTTGGGATAATCTAAACCCTGTTTTCATACGTATAATTTTTGGCTGAATTGGGACAAGTTTTGGTATAAGCCTCTTGCAAAACCGGAGATTCTCTCAACAAGCCTCGTGGTTCCGAGAGGGAACGTGTCACCTTTGTGTGCGAAACGATATACGCTGCCTCCCCCCTGATTTTATTTACAGAGGCAACATAGAACTATATGAGTGCCCTGTTAAATTTTGGAATTATTTCGGGTTCATTTGGCCTTTTTATACATTAATTGAGTTTCTGGACTTTTAATGTGCATAATCTAAATATGAATTGCATGCACATGCTCCGGTGCACCAAAGTGGGTTGAAAAATCACATGTGTGTCCTTGGTTGAATTTCTAGGTCCCATGGAAGAAATGAGAATGAAATTCAAACATCTGGGCGTCATGACTCGGCCGAGAACATCGAGAAACTTTGATTTTAAATTCATGTAAATCCAAAACTCGCCTGGAAATCATGAAACTTGGCATGGTGTCATGTCATGGCACTAACATGTTGTGGTAAAAAATTGGGCCGATTTGGAAGCTCGTGGTTCTAAGAGGGAACGTGCCACCTTTGAGTGTGAAACGATATACGCTGCCCCCCTTGAGTTTCTTAACAAAGGCAACATAGAACTACATTAGTGCCCTGTTAAATTTTGGAATTATTCCGGGTTCGTTTGTCGTTTTTTATACATTAATTGAGTTTCTGGTCATTTAATGTGCATAAGTCAAATTTGAACTACAAGCACATGCTCTCGTGCACCAAAGTTGGTTGAAAAATCACATTTGTGTCCTCGGGTGAATTTCTAGGTCCCATGCAAGAAATGAGAATAAAATTAAAACATCTGGGCATCGTGGCTCGGCCGAGAACATTGAGAAACTTGGTTTTAAAATTCTTGTAAATCCAAAACACGTCTGAAAATCATGAAACTTGGCATGGATGTCATGTCATGGTACTACCATGTTGTGGTAAAAAAATTGGCCGAATAGGAACAGATTTTGGTATAAGCTTCTTGCAAACCGAAGCTTCTCTCAAGAAGGCTCGTGGTTCTGAGAGGGAACGTGCCACCTTTGAGTGCGAAACGATATACGTTGTCCCCCTTGAGTTTATTTACAAAGGCAACATAGAACTACATGAGTGCCCTGTTAAATTTTGGAATTATTCCGGCTTCGTTTGGCCTTATTTACACATTAATTGAGTTTTTGGTCATTTAATGTGCATAATACAAATTTGAACTACAAGCACATGCTCCCGTGCACCAAAGTTGGTTGAAAAATCACATTTGTGTCCTCGGGTGAATTTCTACTCCCTCCTTCCATCTATATAGGTCCTAATGCGTTTTTCGAGGCTAACTTTGACCAAACGTTAGAGCAATAATATATGACATGCAACTTACACAAAGCATACCTTCAAATTTGTATGTCAAAGGAGCTTCCAATAATATAATTTTCATAGTATACATCTCATGTGCTATTAATCTTGTCAATAGTCAAAGGCTGTCTTGAAAAACACATTAGGCCCTATATAGATGGAAGGAGGGAGTAGGTCCCATGCAAAAAATGAGAATAAAATTCAAACATCTGGGCATCGTGGCTCGGTCGAGAACATTGAGAAACTTGGTTTTAAAATCATGAAACTTGGCATGGTGTCATGTCATGGTAGTACCATGCCGTGGTAAAAAAATTGGCCGAATAGGAACAAATTTTGGTATAAGCTTCTTGCAAATCGGAGCTTCTCTCAAGAAGGCTCGTGGTTCTGGGAGGGAACGTGTCACCTTTGTGTGCATAATTCAAATTTGAAATACAAGCACATGTTCCAGTGCACCAAAGTTGGTTGAAAAATCACATGTGTGTCCTCGGGTAAATTTCTAGGTTCCATGCAAGAAATGGGAATGAAATTCAAAATTCTGGGCGTCGTGGCTGGGTTGGAAACATTGAGAAACTTAGTTTTTTAATTCCTGTAAATCCAAAACACGCATGAAAATAATGAAACTTGGCTTGGTGCCATGACATGGCACCAACATGCTGTGGTAAATTTGCAGTCCGATTTGCGAAGGCGCACACATTAACAATCAACAAAGTCATTTTGGAACAAGTGCTGTCACGTTACAATCGGAAACACAAGTATTATTGAAACCGTGGGCGTTCTACTTACTAGTACCATTTACGTGCCGCCACGCGTCCCCATTTTTTATTAGCTAGGAGGCGCCGTGCAGGGTAGCTATTTGAGTACGAGAGGCGTGCGATCAGACCCCTGCGCGTGCTTATCGGGAGGAGAGCCCTTTGACCTCCATCTGCCGTCCACCTCTCTCCCAAGGTCTCCATTAATGGCGCCCGAGCCTCTGTTTAATGGCGTGGCTATGTCTCACTCGACTGAGATTTAAGAGAGAAAAAAGAAAATCTGAAAGCACGGATCTTGATGTAAGATCCGACGGACCTATATAGCATCTACTGCGACTTATAGCAAGACTGATGAATATATAAGGACGATTAATTTTTTTTGATCAAAGAAGGGCTTGCCCCTTCCGATTTTCATTACTGAAAACCACCACAATTCACAAGAAGTTCAGCACAACTCCAGCCTAACACGAAGGACTAAAAGCTACCAGATTGAAATCGCAACATCCCAAGAGGCCAACAAAGGCCAAACATCCGCGCTAGAACCCAACATTTCACAACCGACGACACAATCCACATCCTAAACCGATTATTACATCAAAAGAAACCAGGAAACTGAAGGAAGCCCAGCAGCAACTAGAAGAACAGCAACGCCAGGGTCGCCACAGCAAGAGTTTTCTTCATTCCAGCCTCGCAACATTGATCTTCCACAGAAAGATAAGGACGATTAATTGTCTTACATAATTAGAAAGATAATTAAAAAAGCCACATGCGGCTACGCCCGAAATACACAAGGGCAAAAGAAGAAGGAAGACAAGGATCTGGCTCGCTGATCTCTACTTTCTTGATGCGTTGCTGCAGGCCGCGGGAACTAGTCTCCGCGGCGAGCGGCGATGAGCTCTTTCGTGTCCTCAAGACGCTGCTTGAGAACATCCACGGATTCCTCCACCAGCCTTTGGCGCTCGTTGCGGAGCATGTCATTCTCGTCCATAAGTTTCTTGACGATGACGCCGGTCCTCTTCAACAAGGCACTGGTCTCCTCCTGCTGGTCTGCACTTCGGACGATCTTCTCCCTCAGCAGGTCGCGCTCGGCCCGGAGCCTCTCATTGCCCTCCCTTAGTTGCCGGATGACGCCGGTAGCCTGTTCAAACGAGGCTTTCATGTCGTCCTGCAACCTCGCCCAGCCGGAGATCTGATCCATCTGGCTATGGACGATCGCATGCATGCGCCTGTAACAGTCGTCGCCTGCCTGCGAGAAATTTTCCCAGGCCGCCTTGGCGCGGCAGGACATCTTTGCTGCTTTCGTGGCACGGCGGGACATCTCTGCTGCTTCCGCGGCACGGCCGGACCAGTCTGCTGCATCGACGGCGCGGCGGGACCTCCGTGCTGCTTTAGCGGCGCGGCGGGACCTCTGTGCTGCTACTTCCGCGGCGGGACATGTCGGCTGCTCTCGCAGCGAGGCGGGACATCTCTCGTGCTTCCGCTTCCATGCTCGCCTCTCCCTGGTGGCAATCTCTCGACCCAGAACTCACGCTGGCCATGGCAGACGCAAGGGAAGGATGCTGAATGACTTGTTTGTTTTTGTGGATGAGAGGTTGAGGAGGAATGTGCAGTCATCTTGGCATACTAGTATTTATAACCGAGTACTAATACGCTCCTAAGTGGGAAACCGTTTAGGTTGTGATCGGTGTGAACAGGTTTGCAATTCAATATAGCGTGGTACTAATACGCTCCTAAGTGGGAAACCGTTTAGGTTGTGATCAGTGTGAACAGGTTTGCAATTCAATATAGCGTGGAGTAATTTGGAATGTGACGAGACGCAAGCTCAAAATTTATTGACGGTTCTAGTTTCGAAGTGCGGCACTATTCCCGGATGGAGTACTTCTTTTTCTACTCCCTCCTTTCCGGTTTTATAGGGCTTATCTCAAAATTTTAGTTTTTCCATTTTATAAGGCTCAATTTGGTTGTTCCCCAACACATGTTCAGATTCCAAGGTGCATTAAATCATTGCATGCAAGTATTAAGAGAAAATTGACCAATGCATGTACTTTATGCATGCATGCATTGCAATTAATGCATTTGATAAACATAATTTTTTGAGAAAAACAAGAGCATTAATTAGGACCATCTTGGTTGGTGAGATTTTTTAATTAAGCCCTATAAACCGGAAAGGAGGGAGTACTGCTGTGTACGTGCAATAACTAGCACCATCGTATACATATCTTACTGTTAATGGGGCGTTCGACAGGAATAGCCGCGTGGTGAGCTCTAGGCTAGTCTTTTTTTCAGACGCATTAAACCTATCTCTCGGGACTTCTCGCACGCACCATCGTGCCACCCACAAAAACGTGTACTCTGAGTTTAGTAGTACGTTATACAGGAAGAGAAGAGGTCCACGCACACACTCGTCCTCTCACACACGCGTCTGTTTTTTCTCGAAAAGGAGGATGATGACCCCCGGCCTCTGCATCTGGGAGTCACACACGCATCTGTAGCTACGAATTGCAGTGTTCTCAACCATCCGATTGGCTCTATCATGGATGTACCTATATACTAAAACATGTCTAGATACATCTATATTTTGACAAATGGAAGGCATGTATTGTGGAATGGAGGGAGTGCTTGTCACCAAAATGGATAAAAAGGGACGTATCTAGAACTAAAATACGTCTACATACATCTCCTTTTATCCATTTTGACGACAAGTAGTACTTCTTACCCAAAGGAACTTTATATCCAACAGACACAAAATATCCGTTCGACTGTTGGAAATTACTAATCTGATGTCGAAGTAATTGCTGCATCGCCACCAAAACCACCATTTCTTAAGCTAAAGTAGACCAAGGTAATCCCTATATTAGCGTATTACTAAGATAAATAGAAGGCACTGTAGAAACATTTAGGACGTGAGCTTGTCAATTTGAATGTGGAGGGACACAAGCTTAGCCCCGGCCGGGGGCGGAACTGTCAAGAAGGTCAGTTCCTGCACGTCGACGTCGCGACGGCGTCGGTCATGCCTTTGGGCTCCCCCGGCGGGCCGTTCACCCACAGCTTGGCCACGTAGTGCAGCAGTGGGGACGCCCCCGCTCTGATGCAGACGACCGACACGGCGATAGGCGCGCCGATGTCGAGCACGCCGTCGACCAAGAAAAATGCGCGGCGGTCCTCCTCCGCGAACAGCAAGAGCCGTGGCTCCAACAGTGGCACTTGCAGCTGGAGCACCTTGCCGTACTGGATCCTGTGCACGGGCATGGGATGCGCGGTGCTGATGTGGTGGTAGAGCGCCGGCGGCGGGCCTTCATAGCCGCAGACGGGCACGGGGCATTTGCAGGGCGCGAGCGGACACACGCTCTGGTGATCGGCGAGCTTGTGGTAAGTGACGTAGAGCCCACAGCCTCCGTGCGGGAACTCCACCCTCACCGACGAAAGGACGGAGTCCACCGCCGTGTTCCGCACGTCGAAGCCACCGCCGCGCTTGCACTTCTGGCACTGCCGCTGGTTCCCGGGGCGCTCAACGCGGCAGTCCGCGCCGGCCAGGTGCCCTCCCTTGCACTGCAGAAATCAATCGAACAACACATCAATCAAGAAACCTGCACCTTGCTCAATCAGCCGAACGGACGAGGTGTATTCGAACCTCATACACAGGAGGCGTCAACGGGCGGATGCACAAGTGGCAGTGGAGCACGGTGAGGTCCATCGAGACCTTAGGGAGCTCCATCGTCGGGTCCTGTTCGGTCTGCATGATCTCGCCCTCCTCGTGCACAACCATCTCTTGACTTGGGCTGGGTTATTACAAAGCTTTACCGTCACATATTTTATACTACTTCAAGGTACATTAAATCAGCACATGCAAGTATCAAAAGGAGAGTCATGGCATGCATGCATGCGTTGTAATTAATGCATCGGTAAACGCAAATTATTGAAATATATCGAGTGTAGTGCTTTGATGTGTCGCGTCAACTCGCACATCAACGAGAAGTTTGATTATCCTCTCCCACGCGGACTTAACTGCACCTGCCTTTGGCTGTATGACAGGTTGGCCACACACCTGTCGTGCCCACCTGTCATACACGCAAAGGTAGGAGCGTCCCTCCCTCGACCATGAGCGTGGTGGCTAGCAAGACTAGGAGAAGCTTTCGCTACACGCTCTCCCTCTCACACGCGATGGACATGCAGCAGTTCAATCGGTGTCAGATGGCCAGAAGCGTACTGTAGTACTCCTCCAGTGCAATAGTACTCCATCATTGTTCGACTTCCCGAAGAGGTGAAGAGCCAAGCGCAGCCCGGACGCTCGTGTGGCAGTTTCATGTGTAGAGTAGTCTAGGATAGCGTGTACCATGCATGTAAGCTTAAAATCGTTGGGGTCGGCTCCATGCTATGTGGCCATCTTGAAGTTTTTTTAAAAAAAATAGTCTTCTGGCCCTACCTGACACCCTGGTGATTGTAGTTCGCACGCTCATCTGGTCAAGACAGGAATATATATTTTAATTTGTTCTTTTCGAAAAGGGGGGACTCCCCGGCCTCTGCATCAGAACGATGCATACGGCCACATATATTTTAATTTGTGGTGGGTAAATGTTAGAGGTTGCAGCAAATATATTGTACACTGCGGGTCTTTCAGCCAAGTTTAGAGGCAAGCATGTGGGGCCAGTGCTATGATGTGTCGCGTCAACTCGTACAACGAGGAGAAGCTTGATTTTACTACACGCCTTCTCCCTCACCCATGTGCACGGTTGCTCGCAAACGAGGACGGGCTTTTGCTTAGTAGTACTTCTACAACAAGCTATCCGTCCCGCTCGCGGTGGACGGACATGCAGCAGTGGATTCGACACTGTAGAAGCAGTAGTAGTAACATCATTGTTCGTCTTCTCGAAGAGGCGAAGAGCCAAGTGAAGGAAATATGCCCTAGAGGCAATAATAAAGTTACTATTTATTTCCTTATATCATGATAAATGTTTATTATTCATGCTAGAATTGTACTAACCGGAAACATAATACATGTGTGAATACATAGACAAACAGAGTGTCACTAGTATGCCTCTACTTGACTAGCTCGTTGATCAAAGATGGTTGTGTTTCCTAGCCATAGACATGAGTTGTCATTTTATTAACGGGATCACATCATTAGGAGAATGATGTGATTGACTTGACCCATTCCGTTAGCTTAGCACTCGATCGTTTAGTATGTTGCTATTGCTTTCTTCATGACTTATACATGTTCCTATGACTATGAGATTATGCAACTCCCGTTTACCGGAGGAACACTTTGTGTGCTACCAAATGTCACAATGTAACTGGGTGATTATAAAGGTGCTCTACAGGTGTCTCCAAAGGTACTTGTTGGATTGGCGTATTTCGAGATTAGGATTTGTCACTCCGATTGTCGGAGAGGTATCTCTAGGCCCACTCAGTAATGCACATCACTATAAGCCTTGCAAGCATTGTAACTAATGAGTTAGTTGCGGGATGATGTATTACAGAACGAGTAAAGAGACTTGCCGGTAACGAGATTGAACTAGGTATTGAGATACCGACGATCGAATCTCGGGCAAGTAACATACCGATGACAAAGGGAACAACGTATGTTGTTATGCGGTTTGACCAATAAAGATCTTCGTAGAATATGTGGGAGCCAATATGAGCATCCAGGTTCCGCTATTGGTTATTGACCGGAGATGTGTCTCGGTCATGTCTACATAGTTCTCGAACCCGTAGGGTCCGCACGCTTAAAGTTAGATGACGGTTATATTATGAGTTTATGTGTTTTGATGTACCGAAGGAGTTCGGAGTCTCGGATGAGATCAGGGACATGACGAGGAGTCTCGAAATGGCCGAGACGTAAAGATCGATATATTGGACGACTATATTCGGACTTCGGAAAGGTTCCGAGTGATTCGGGTATTTTTCGGAGTACCGGAGAGTTACGGGAATTCGTATTGGGCCTTAATGGGCCATACGGGAAAGGAGAGAAAGGCCCCAAAGGGTGGCCGCACCCCTCCCCATGGACTAGTCCGAATTGGACTAGGGAGGGGGGCGCCCCCTTCCTTCCTTCTCCTTCTCCCTCCCCTTCTCCTAGTCCAACAAGGAAAGGAGGAGTCCTACTCCCGGTGGGAGTAGGACTCCCCCCTTGGCGCGCCCTCCTCCTAGGCCGGCCGCCTCCCCCCTTGCTCCTTTATATACGGGGGCAGGGGGGCACCCCATAGAGACAACAATTGATCTATTGATCTCTTGGCCATGTGCGGTGCCCCCCTCCACCATATTACACCTCGATAATATCGTAGCAGTGCTTAGGCGAAGCCCTGCGTCGGTAGAACATCATCATCGTCACCACGCCGTCGTGCTGACGAAACTCTCCCTCAACACTCGGCTGGATCAGAGTTCGAGGGACGTCATCGAGCTGAACGTGTGCTGAACTCGGAGGTGCCGTGCATTCGGTACTTGATCGGTCGGATCGTGAAGACGTACGACTACATCAACCGCGTTGTGTTAACGCTTCCGCTATCGGTCTACGAGGGTACGTGGACCACACTCTCCCCTCTCGTTGCTATGCATCACCATGATCTTGCATGTGCGTAGGAATTTTTTTGAAATTACTACGTTCCCCAACAGTGGCATCCGAGCCTGGTTTATGCGTTGATGCTATGCACGAGTAGAACACAAGTGAGTTGTGGGCGATATAAGTCATACTGCTTACCAGCATGTCATACTTTGGTTCAGCGGTATTGTGAGATGAAGCGGTCCGGACTGACATTACGCGTACGCTTACGCGAGACTGGTTTCACCGTTGCGAGCACTCGTTGCTTAAAGGTGACTGGCGGGTGTCTGTCTCTCTCACTTTAGTTGAACCGAGTGTGGCTACACCCGGTCCTTGCGAAGGTTAAAACAACACCAACTTGACAAACTATCGTTGTGGTTTTGATGCGTAGGTAAGAACGGTTCTTGCTAAGCCCGTAGCAGCCACGTAAAACTTGTAACAACAAAGTAGAGGACGTCTAACTTGTTTTTGCAGGGCATGTTGTGATGTGATATGGTCAAGACATGATGCTATATTTTATTGTATGAGATGATCATGTTTTGTAACCGAGTTATCGGGAACTGGCAGGAGCCATATGGTTGTCGCTTTATTGTATGAAATGCAATCGCCATGTAATTGTTTTACTTTATCACTAAGCGGTAGCGATAGTCGTAAAAGCAATAGTTGGCGAGACGACAACGATGCTACGATGGAGGTCAAGGTGTCGCGCCGGTGACGATGGTGATCATGACGGTGCTTCGGAGATGGAGATCACAAGCACAAGATGATGATGGCCATATCATATCACTTATATTGATTGCATGTGATGTTTATCTTTTATGCATCTTATCTTGCTTTGATTGACGGTAGCATTATAAGATGATCTCTCACTAAAATTTCAAGATAAAAGTGTTCTCCCTGAGTATGTGCCGTTGCGAAAGTTCTTCGTGCTGAGACACCACGTGATGATCGGGTGTGATAGGCTCTACGTTCAAATACAACGGGTGCAAAACAGTTGCACACGCGGAATACTCAGGTTAAACTTGACGAGCCTAGCATATGCAGATATGGCCTCGGAACACGGAGACCGAAAGGTCGATCGTGAATCATATAGTAGATATGATCAACATAGTGATGTTCACCGTTGAAACTACTCCATCTCACGTGATGCTCGGACATGGTTTAGTGATATGGATCACGTGATCACTTAGAGGATTAGAGGGATGTCTATCTAAGTGGGAGTTCTTAAGTAATATGATTAATTGAACTTAAATTTATCATGAACTTAGTCCTGATAGTATTTTTGCAAATTATGTTGTAGATTAATAGCTCGCGTTGTTGCTTCCCTGTGTTTATTTTTGATATGTTCCTAGAGAAAATTATGTTGAAAGATGTTAGTAGCACAGAAAAATTATGTCCTTGATGCACCGCTAGGTGACAGACCTATTGCAGGAGCAGATGCAGACGTTATGAACGTTTGGCTAGCTCAATATGATGACTACTTGATAGTTTAGTGCACCATGCTTAACGGCTTAGAATCGGGACTTCAAAGACGTTTTGAACGTCATGGACCATATGAGATGTTCCAGGAGTTGAAGTTAATATTTCAAGCAAATACCCGAGTTGAGAGATATGAAGTCTCCAACAAGTTCTAAAGCTAAAAGATGGAGGAGAATAGCTCAAGCAGTGAGCATGTGCTCAGATTGTCTGGGTACTACAATCGCTTGAATCAAGTGGGAGTTAATCTTCCAGATAAAATAGTGATTAACAGAATTCTCTAGTCACCATCACCAAGTTAGTAGAACTTCGTGATGAACTATAGTATGCAAGGGATGACGAAAGTAATTCCCGAGCTCTTCGTGATGCTGAAATCGATGAAGGTAGAAACCAAGAAAAACATCAAGTGTTGATGGTTGACGAGACCACTAGTTTCAAGAAAAGGGCAAAGGGATAGAAGGGGAACTTCAAAAAGAACGGCAAGCAAGTTGCTACTCAAGTGAAGAAGCCAAGTCTGTACCTAAGCCTGAGACTAAGTGCTTCTACTGCAAAGAGACTGGTCACTGGAAGCGGATCTGCCCCAAGTATTTGGTGGATAAGAAGGATGGCATAGTGAACAAAGGTATATTGGATATACATGTTATTGATGTGTACTTACTAGTTTTTATAGCAACCCCTCAGTATTTGATACTGGTTCAGTTGCTAAAGAGTAGTAATTCGAAACGGGAGTTGCATGAACATAAACTAGTTAAGGATGAAGTGACGATGTGTATTGGAAGTGGTTCCAAGATTGATATGATCATCATCGCACACTCCCTATACTTTCGGGATTAGTGTTGAACCTAAATAAGTGTTATTTGGTGTTTGCGTTGAGCATGAATATGATTTGATCATGTTTGTTGCAATACGGTTATTCATTTAAATTAGAGAATAATTGTTGTTCTGTTTACATGAATAAAACCTTCTATGGTTATACACCCAATAAAATGGTTTGTTGGATCTCGATCGTAGTGATACACATATTCATAATAATGAAGCCAAAAGATGCAAAGTTAATAATGATAGTGCAACTTATTTGTGGCACTGCCGTTTAGGTCATATTGGTGTAAAGCGCATGAAGAAACTCCATACTGATGGGATTTTGGAATCACTTGATTATGAATCACTTGATGCTTGCGAACCGTGCCTCATGGGCAAGATGACTAATACACTGTTCTCCGGAACTATGGAGAGAGCAACAGATTTCTTGGAAATCATACATACAAATGTATGTGGTCCGATGAAAGGCTCGTAGCAGGTATCATTAATTTCTGACCTTCACAGATGATTTGAGCAGATATGGGTATATCTACTTAATGAAACAGAAGTCTGAAACATTTGAAAAGTTCATATAATTTCAGAGTGAAGCGGAAAATCATCGTAACAAGAAAATAAAGTTTCTACGATCTGATCGTGGAGAAGAGTATTTGAGTTACGAGTTTGGCCTTCAGTTAAAACAATGTGAAATAGTTTCACTACGCACGCCACCTGGAACACCACAGTGTAATGGTGTGTCCGAACATCGTAACCGTACTTTATTAGATATGGTGCAATCTATGATGTCTCTTACTGATTTACCGCTATCGTTTTGGGGTTATGCATTAGAGACAGCTGCATTCACGTTAAATAGGGTACCATCTAAATCCGTTCAGACGACATCTTATGAACTGTGGTTTGGCAAGAAACCAAAGTTGTCGTTTCTTAAAGTTTGGGGTTGCGATGCTTATGTGAAAAAGTTTCATCCTGATAAGATCAAACCCAAATCGGAGAAATGTGTCTTCATAGGATACCCAAAGGAGACAGTTGGGTACACCTTCTATCACAGATCCGAAGGCAAGGCATTCGTTGCTAACAATGGATCCTTTCTAGAGAAGGAGTTTCTCTCGAAAGAAGTGAGTGGGAGGAAAGTAGAACTTGATGAGGCAACTGTACCTGCTCCCTTATTGGAAAGTAGTTCATCGCAGAAACCAGTTTCTGTGGCGCCTATACCAATTAGTGAGGAAGTTAATGATGATGATCATGGAACTTCAGATCAAGTTATTACCGAACCTCGTAGGTCAACCAGAATGAGATCCGCACCAGAGTGGTACGGTAATCCTATTCTGGAGGTCATGTTACTTGACCATGACGAACCTACGAACTATGAGGAAGCGATGATGAGCCCAGATTCCGCGAAATGGCTTGAGGCCATGAAATCTGAGATAAGATCCATATATGAGAACAAAGTATGGACTTTGATTGACTTGCCCAATGATCGGCGAGCCATTGAGATTAAATGGATCTTCAAGAGGAAGACAGACAGTGGTAGTAGTGTTACTATCTACAAAGCTAGAATTGTCGCAAAAGGTTTTCGACAAGTTTAAGGTGTTGACTACGATGAGAGTTTCTCTCTCGTATCTATGCTTAAGTCTGTCCGAATCATGTTAGCAATTGCTGCATTTTATGAAATCTGGCAAATGGATAAACAAAACTGCATTCCTTAATGGATTTATTAAAGAAGAGTTGTATATGATGCAACCAGAAGGTTTTGTCGATCCTAAAGGTGTTAACAAAATGTGCAAGCTCCAGTGATCCATCTATGGACTAGTGCAAGCATCTCGGAGTTGGAATATACGCTTTGATGAGTTGGTCAAAGCATATAGTTTTATACAGACTTGCGGTGAAGCTGTATTTACAAGAAAGTGAGTGGGAGCACTACATCATTTCTGATAAGTATATGTGAATGACATATTGTTGATCAGAAATAATGTAGAATTATTCTGCATAGCATAAAGGAGTGTTTGAAAGAAGTTTTTCAAAGAAAGACCTCGGTGAAGCTGCTTACATATTGAGCATCAAGATCTATAGAGATAGATCAAGACGCTTGATAAGTTTTTTCAATGAGTACATACCTTAACAAGATTTTGAAGTGGTTCAAAATGGAACAGTCAAAGAAAGAGTTTCTTGCCTGTGTTACAAGGTGTGAAATTGAGTAAGACTCAAAGCCCGACCACGGCAGAAGATAGAAAAAGAATGAAAGTCATTCCCTATGCCTCGGCCATAGGTTCTATAAAGTATGCCATGCTGTGTACCAGATCTATTGTATACCCTACACTGATTTTGGCAAGGGAGTACAATAGTGATCTAGGAGTAGATCACTGGACAACGGTCAAAATTATCCTTAGTGGAATAAGGATATGTTTCTCGATTATGGAAGTGACAAAAGGTTCATCGTAAAGGGTTACGTCGATGCAAGTTTTGACACTAATCTAGATGATTCTAAGTCTCGGTCTAGACACATATTGAAAGTGGGAGCAATTAGCTAGAGTAGCTCCGTGCAGAGCATTGTAGACATAGAAATTTGCAAAATACTTACGGATCTGAATGTGACAGACCCGTTGACTAAAATTATCTCACAAGCAAAACGTGATCACACCTTAGAACTCTTTGGGTGTTAATCACATAGCGATGTGAACATAGATTACTGACTCTAGTAAACCCTTTGGGTGTTGGTCACATGATGATGTGAACTATGGGTGTTAATCACATGGTGATGTGAACTATTGATGTTAAATCACATGGCGATGTGAACTAGATTATTGACTCTAGTGCAAGTGGGAGACTGAAGGAAATATGCCCTAGAGGCAATAATAAAGTTATTATTTATTTCCTTATATCATGATAAATGTTTATTATTCATGCTAGAATTGTATTAACCGGAAACATAATACATGTGTGAATACATAGACAAACAGAGTGTCACTAGTATGCCTCTACTTGACTAGCTCGTTGATCAAAGATGGTTGTGTTTCCTAGCCATAGACATGAGTTGTCATTTGATTAACGGGGTCACATCATTAGGAGAATGATGTGATTGACTTGACCCATTCTGTTAGCTTAGCACTCGATCGGTTAGTATGTTGCTATTGCTTTCTTCATGACTTATACATGTTCCTATGACTATGAGATTATGCAACTCCCGTTTACCGGAGGAACAGCTTGGCCATGTAGTGCGGCAGTGGGGACGCCCCCGCTCTGATGCAGACGACCGACACGGCGATAGGCGCGCCGATGTCGAGCACGCCGCCGACCAAGAAAAATGCGCGGCGGTCCTCCTCCGCGAACAGCAAGAGCCGTGGCTCCAACAGTGGCACTTGCAGCTGGAGCACCTTGCCGTACTGGATCCTGTGCACGGGCATGGGATGCGCGGTGCTGATGTGGTGGTAGAGCGCCGGCGGCGGGCCTTTGTAGCCGCAGACGGGCACGGGGCATTTGCAGGGTGCGAGCGGACACACGCTCTGGGGATCGGCGAGCTTGTGTAAGTGACGTAGAGCCCATAGCCTCCGTGCGGGCACTCCACCCTCACCGACGAAAGGACGGAGTCCACCGCCGTGTTCCGCACGTCGAAGCCACCGCCGCGCTTGCACTTCTGGCACTGCCGCTGGTTCCCGGGGCGCTCAACACGGCAGTCCGTGCAGGCCAGGTGCCCTCCCTTGCACTGCAGAAATCAATCGAACATCACATCAATCAAGAAACCTGCACCTTGCTCAATCAGCCGAACGGACGAGGTGTATTCGAACCTCATACACTGGAGGCGTCAAGGGGCGGATGCACAAGGGGTAGTGGAGCACGGTGAGGTCCATCGAGACCTTAGAGAGCTCCATCGTCGGGTCCTGTTCGGTCTGCATGATCTCGCCCTCCTCGTGCACAACCATCTCTCGACTTCGGCCGGGGTATTACAAAGCTTTACCGTCACATATTTTATACTACTTCAAGGTACATTAAATCAGCACATGCAAGTATCAAAAGGAGAGTCATGGCATGCATGCATGCGTTGTAATTAATGCATCGGTAAACGCAAATTATTGTAATATATCGAGTGCAGTGCTTTGATGTGTCGCGTCAACTCGTACATCAACGAGAAGTTTGATTATCCTCTTCCTCGCGGACTTAACTGCACCTGCCTTTGGCTGTATGACAGGTTGGCCACACACCTGTCGTGCCCACCTGTCATACACGCAAAGGTAGGAGCGCCCCTCCCTCGACCATGAGCGTGGTGGCTGGCAAGACTAGGAGAAGCTTTCGCTACACGTTCTCCCTCCCGCACGCGGTGGACATGCCGCAGTTCAATCGGTGTCAGATGGCCAGAAGCGTACTGTAGTACTCCTCCAGTGCAATAGTACTCCATCATTGTTCGACTTCCCGAAGAGGTGAAGAGCCAAGCGCAGCCCGGACGCTCGTGTGGCAGTTTCATGTGTAGAGTAGTCTAGGATAGCGTGTACCATGCATGTAAGCTTAAAATCATTGGGGTCGGCTCCATGCTATGTGGCCGTCTCGAAGTTTTTTTTTTTAAAAAAATAGTCTTCTGGCCCTACCTGACACCCTGGTGATTGTAGTTTGCACGCTCATCTGGTCAAGACAGGAATATATATTTTAATTTGTTTTTTTCGAAAAGTGGGGACTCCCCAGCCTCTGCATCAGAACGACGCATACGGCCACATATATTTTAATTTTTGGTGGGTAAATGTTAGAGGTTGCAGCAAATATATTGTACACTGCGGGGCTTTCAGCCAAGTTTAGAGGCAAGCATGTGGGGCCAGTGCTATGATGTGTCGCGTCAACTCGTACAACGAGGAGAAGCTTGATTTTACTACACGCCGTCTCCCTCACCCATGCGCGCGGTTGCTCGCAAACGAGGATGGGCTTTTGCTTAGTAGTACTTCTACAACAAGCTATCCGTCCCGCTCGCGGTGGACGGACATGCAGCAGTGGATTCGACACTGTAGAAGCAATAGTAGTAACATCATTGTTCGTCTTCTCGAAGAGGCGAAGAGCCAAGTGAAGGAAGTATGCCCTAGAGGCAATAATAAAGTTATTATTTATTTCCTTATATCATGATAAATGTTTATTATTCATGCTAGAATTGTATTAACCGAAAACATAATACATGTGTGAATACATAGACAAACAGAGTGTCACTAGTATGCCTCTACTTGACTAGCTCGTTGATCAAAGATGGTTGTGTTTCCTAGCCATAGACATGAGTTGTCATTTGATTAACGGGATCACATCATTAGGAGAATGATGTGATTGACTTGACCCATTCCGTTAGCTTAGCACTCGATCGTTTAGTATGTTGCTATTGCTTTCTTCATGACTTATACATGTTCCTATGACTATGAGATTATGCAACTCCCGTTTACCGGAGGAACACTTTGTGTGCTACCAAATGTCACAACGTAACTGGGTGATTATAAAGGTGCTCTACAGGTGTCTCCAAAGGTACTTGTTGGGTTGGCGTATTTCGAGATTAGGATTTGTCACTCCGATTGTCGGAGAGGTATCTCTGGGCCCACTCAGTAATGCACATCACTATAAGCCTTGCAAGCATTGTAACTAATGAGTTAATTGCGTGATGATGTATTACGGAACGAGTAAAGAGACTTGCCGATAACGAGATTGAACTAGGTATTGAGATACCGACGATCGAATCTCGGGCAAGTAACATACCGATGACAAAGGGAACAACGTATGTTGTTATGTGGTTTGACCGATAAAGATCTTCGTAGAATATGTGGGAGCCAATATGAGCATCCAGGTTCCGCTATTGGTTATTGACCGGAGACGTGTCTCGGTCATGTCTACATAGTTCTCGAACCCGTAGGGTCCGCACGCTTAAAGTTAGATGACGGTTATATTATGAGTTTATGTGTTTTGATGTACCGAAGGAGTTCGGAGTCTCTGATGAGACTAGGGACATGACAAGGAGTCTCGAAATGGCCGAGACGTAAAGATCGATATATTGGATGACTATATTCGGACTTCGGAAAGGTTCCGAGTGATTCGGGTATTTTTCGGAGTACCGGAGAGTTACGCGAATTCGTATTGGGCCTTAATGGGCCATACGGGAAAGGGGAGAAAGGCCCCAAAGGATGGCCGCACCCCTCCCCATGGACTAGTTCGAATTGGACTAGGGAGGGGGGGCGCCCCCTTCCTTCCTTCTCCTTCTCCCTTCCCTTCTCGTACGCCAACAAGGAAAGGAGGAGTCCTACTCCCGGTGGGAGTAGGACTCCCCCGTTGGCGCGCCCTCCTCCTAGGCCGGCCGCCTCCCCCTTGCTCCTTTATATACGGAGGCAGGGGGGCACCGCATAGACACAACAATTGATCTATTGATCTTTTGGCCGTGTGCGGTGCCCCCTCCACCATATTACACCTCGATAATATCATAGCAGTGCTTAGGCGAAGCCCTGCGTCGGTAGAACATCATCATCATCACCACGCCATCGTGCTGACGAAACTCTCCCTCAACACTCGGCTGGATCGGAGTTCTAGGGACGTCATCGAGCTGAACGTGTGCTGAACTCGGAGGTGTCGTGCGTTCGGTACTTGATCAGTCGGATCATGAAGACGTATAACTACATCAACCGCGTTGTGTTAACGCTTCCGCTATCGGTCTACGAGGGTACGTGGACAACACTCTCCCCTCTCATTGCTATGCATCACCATGATCTTGCGTGTGCATAGGAATTTTTTTGAAATTACTACGTTCCCCAACACCAAGCGCAAATCGAACATTGCAGTTGCGAATATTGGAGCATGCATATTGCCAGGCTCTTGCATGAGACAAAATTGCTATGTGAGCCCACTATTGTACTAGTATGTACAACTACTTGCTAGTATAGCCCTGTAAACTAGAAAGGAGTATTTGCCCTTCTAGAGATTTCAACAAGTGACTAGACTACACCGAGACGGAGTACATATGGAGCAACATGAGTGAATCTGCACCGTAAATAAATATGTACTAGTTCTATCGTTTTCCTCTCCGAGGTGCACAATATTGAGTATACTGACTAGTCTCTTTTTGACACGCATTTACATTTTTTTACACTGTACAGACGCAAGCGCTCATATACACGCGCATACACTCAACCCGATGAACGCACACACGCACGGCACTATCATCTTGAAATTTACGAAGTCACCATACGCACCTCGTCGTCGACGGGTCCATAGGTGCTTGAATGCCAAGGAGGGAGAGGGTAGCGGTTCCCGAGACGTTGAACGGTCAATGATGCATCCTCAATTACATGCAGAGGGAATTAATTGCAGAAGCAGAATAGAGCCAGCACGATGTGAATGCAACAGAGTTTGGACTCTCATATAATAAAGGCGCCCCACCACTCCAATCCATCTACTCCCAAGTCTCTGCGCAACACTGCTCACTCCAATCCAAGACCAAGTGACCAGAAGCCACAAGCACGTATGAGGCGATGGACGCGAACGGCAGTCGGTTGTGCCAAATCATCCAAGGCGCCGGCCTGCGGCCCCGCACCGCGCAGCGTTTCCAGACGGTGCTGGCGACCGCAGGCATTGTAGCCCTCGCCGACGCCGGCTTCGCCTCTCATATGGACGACATGATGGTCAACTCCATCCGCAAGATCACCGCCGTCAAGAAGCGCGCGGACGACCTTGCCGTACTGCCCTAGTTGTTGGAAATATGCCCTAGAGGCAATAATAAATGGTTATTATTATATTTCTTTATTCATGGTAATTGTCTATTATTCATGCTATAATTGTGTTATCCGGAAATCGTAATACGTGTGTGAATACATAGACCACAAAGTGTCCCTAGTAAGCCTCTAGTTGACTAGCTCGTTGATCAACAGATAGTCATGATTTCCTGACTATGGACATTGGATGTCATTGATAACGGGATCACATTATTAGGAGAATGATGTGATGGACAAGACCCAATCCTAAGCATAGCATAAAAGATCGTGTAGTTTCGTTTGCTAGAGCTTTTCCAATGTCAAGTATCTTTTCCTTAGACCATGAGATCGTGCAACTCCCGGATACCGTAGGAGTGCTTTGGGTGTGCCAAACGTCACAACGTAACTGGGTGACTATAAAGGTGCACTACGGGTATCTCCGAAAGTGTCTGTTGGGTTGGCACGGATCAAGACTGGGATTTGGCACTCCGTGTGACGGAGAGGTATCTCTGGGCCCACTCGGTGATGCATCATCATAATGAGCTCAATGTCACTAAGGCGTTAGTCACGGGATCATGCATTGCGGTACGAGTAAAGAGACTTGCCGGTAACGAGATTGAACAAGGTATTGGGATACCAACGATCGAATCTCGGGCAAGTAACATACCGATTGACAAAGGGAATTGTATACGGGATTGATTGAATCCTCGACACCGTGGTTCATCCGATGAGATCATCGTGGAACATGTGGGAGCCAACATGGGTATCCAGATCCCGCTGTTGGTTATTGGCCGGAGAGGCGTCTCGGTCATGTCTGCATGTCTCCCGAACCCATAGGGTCTACACACTTAAGGTTCAGTGACGCTAGGGTTGTAGAGATATATGTATGCGGAAACCCGAAAGTTGTTCGGAGTCCCGGATGAGATCCCGGACATCACGAGAGGTTCCGGAATGGTCCGGAGGTGAAGAATTATATATAGGAAGTCAAGTTTCGGCTACCGGGAAAGTTTCGGGGGTTACCGGTATTGTACCGGGACCACCGGAAGGGTCCCGGGGGTCCACCGGGTGGGGCCACCTATCCCGGAGGGCCCCGTGGGCTGAAAGTGGAAGGGAACCAGCCCTTAGTGGGCTGGGGCGCCCCCCTTGGGCCTCCCCCCATGCGCCTAGGGTTGGGAACCCTAGGGGGGAGCTTTCCCCTTGCCTTGGGGGGCAAGGCACCCCTTCCCTCCCTTTGGCCGCCCCCCCATGAGATCTCATCTCTAGGGCCGGCGCCCCCCCAGGGGGCCTATATAAAGGGGGGGAGGGAGGGCAGCACACAACAGCCTTGGGCGCCTCCCTCCTCCCTTGCAACACCTCTCTCTCTCTCGCAGAAGCTTAGCAAAGCCCTACCGAGACCCGCTACATCCACCACCACACCGTCGTGCTGTTGGATCTCCATCAACCTCTCCTTCCCCCTTGCTGGATCAAGAAGGAGGAGACATCGCTGCACCATACGTGTGTTGAACGCGGAGGTGCCGTCCGTTCGGCACTCGGTCATCGGTGATTTGGATCACGGCGAGTACGACTCCGTCATCCACGTTCGTTGGAACGCTTCCGCTCGCGATCTACAAGGGTATGTAGATGCACTCCCTTCCCCTTGTTGCTAGTATACTCCATAGATGCATCTTGGTGAACGTAGGAAAATTTTAAAATTATGCTACGATTCCCAACAGTGGCATCATGAGCCAGGCCTATGCGTAGTTACTATGCACGAGTAGAACACAAAGCAGTTGTGGGCGTTGAGTTTGCCAATTCTTCTTGCCGCTACTAGTCGTTTCTTGTTTCGGCGGCATTGTAGGATGAAGCGGCCCGGACCGACCTTACACGTACGCTTACGTGAGACAGGTTCCACCGACTGACATGCACTAGTTGCATAAGATGGCTAGCGGGTGTCTGTCTCTCCTACTTTAGTCGGAACGGATTCGATGAAAAGGGTCCTTATGAAGGGTAAATAGAAATTGGCAAATCACGTTGTGGTCATACGTAGGTAAGAAAACGTTCTTGCTAGAAACCTACAAACCACGTAAAAACTTGCAACAACAATTAGAGGACGTCTAACTTGTTTTTGCAGCAAGTGCTATGTCATGTGATATGGCCAGAAGATGTGATGAATGATATATGTGATATATGAGATTGATCATATTCTTGTAATAGGAATCACGACTTGCATGTCGATGAGTATGACAACCGGCAGGAGCCATAGGAGTTGTCTTTATTATTTTGCATGACCTGCGTGTCATTGAATAACGCCATGTAATTTACTTTACTTTGTTGCTAAACGCGTTAGCCATACAAGTAGAAGTAATCGTTGGCGTGACGACTTCATGAAGACACAATGATGGAGATCATGATGATGGAGATCATGGTGTCATGCCGGTGACGAAGATGATCATGGTGCCCCGAAGATGGAGATCAAAGGAGCATGATGATATTGGCCATATCATGTCACTATATGATTGCATGTGATGTTTATCATGTTTTTGCATCTTATTTGCTTAGAACGACGGTAGTAAGTAAGATGATCCCTTATAATAATTTCAAGAAAGTGTTCACCCTAACTGTGCACCGTTGCGAAGGTTCGTTGTTTCGAAGCACCACGTGATGATCGGGTGTGATAGATTCTAACGTTCGAATACAACGGGTGTTGACGAGCCTAGCATGTACAGACATGGCCTCGGAACACACGCAATACACTTAGGTTAACTTGACGAGCCTAGCATGTACAGACATGGCCCCGGAACACGGAGGACCGAAAGGTCGAGCATGAGTCGTATAGAAGATACGATCAACATGAAGATGTTCACCGATCTTGACTAGTCCGTCTCACGTGATGATCGGACACGGCCTAGTTAAAATCGGATCATGTTACACTTAGATGACTAGAGGGATGTCTATCTGAGTGGGAGTTCATTAAATAATTTGATTAGATGAACTTAATTATCATGAACTTAGTCTAAAATCTTTACACTATGTATTGTAGATCAAATGGCCAACGTTGTCCTCAATTTCAACGCGTTCCTAGAGAAAACCAAGCTGAAAGATGATGGCAGCAACTATACGGACTGGGTCCGGAACCTGAGGCTCATCCTCATAGTAGCCAAGAAAGATTATGTCTTAGAAGCACCGCTAGGTGAAGCACCAATCCCAGAGAACCAAGACGTTATGAACGCTTGGCAGCAGCGTGCTGATGATTACTCCCTCGTTCAGTGCGGCATGCTTTACAACTTAGAACCGGGTCTCCAAAAGCGTTTTGAGAAACATGGAGCATATGAGATGTTCGAGGAGCTGAAACTGGTTTTTCAAGCTCATGCCCGGGTCGAGAGATATGAAGTCTTCGACAAGTTCTTCAGCTGTAAAATGGAGGAGAACAGTTCTGTTAGTGAGCACATACTCAGAATGTCTGGGTTGCACAACCGCTTGTCTCAGCTGGGAGTTAATCTCCCGGATGACGCGGTCATTGACAGAATCCTCCAGTCGCTTCCACCAAGCTACAAGAGCTTTGTGATGAACTACAATATGCAGGGGATGGAAAAGACCATTCCTGAAGTATATTCAATGCTGAAATCAGCGGAAGGGGAGATCAGAAAAGAACATCAAGTGTTGATGGTGAATAAAACCACTAAGTTCAAGAAGGGCAAGGGTAAGAAGAACTTCAAGAAGGACGGCAAGGGAGTTGCCGCGCCCGGTAAACCAATTACTGGGAAGAAGTCAAAGAATGGACCCAAGCCCGAGACTGAGTGCTTTTATTGCAAGGGAAGTGGTCACTGGAAGCGGAACTGCCCCAAATATTTAGTGGACAAGAAGAAGGCCGGCAACACCCAAGGTATATGTGATATACAAGTAATTGATGTGTACCTTACCAGTACTCGTAGTAGCTCCTGGGTAGTTGATACCGGTGCGGTTGCTCATATTTGTAACTCAAAACAGGAACTACGGAATAAACGGAGACTGGCAAAGGACGAGGTGACGATGCGCGTCGGGAATGGTTCCAAGGTCGATGTGATCGCCGTTGGCACGCTACCTCTGTATCTACCCACGGGATTAGTTTTAAACCTCAATAATTGTTATTTAGTGCCAGCTTTGAGCATGAACATTGTATCTGGATCTCGTTTAATTCGAGATGGCTACTCATTTAAATCTGAGAATAATGGTTGTTCTATTTATTTGAGAGATATGTTTTATGGTCATGCCCCGCTGGTCAATGGTTTATTTTTGATGAATCTCGAACGTGATGTTACACATGTTCATAGTGTGAATAACAAAAGATGTAAAGTTGATAACGATAGTCCCACATACTTGTGGCACTGCCGCCTTGGTCACATTGGTGTCAAGCGCATGAAGAAGCTCCATGCAGATGGACTTTTGGAGTCTCTTGATTACGAATCATTTGACACGTGCAAACCATGCCTCATGGGTAAGATGACCAAGACTCCGTTCTCCGGAACAATGGAGCGAGCAACCAACTTATTGGAAATCATACATACCGATGTGTGCGGTCCAATGAGTGTTGAGGCTCGCGGTGGATATCGTTATGTTCTCACTCTCACCGATGATTTAAGTAGATATGGGTATGTCTACCTAATGAAACACAAGTCTGAAACCTTTGAAAAGTTCAAGGAATTTCAGAGTGAGGTTGAGAATCAACGTGACAGAAAAATAAAATTCTTACGATCAGATCGTGGAGGAGAATATTTAAGTCACGAATTTGGTACACACTTAAGGAAATGTGGAATAGTTTCACAACTCACGCCGCCTGGAACACCTCAGAGAAATGGTGTGTCCGAACGTCGTAATCGCACTCTATTGGATATGGTGCGATCTATGATGTCTCTTACCGATTTACCGCTCTCATTTTGGGGTTATGCTTTAGAGACTGCCGCATTCACTTTAAATAGGGCTCCGTCAAAATCCGTTGAGACGACACCGTATGAATTATGGTTTGGGAAGAAACCTAAGCTGTCGTTTCTAAAAGTTTGGGGATGCGATGCTTATGTCAAGAAACTTCAACCTGAAAATCTCGAACCCAAATCGGAAAAATGCGTCTTCATAGGATACCCTAAGGAAACTATTGGGTATACCTTCTACCTCAGATCCGAAGGCAAGATCTTCGTTGCCAAGAACGGGTCCTTTCTAGAGAAGGAGTTTCTCTCGAAAGAATTGAGTGGGAGGAAAGTGGAACTTGATGAGGTGATAGTCACCCCTTCCGAACCGGAAAGTAGCGCAGCGCGGGAAAATGTTCTTGTTGTGCCTACACCGACTGGGGAGGAAGTTAATGATAATGATCATGAAACTTCAGATCAAGTTACTGAACTTCGTAGGTCCACAAGGACACGTTCCGCACCAGAGTGGTACGGCAACCCTGTCCTGGAAATCATGTTGTTAGACAACGGTGAACCTTCGAACTATGAAGAAGCGATGGCGGGCCCGGATTCCGACAAATGGCTAGAAGCCATGAAATCCGAGATAGAATCCATGTATGAAAACAAAGTATGGACTTTGACTGACTTGCCCGATGAGCGGCGAGCCATAGAAAACAAATGGATCTTTAAGAAGAAGACGGACGCAGATGGTAATGTGACCATCTACAAAGCTCGACTTGTCGCTAAGGGTTATCGACAAGTTCAAGGGGTTGACTACGATGAGACTTTCTCACCCGTAGCGAAGCTGAAGTCCGTCCGAATCATGTTAGCAATTGCCGTGTACTATGATTATGAGATATGGCAGATGGACGTCAAAACGGCATTCCTTAACGGCTTCCTTAAGGAAGAGTTGTATATGATGCAGCCGGAAGGTTTTGTCGATCCTAAGAATGCTAACAAAGTATGCAAGCTCCAACGCTCAATCTATGGGCTGGTGCAAGCATCTCGGAGTTGGAACATTCGCTTTGATGAGATGATCAAAGCGTTTGGGTTCACACAGACTTATGGAGAAGCCTGTGTTTACAAGAAAGTGAGTGGGAGCTCTGTAGCATTTCTCATATTATATGTGGATGACATATTGTTGATGGGAAATGATATAGAATTCTTGGAGAGTATAAAGGCCTGTTTGAATAAGTGTTTTTCAATGAAGGACCTTGGAGAAGCTGCTTATATATTAGGCATCAAGATCTATAGAGATAGATCAAGACGCCTCATTTGTCTTTCACAGAGTACATACCTTGACAAGATATTGAAGAAGTTCAATATGGATCAGTCCAAGAAGGGGTTCTTGCCTGTATTGCAAGGTGTGCAGTTGAGCACGGCTCAATGCCCGACCACGGCAGAAGATATAGAAGAGATGAGTGTCATCCCCTATGCCTCGGCCATAGGGTTTATTATGTATGCCATGCTGTGTACCAGACCTGATGTAAACCTTGCCGTAAGTTTGGTAGGAAGGTACCAAAGTAATCCCGGCAAGGAACACTGGACAGCGGTCAAGAATATCCTGAAGTACCTGAAGAGGACTAAGGATATGTTTCTCGTTTATGGAGGTGACGAAGAGCTCGTCGTAAAGGGTTACGTCGACGCTAGCTTCGACACAGATCTGGATGACTCGAAGTCACAAACCGGATACGTGTATATTTTGAATGGAGGAGCAGTAAGCTGGTGCAGTTGCAAGCAAAGCGTCGTGGCGGGATCTACATGTGAAGCGGAGTACATGGCAGCCTCGGAGGCAGCACAGGAAGCAGTCTGGATGAAGGAGTTCATTACCGACATAGGGGTAATTCCCAATGCGTCGGGCCCAATGACTCTCTTATGTGACAACACTAGAGCTATTGCCCTTGCGAAGGAGCCCAGGTTTCACAGGAAGACCAGGCATATCAAGCGTCACTTCAACTCCATTCGTGAAAGTGTTCAAAATGGAGACATAGATATTTGTAAAGTACATACGGACCTGAATGTAGCAGATCCGTTGACTAAACCTCTCCGTAGGGCAAAACATGATCAACACCAGGATGCAATGGGTGTTCGATTCATCACAATGTAACTAGATTATTGACTCTAGTGCAAGTGGGAGACTGTTGGAAATATGCCCTAGAGGCAATAATAAATGGTTATTATTATATTTCTTTATTCATGGTAATTGTCTATTATTCATGCTGTAATTGTATTATCCGGAAATCGTAATACGTGTGAAATACATAGACCACAAAGTGTCCCTAGTAAGCCTCTAGTTGACTAGCTCGTTGATCAACAGATAGTCATGATTTCCTGACTATGGACATTGGATGTCATTGATAACGGGATCACATCATTAGGAGAATGATGTGATGGACAAGACCCAATCCTAATCATAGCATAAAAGATCGTGTAGTTTCATTTGCTAGAGCTTTTCCAATGTCAAGTATCTTTTCCTTAGACCATGAGATCGTGCAACTCCCGGATACCGTAGGAGTGCTTTGGGTGTGCCAAACGTCACAACGTAACTGGGTGACTATAAAGGTGCACTACGGGTATCTCCGAAAGTGTCTGTTGGGTTGGCACGGATCGAGACTGGGATTTGTCACTCCGTGTGACGGAGAGGTATCTCTGGGCCCACTCGGTGATGCATCATCATAATGAGCTCAATGTGACTAAGGCGTTAGTCACGGGATCATGCATTGCGGTACGAGTAAAGAGACTTGCCGGTAACGAGATTGAACAAGGTATTGGGATACCGACGATCGAATCTCGGGCAAGTAACATACCGATTGACAAAGGGAATTGTATACGGGATTGATTGAATCCTCGACACCGTGGTTCATCCGATGAGATCATCGTGGAACATGTGGGAGCCAACATGGGTATCCAGATCCCGCTGTTGGTTATTGGCCGGAGAGGCGTCTCGGTCATGTCAGCATGTCTCCCGAACCCGTAGGGTCTACACACTTAAGGTTCAGTGACGCTAGGGTTGTAGAGATATATGTATGCGGAAACCCGAAAGTTGTTCGGAGTCCCGGATGAGATCCCGGACGTCACGAGAGGTTCCGGAATGGTCCGGAGGTGAAGAATTATATATAGGAAGTCAAGTTTCGGCTACCGGGAAAGTTTCGGGGGTTACCGGTATTGTACCGGGACCACCAGAAGGGTCCCGGGGGTCCACCGGGTGGGGCCACCTATCCCGGAGGGCCCCGTGGGCTGAAAGTGGAAGGGAACCAGCCCTTAGTGGGCTGGGGCGCCCCCCTTGGGCCTCCCCCCATGCGCCTAGGGTTGGGAACCCTAGGGGGGAGCTTTCCCCTTGCCTTGGGGGGCAAGGCACACCTTCCCCCCTTTGGCCGCCGCCCCCCATGAGATCTCATCTCTAGGGCCGGCGCCCCCCCAGGGGGCCTATATAAAGGGGGGGAGGGAGGGCAGCACACAACAGCCTTGGGCGCCTCCCTCCTCCCTTGCAACACCTCTCTCTCTCTCTCGCAGAAGCTTAGCAAAGCCCTGCCGAGACCCGCTACATCCACCACCACGCCGTCGTGCTGTTGGATCTCCATCAACCTCTCCTTCCCCCTTGCTGGATCAAGAAGGAGGAGACGTCGCTGCACCGTACGTGTGTTGAACGCGGAGGTGCCGTCCGTTCGGCACTCGGTCATCGGTGATTTGGATCACGGCGAGTACGACTCCGTCATCCACGTTCATTGGAACGCTTCCGCTCGCGATCTACAAGGGTATGTAGATGCACTCCCTTCCCCTCGTTGCTAGTATACTCCATAGATGCATCTTGGTGAACGTAGGAAAATTTTAAAATTATGCTATGATTCCCAACACCAGCCCGCGCGCCCAGGCTCCTCATTGCCTGCCACCCTCATCGGCCTCCATGGTGACGAACTCTTTCAAGCCCTGGTGGCCCTGCTGGTGCCGGAGGTCGCGACGAAGAATGTGTACCTCGAGGCCGCGCTCGCCGCGCAGCGCCTCGCCATGCAAGAAACCGTCGACCTGCACATCCACGTCTACGAGGAAATCGTCTACATAGGCCACTACAAGGCAAGCGAGGACAGAAGGACGTTGGCCTTCTTCCAGCGGCTGGAATCTTTGGACGCCATTGTTCAGAAGCATGTCAACCTGGCCACGAAAGCCGCTGCTACTTAGGCGCCGTTCGGTGGGCCGGCGCCCTGAGTCGAGGAGGTGGACGTCGTCGATGGATGCATCTCTTCTTGCCTCCTGTAACCAGCACTGCATTGCCTCGTGGCCTTCATGTTTTATTAGTATAGTACTCCCTCCGTTCCCAAATATAAGTCTTTCTAAAGATTCCAGCAAGTGACTACTACATACGGAGCAAAATGAGTGAATCTACACTCTAAACTATGTCTACATACATCTGTATGTTGTATTCCATTTGAAATAGTATCTAAAAAGGCTTATATTTATGGACGGAGGGAGTATATGGCATTTTTATTCTAGTCGTAACGTTTTCACTGTGAGGTGGGGCCGCAGTTGAGCAAACCCACCCCGCCCACCGGGCGTCGTCCGAGTTTAGAATTACTAGAAGAGAGAAACGAGGGAGGAGAGCTAGCTGTAGCACGGACGCTGTTGTCAGATGGGACTCGTGTTTATAGAATAGGAGTACTGAGCACTCGTGCCTCTTTTTTTTGAGGGAAAAATTAGTCGTATGTCTAGTACCACTAGTTGGGTGCGTGCGACCTATAGCTGTCATCACTTTAGGTCTCCTTTTCGAACCGCGGCTACGCTTCACAGTACATATTATTTCATGCATTTATCCTCCTATATGTACTCCTAGGCTATTTCCACGTGCTCCCATTCGCCGACATGTGGGACATAGAGCATCTGGGTCGTAGTGCATGCACGACTCGGAGCATATGCCGGGGTACTTTACATTTCAGACCTCACGAATTACATGCAAACCCCCCGCAGAAGAATAAATAAATGAATGAATTACTACATGAAACCGGATTATTTTCATGGAAACCGGAGCACGTTCATTAAATTTTGGACATAACACGTTTATAAAAAATGACCGGACCGAAACCAGTCTAAGGGCCTCTTTGATTTTTCCCGCAAAAAAGGGCCTCTTTGATTCGCAGGATACTGAAAACACAGGAATGGGGAAAGTATGATGGCGATGAACCGAGACGAGGAGAACTCTAACTCAGTTAGAGGTTAGAGTTAGATTCTAACCCTGAACTAACTCTAAACCAAAGAGGTGTATGGATGGCAGGGTTAGATTGACAATAAATGCTCTATCTCAATCATTTGACTACTTTGGACCCTATTTCCTGCCGGATTTGGAGGGTGCTTGGATACGTTTTAGTTCCATGACTAAAAGTAGTGGGACTAAAACTTGCTAGCCTCACCCATGCTTGGATCCAAATACTAAAGAGACTAAAATCAAGTTAATGAGCATTTATTATCCTCCAAACCCTCCAATCCAGAACTCGCCTGTGTTAAAGGAGAGGAGTTAAATGAGGAGAGAGAGGACTAATCCACATTTTAGTAGGGGTACCCCTGACTAAAAATTTTTAGTCTCAAGACTAGTTTTAGCCCCTCTTTAGTCAGGGGTGCTTGGAACTTTAGCCTCTTAAAGAGACTATTTTTAGTCAGACTAAAATAAGTCCCTTGGATCCAAGCACCCTCTTGGTGTGGCCGCTCTTCTGTGGCCTCCTCCCGCTCACAATTGACATAAACGAACCATCTATACAAATCAAGCATGCAAAACATGATAATTTTTACTTTGTCCATACAAATGAGATATCCCACTTAAACATACAAGTCGTCAATCAAGCTTCACAAAATAAAAAAACACTTCATGAAACAAAGAATGAGCTAACTCATCACGGAAGTCATTCACGATAGGGAGGGAGCCCGGAGCCCCTCACGCACCGAGGGAGGAGCTCGCCATCGTCGCTCTGGAGGAAGGCTCTGTAGAGCCCAAGCCCGGGAACCCCTCCGACGCCGGCCCTTGCGAGTTGAGGTCGACACCGGCATGGGTAGCAGGGCCGCTTGCCGCCGACTGGGAACTTAATCTTTGGGCCTCTAGAAATAATGCAAGCCTGTAACTAAAATACCTAGAAAGGTGAACTGAATCTTTGGGCCTCTAGAAATAATGCAAGCCTGAAACTGAAATACCTAGAAAGGTGAACTGAATCTTTGGGCCTCTAGAAATAATGCAAGCCTGAAAGTGAAATACCTAGAAAGGTGAACTGAATCTTTGGGCCTCTAGAAATAATGCAAGCCTGAAACTGAAATACCTAGAAAGGTGAACTGAATCTTTGGGCCTCTAGAAATAATGCAAGCCTGAAATTGAAATACCTAGAAAGGTGAACTGAATCTTTGGGCCTCTAGAAATAATGCAAGCCTGAAATTGAAATACCTAGAAAGGTGACCTGAATCTTTGGGCCTCTAGAAAGATTTATTACCTCCTCAAGCAGCATCAAACAATTCCATGCGTGCACCACAAATCTATACCAAGTTTGATCAGGATCTACTTTTCCAAATCAGAATTAGCGCTAGAGCAAGCAAGATCAATGATATGGCCGTGAGACAGAGAAGGAACGAACAAACTCACCCCTCTCGCGACCTCCCTGGTAGATGCGCCGCCGCCGCGCACGACAGAGGGAGAAAAACGACTGGTGAAGGGGGAGCGGGGCGACCTTCGAAGGCCGGAGGGAGAGGGCGGCCGGAGTAGGGCGGCGGAGGCCGGAAGGAGAGGGCGGCCGGAGGAGAGAGAGGGCGAGCGGCCCTATGGGGAACAGAGAGGAGTCGTGCGAGAGGGGGGAGCGATCTGGTGCGGGCAGGGGAGATTTTTTTAGTTCTCTTTTAGTGGGCCCGAGGATAACTAACCCAATTAGAACCTCTCCACCGGGCTAGTTTTTTTAGCTGGGTTAGAGCAAACTAGCTCAAACTAACCCCTCTTGTTTCGATAATTTGAGGCTATTTCAACCCAAACTAGCTCTAACTCAGGGATCCAAACAAAGAGGAGTGTTACTGTACATGCTACAGTGTGGACCGTAGCACATTGTTTTTTATGGCCATATCACCACATTGTTTTCTACTGCTGGTTCACTGGGCTACCGTGGTTCGCACTGCTGGTTCACTGGGCTGCCGTGGTTCGCACTCCTCCGACCTGAGTAGTACTGTAGTATAGTACTAGTATATACCGCATCATTCTTTGCTCCTTCTTACTACTCCGACATGTGGGAGAGCCAGCATCCGGGTCGACGTGTCATGCACCAGATTAGAGCGCGGAACGGAAGGGGGGCATCACCCCGGTCGGAGCGCCAGTAATTCATGACTATAGTGAGTGGTCATATCACAAGTCTTTCCAGCAGTAACGCGCCGTCAAATCGCACAGCCCCACTCGCTCACCCTCCTCGCCTCTCTGTCAAACCGCCTACCCGAAAACTGCCGCGCGTACTGCCCGGGAAAAGCCCCGCCCTCAACTTTTAACTACGCGAAAATAGTTCGAGCTTGTTCGTTCTATATAAATACAGTACTTACTGTATGTTTATTCACCCGTGGGGTTGTTCAATGAATGGAGGGGCGGGGAGCACAAGTGAACAATACTGTAGTACTACTAGTAGTAAGTAGGAGTCGTACAGTAGTCACCTTAAATAGAGAGTTTCTTTTCTTTAATGCCACGTACACAAATTGAAACGCTTGTTGTGGAGAGAAAAAAGATAATCACTCCACTATATATGGACGCAGGGGCCTGAGCGCTTGCTTTACTAGGGTTGCTCTCTTCATTCTCATCCTCTCCAGATATAAACAAGACAGCGGTAGCGACATTTTCTCTCTGCTCACCGCTGGTCACAGATCCGGCCGGATCCCTTCGGCCGGTGTGTGTAGAGGACTAAAAGGTGCATCGTTCACGCGGTCATCGCCGCCGAGGGAGGAAACCCACAGCTGCCGGAGGGGCCCGATCCTCTGCCCGTGCCGTTCTCTCCGACACAGCGCCGGCTCGGGAGGTCCTCCGACCCTTCTTCCTCCCTGCCGTATTGTCCGCAGATCCGACCTGCCGCCGCCGACATCCCGGCGACCCTCAGGTATAAGTTCTTCGAAAGCGGCCTTGCTCTACTGCCCCAGCTCCCCACGTGTCTGCATGTGCATCTTTTTCTACTCCCATCAGCTCTTCCAAAGCCACCTAAATTTTTAGTATTATTAGAGGTAAAGCTACTTCATGCATTCGAATCTAGGGCTTTGTTCAAACAACGAAGAAAGGGGGGAAAGTTGTAGCATGAATCTAGGACTTGATTCAAAGAGGAAATAATATGGTGAAAGTAGTAGAGACCGGATACCCAACCGGTCTCTTGGTTGAAAAGGGAAATAATGGGAAAACGCAGTACAAACTGGATAAGGAACAGATCTATTATTGGTTGAAAAAAGGATAGAAAGTGGCGGCTGGTGGACAAGTCAACAGAGTATGTCCAGGATTAGATTTGCTGCCATCACATAGTAAAAGGTCTCCAGGATTAGATTTGCTGCCCTCACATAGTAAAAGGTCTCAGGATTAGATTTGCTGCCCTCACATAGTAAAAGGTCTCAGGATTAGATTTGCTGCCCTCACATAGTAAAAGGTCTCCAGGATTAGATTTGCTGCCCTCACATAGTAAAAGGTCTCCAGGATTAGATTTGCTGCCCTCACATAGTAAAAGGTCTCCAGGATTAGATTTGCTGCCCTCACATAGTACAAGGTCTCCAGGATTAGGTTTGCTGCCCTCACATAGCATGAACAAACTCGGCATCACCACTTTATGCCTCCTTGTAGGTACATTGTGCTGATGCGTCCACTGTCGCATGTCCTTATACCAACCTTTTGCTGTTGTTAATGTAAGGGCGCATGTAAAATGAAGCGATCACACTGTTACCTTAGGGACATGTCTAACCAGTGTTATTGTTAATCTAATGCCTCCAGTGATAAGATGCAATTAAACTGTGTTACAAATGGCACTCCTGCTGTTTTCCCCAGTATGATAAGTAAGTTGCTCCTTTACGCTGCTGAGTGTCCTGGTGTCCCCACGGTCCCATGCCCTTAAACCAACTCTTTAGCTGCTGTTGATTTACTGTGTCTGGTAAACAAGCAATGCCACCATTAAAGTAATCCCATATTTGAGGAATCTCATTGTTGATCGTAATGCTTCTGGTAACATGAAGCATTGCTGACGTTTTAAAATTTCTACTGTCCTTGCGTGATTGCCATGAACATAATTAAGATGCTTCTTTTCATTTTGTATATGTTTCGTATATTCTTATTGACCAGCAACTGTTTACTTTCTATCTTTTTGTGCAGATAGGGATATCCATTTCACCTTGTTGCTATTGTGACCTTTTGGTGAACTGCACAAAACACTTTTTTTGGAATGAGTGTCTTGTGCAGTTCAACTAAAATGTCACGTGGGCAACATCTCTCAATTTTGGTGGAACTGCACAAAATGGTGATTGGAGTTTCCAAAATCTCCGTCAAGTTCTGCTGGTAATCTCGTGCAACATTTTATTAGCCTTTGCAAGATGGAGCCGTCACTGTCACCACAATGGCACTTTATTTTAGTGGAACTGCACAAAAGGATAAGAAAATTATAGTTGCACCTTACATGAGCCGGACAGCCAACCTTAATGTTGCTCAATTTTTGTGCAACTACTAAAGAAGAACCTGCCAGCTCACAAGAGCAAGTACTTCTTGCTAGCTGAATGATACAATTTTTACTTCATTTCAGGTGAACTGCAGAAAAAGTGGCATGAATTGAATCATCGAGTGGAGCTGCAGGTTGACTTCCAATAGTGCCAGTATTATAGTAATCATGCTCTTTATTATCTGTGCTGTGCAAACAGGAATACTCAACTACAGATGTTGTGACGGTCAAGAGCATTCGCCAAGTTCTTCGATTGTATGACATGGCTAGCCAAGATGGATTTAATCCCGATATTCACTTTATCAAAAGGCTCTAATGGGTTGGTTCTGAATCTTGCAAGCTGGGAATCAGTGAGATGTGTAGGCATCTTTGTTGTACTTATTATTTGAATCTTATTTGTTGGTTCTGAATCTTGCAAGCTGGGAATCAATGAGATGTGTAGGCATCTTTGTTGTACTTATTATTTGGATCTTATTTGTTGGTTCTGAATCTTGCAAGCTGGGAATCAATGAGATGTGTAGGCATCTTTGTTGTACTTATTATTTGGATCTTATTTGTTGGTTCTGAATCTTGCAAGCTGGGAAACACGGCATGATGATGCAGAGGACAACAACCATAACAAACAGTTCAAACTTGGTAGTATTATCTTTGTGAAAGTGCGACAAATGTGCTGATCGTGTGCGTCCTGAGAATAATAATTCTAATTGTTGTGCATGTTGATCCTGTGGCACTGATAGAACGAGCGAATGCATTGCTTGTTTTAAGTATAAATTTCTATTAAAGCTAATTAAATTTAAGTAAAGTGACCACTAACTCCTGTTATTACAGTACCAATACAGACCCGCTCGTGAACCGACGTGTGGCCGAGGGTGCATCTTCTGCCGGGCGTGCAGCGGACGAGGGAGGGGTAGTAACTGTTGTCGCCTGTACACACTCAGCTTACTGTTGAATCCAGTTCCCCAAGAGCTGAAAAACGAACTGCTGCCGCCGCCTACACACTCGTTCACTCGAAGAGACTCCAATGGCGATCCGAGGGGTGAGCCTGCTGGATATGGACTTCAGCAAGGAGTTCCCCTTTGAGTTCGCCGTTCAGTCCTATGGCTGCACCAAGTTGAATGTGATGTACACCAACGATACGGACTCGGTGAAGCTCTGCCTCGCCTCAGTCCTATGGCTGCACCAGGTTCTGGAGCATTCGCCCGTTTCATCGGCAGCGCCGACTGCACCTTCGCTACGGTGGAGAGAAGGAAGAACGCGACGATTCGGCCATCTGGTGCAACAAGCTTGTCGACATCCAGAAGCAATACAAGATCATCAGCAACGGGCAGGAGAAGGACTCCGTGGTTGACCTCGCTGAGACCATCATCGACCCCTGATACGCCAACATGAAAGAAGACGACCTGAACACGTGGGAGGTACCTCTGAATCTAGCCTACATAACCTACGCGGCCAAGGACGCATACGCATGCTACGACATGTACAGGCAGATCTTGGACATGAGGGCGTGTCTGCTTCCCGTAACCGACGAGTACACGGACAGCCGCAGCGTCATGATCAAGCGTGCCAGGAAGGTCTAGATGTTGTACTTTATCTGTTTATAAGCACCTTTATCATCTGAGTGTTTCATGCATTAGCCTATGTGTCGTAATTATCTGTTTTGTCCGAAATATTTCTTTTAAGAACCCATTAACCTGATTGCTTTTTTAGTGGCTATTTGCTTATGTATGTAAACTAGTTCACTTGTCCGTAAAAAAACTAGTTCACTCGGCTGCCGTGCTTTGAATCTCCTTCCTCCCAACATATTCCCCTCCTCAGGTGGACCCAGCAGGTCTCTGAATTTTCTCCCACTTTCTTTTTCGATGTAAACTGAGTTTTCTCCCAGTACTTTCCCCTAGAACCAACTCAACTGTCCCACGTCTAGCCTAAAAAATAATAATACCCCACGTACTATTAACTCATCAAATTAAAATGATATTTTATTTCGTAAGTTGAAAGTTCTTACAAAATAATAATAATAATTGTTTATATATAACTTGGCAAGTTAACTCCTAGTGATTGCGTACATAAGCTTGCAAAGATTTTACTGACGTGCAATCATGTGTTTATGTTTTTATAACATTTCTCCGTCTAGCCCAACATGATATTTTCACCCAGCCCAGCAAGTCCGCGGATTTCGAGAAAAATGCAAATGGGATTTAAACGGGCTGCATAGATGCTACATCATTGTTTCACCCAGCCCACCAAATGGACTAAAAAACAAATGGACTGGCTGACATGTGGGCCAGTAGGTCGAAGCCTAAGAAGGCGTTGGATTTACATCCAACGGCCGACATTCTTCTTCAATCTCTCGTCTTCTTCCCCCAGCGCTGCCGGAACCGCCTGCTCCAGCCTTCGGCGTCCAGCGGCGTTGTTTTGCGCTCCTCAGCGAAACGCTACCCCGCCGACGGCCAGGCCATCCCTCCACTCCGCACCTCCTGTTATTCTCTGCCGAGTGTAGGCCCACCCCGCACCCGAACCAGTCAAGTTTCCCACTCCTCTCCGTCTGCGACTCCACTGCCGCGTCTTCCCCATCTCCGGGTCGTTCCAGTCTGGGGCCTCGCCGTCGTCCACCGCCTCGGTGCGCTCGGCGCGGCGTGGTCAACATACGAGAGTCATCGGAAGAGGACTGTACGTGGAGAGCCTGACGGCTGGGACCCACGAGGTCCATGGTCGCACGCAAGGAAAGTTCCTCCTTATTACGCACTGTACGTGGGAAGGGCTTCTGTATTTCGCGAAAAAAACGTTCCCCCCGCTGACAGGTCGGACCCACCAGCTATATCTTCGCACGCAAGGAAGTGCCTCCTTATTACGCACCAAAAAATGAATACCCCCTGCTAGCTGGGACCCACCATAGTGGGTGGCTGACTTGTGGGCCTACTAAGTTGACGAGGACGGAGGGCTTTGTCAACTTAGTCAATATGAACGATTCTAGCTCCAGTGACCGTACGATGTCCATCCAACGGCCATAGTGCTTCTTCAACCTCTGGTCTTCTTGCTCCAGCCGCCCAAAGCAGCGCCGGTCGTGCCGCGTGCTCCTGCCTCTCGTGGCCGGCTGTGATGCCGCGGAGGCCTCACCGCCCCCTACTACTCCCACCGCTGGCCCAGGGTATCCCTCTACTCACCCACACCCCCTGTTATTCTGCGGCGACGGCAGCCTCACGCCGCAGCCGAACCAGTGAACCCTCGTACTCCTCTCCGCGTGGGCATCCACTGCCGCGTCTTCCCCGGCTCCGCGTCGTCCCCTTCCTAGGCCTCGCCGTCGTCCACCGCCTTGGTGCTCTCGGCGCGGCGTGGTCAATGTGGTCAACGACCGACTTCCATCGGAAGAGTACTGTACGTGGAGAGGCTGACAGCTGGGTCCACGGCCACAGCCCAGTTTTTTTGTGATTTGCCAAGTAAGTCGCTTTGTCAGGCCTGTTGGGCTGCAAATCTTTCAAGACGAGGAGAGCTTCATTCGGCTGGCCGAGAAAATGGCCTATCAGTAATGAGAAATGGGCTGTACATTTTTAAAACACATCAAACCGGCAATTAGTTTCAAATATCTTTTTTTCATTTCGAGATTTTAAATTACATTAATTTTTATGCGTGGAGAATTTGTTGGATTTTATATTGATATACATTTATTTTTAAAATCAGTTTGAATGTGAGTCGAAATTTCGGGATTAAAAACAGTTCGGACCGCACCGAAATATGCAAAATTTCGTATAATTTTTTAACCGTGGCCACAATATGGGCTGTAATGCTAACAAAAAGAATATGGGCTCCAAAAAAACCTTAAGAATTAGCAAATGGGCTGTAAATTATTAGAAATAATGGCAGATGGGCTGTATGCTGTTTTCCACAGATTTGAGGCTTTCCTAAAAAAAGGTTGACGCACAAGCAGTGACTGTTGGATGTCCATCGAACGGCCGTCGTGCTTCTTCAATCTCTGCTCTTCCTGCTCCAGCCGCTCAAACAAGCGCCGGCGGGACTGCCTGCTCCCTCCTCCCCGCGGCCGGCTGTGCTGCCGCGCAGGCCTCACCGCCCCACCGTACTCCCATCGCTGGCCTAGCCATCCCTCTACTCACCCACACCTGCTGTTATTCTCCGGCGACGGCAGACGAACCAGTAAACCCTCGTACAGTCGTACTCCCCTCCGCGTGGGAAACAACTGCCGAGTCTTCCCTGCCTCCGTGTCGTTCCCTTCCTAGGCCTCGCCGTCGTCCACCGCCCTGGTGCTCTCGGCGCGGCCTGGTCAACGTGGTCAACGACCGACATGCATCTGAAGTGGACTGTACGTGGAGAGGCCGACAGCTGGGTCCACGGCCGCACGCAAGGAAATGCCTCCTTATTACGCGCAAAATAATGATTCCTCCACCTGACATCAGGGACCCACCGAAAGGGCCTCTGTATTTCGCGAAAAAAATGTTACCGCCGCTGACAGCTCGGACCCACCAGCTATATCTTCGCACGCAAGGAAGTGCCTCCTTATTACGCACAAAAAAATGAATACTCCCCCTGTTAGCTGGGACCCAGTATAGTGGCAGGCTGACTTGTGGGCCTACTAAGTTGACGGGGACGGAGGGCTTTGTCAACTTAGTCAATATGCACGATTCTAGCTCCAGTGACCGTACGATGTCCATCCAACGGCCGTAGTGCTTCTTCAACCTCTGGTCTTCTTGCTCCAGCCGCCCAAACCAGCGCCGGTCGTGCCTCGTGCTCCTGCCTCCCGTGGCCGGCTGCGATGCGGCGGAGGCCTCACCGCCCCCTACTACTCCCACCGCTGGCCAGGCCATCCCTCTACTCACCCACACCCCCTGTTATTCTGCGGCGACGGCAGCCTCACACCGCAGCGAACCAGTGAACCCTCGTACTCCTCTACGCGTGGGCATCCACTGCCGCGTCTTCCCCGGCTCCGCGTCGTCCCCTTCCTAGGCCTCGCCGTCGTCCACCGCCCTGGTGCTCTCGGCGCGGCGTGGTCAACGTGGTCAAGGAACGGCTTCCATCGGACGTGGACTGTACGTGGAGAGGCTGACAGCTGGGTCCACGGCCGCAGCAAGGAAGTGCCTCCTTATTACGTGCAAAATAATTATTCCTCCACCTGACAGCGGGGACCCACCGGACGGGCCACCGTATTTCGCGAAAAAAACGTTTGCCCCTGACTGCTGGGACCCACCAGCTACATCTTCGCACGCAAGGAAGTGCGTCCGGGCAAAAAAATGATTCGCCCCCCTGACTGCTGGGACCCACCAGCTACATCTTCGCAGGCAAGGAAGTGCCTGACAGTCGGGACCCACCTGGTCGAAGCGTACGTAGCGTTGTCATTCTGGTCGCGAACGTGTACGTACATATATACTGGTGGATGTAGAGGCGCGCACGTGTCGTAGTAGAGGCGCGTACGTGTCGTAGTAGAGGCGCGCACGTAGCATGTACACGTACGTACAGCGGCCAGGGTGCAAGAAAGAAAATACGGCCACGTATGTGTACATACGGGCGGGGTCTCGAACGCCTACTCGCGCATACGTACGGCCAGGGCTCGTGTACATGGCTGGGTCGGAACGGAGAAACAGCGTCGTCGTCGTGTTCATGGGGAGGCAACGGAATGCGTCGTGTTCATGGGGAGGCAACGGAATGCGTCGTGTTCATGGGGAGGGGTGTGGCGTACCGCAAAACGGAGGAAACGGACCTCCTACGGTCGAAACAGGGGTCCTGTTGATCGGGAGGAGTGTGGCGTACCGCAAAACGGAGGAAACGGACCTCCTACGGTCGAAACGGGGTCCTGTTGATCGGGAGGGGTGTGGCGTACCGCAAAACGGAGGAAACGGACCTCCTACGGTCGAAACGGGGGTCCTGTTGATCGGGAGGGGTGTGGCGTACCGCAAAACGGACGAAACGGACCTCCTACGGTCGAAACGGGGGTCCTGTTGATCGGGAGGGGTGTGGCGTACCGCAAAACGGACGAAACGGACCTCCTACGGTCGAAACGGGGGTCCTGTTCATCGGGAGGGGTGTGGCGTACCGCAAAACGGGACTCCACGGGATACTGTTCATCTCCACCGTCGACCTCCTCCAGCCTCCACGGGCTACCGTCGACCTCCTCCAGCCTCCACGGGCTCCTGTTCATCCAGCCTCCACCGCGCGCTACTCCACCGGCTACTGTTCAACCACCCCTCCACGGGCACCCCTCCACCGTCTACTGTTCATCCAGCCTCCACACCACGGGGTCCTGTTCAACCACCCCTCCACGGGCACCCCTCCACCGTCTACTGTTCATCCAGCCCTCCACACCACGGGGTCCTGTTCATCCAGAGGCAACGCCACCGCTCACTGTTCATCCAACCCCCCCCCCCGCAACGCTCACTGTTCATCCCAGAGGCAGCATCGATCGGCTTCAGTTAGCAGCAGTAGCGAAGGAATCGCTCGATCGGGTTCAGTTAACAGCCATCGATCGATCGCTCGGGTTCAGTAATGCGTAGCCTGCAGTGCAATCGCTCGGGTTCAGTTAGAGCCCAACGCCTCGCTCGGGTTCAGTTAGAGCCAACGCCTCGCACACACGCGCGTACGTGTACGAGAGAAACGCGCATCGCTCGGCCCCCGACCTCCCACCGTAACCGGGAACTCGCCGAAATTTTCCTCGCCCTCGCTTCTACCATGGTTTTTTCCGTCATGGACGGCCCAAAGAATGTCATGCAGCTGCGTCTCCGGCCCGCCCAGGACGAAAAGCCCATTTTCTGTCATGATTTTTTGTCATAGAAGTAGGAGCCCACCACATCTATGATGATACCGGGTTTTGTCACAATTATCGTCATAGAAGTGTCATATGTATGACAGAAAAAAATTTCGTTCGGCCCAAAATGTCACAGATGTGTCTTTTTTTATAGTGATGGGACGATACAAGGTGCCCTCGATAAAAGGATCCTCGCTCCGTGAACACTGTGAAGCAGATCCTGGCCCTCAATTCGAGAATGGGGTAAGGCAAACCTCCAGGTTGATGTGATCACGAGATCCTAATGTTAGAGTTTGCAAAATCATTTAACACAAATAGAAGAGAGATGAGAGTCCCAGCATAAAGACGAGGAATAAAAGATCCTAATACCACCCGATTGTGATGTGGGCTCGTAAGCCACACAACAATGTTAGTAAGAGTTTTTCAAGGACTCGACTCAACGTCGGCCAAGGAGTTGGCGAGGGTTCCTATAGACAGACGGCTCTGATACCAACTTGGGACGCCCCGACTTAATCGTGCATTAATCATACATGCAAATGCGCACGATCAAGATCTGAGACTCACAGGAGGATATCACAACACAACTCTAGACATAAATAAAATAATTCAAATATTACATTACAAGCCAGGGGCGTCGAGGGCTCGGATACAAATGAGTCAGTGGAAGCAACAATGTCTGAGACAGGTCTGCCTTAAGAAGGCTAGCACAAATAGCAGTCACGATCGAAAAGGCAAGGCCTCCTGCCTGGGAGCCTCCTAACTACTCCTGGTCGTCGGCGACCTCCACGTAGTAGTAGGCACCCTTGGGGTAGTAGTAGTCATTGGTGGTGGCATCTGGCTCATTGGATCTGTCATCTAATCACAGCAATTGGGTATAGAGGTAAAGGGGGAGCAAAGCCACCATGAGTACTCATCCAAAGTACTCGCAAATTAAGTATGCATCGGTATCAAAGGAATGGGGCTATATCTTTGGACTGAACTGTAGAAATGCCAGAAGAGAAGGGAAAGGCCTAGCCTATCGAAGACTAGCATCTTGCAGTATTAGAAGAGTGCAGATTAGCATATTATCACTACTACAGGATGCTACTAACGCGACACTGCGATCAGAGACCCTTCGACAAAACTGTGTGCGATGCAATAATTGCAAACAGTGGTGTAAAAAACCGTAAAAAAGGTGCAAAACGTTTGCGATGAGGATGCATCAAACACTGCTCAGATTTTAGTTGTGTGTGTGATGCAGGGCATACGGTTCGGCCCAATGAACTATTTGCGATGAGGAAGAAGAACGGAAACGGGCAACCAGATGAAGGCGTGTGCGATATACGGTATACAGTTCAATCGGATTAACTATTTGTGATGAGGCAGAACAACAGAAACGGGAAGCTAGATAAAGGTGTGTGTGATTGAGGGCATACACTTCAGAAGGATTAACTGTTTGCAATAAGGCAACAGAACAGAAACGGTCAACCATATCAAAGGTGTGTACGATTGATGGCATACACTCCACACAGATGAACTGTTTGTGATTAGCCACAACAACAGAAACAGTTAGACAGATCAACGTGTGTGCGCTAGATGGGCACACATTCTAATTAAAAGAAGCGTGTGTGATGGTAATAACGAGCGCGCACAGTTCTTGGAACAAGATGTGTGCTGACAATGCCTATTGCGGTGCACCCTATGGTGCAAATGCCACGTACGCGGCCGAGAAAGCGTGCCCATGTTATGCCATCCAGGAATAGTGTCGCACTTAGAAATTATAGAATCGTCAATTAATTTTGAGCATGCGTCCCGTCACATTCCAAATTGCAAACCTGTTCACACCGATCAAAACCTAAACGGTTTCCCACTTAGGAGCGTATTAGTACCCGGTTATAAATACTAGTACTCCAAGATGACTGCACATTCCTCCTCAACTCCTCATCCACAAAAACAAAACAAGTCATTCATCATCGTTCCCTTGCGTCTGCCATGGCCAGCGTGAGTTCTGGGTCGAGAGATTGCCACCAGGGAGAGGCGAGCATGGAAGTGGAAGCACGAGAGATGTCCCGCCTCGCCGCGAAAGCAGCCGACATGTCCCGCCGCACGGCCGCAGCAGCACAGAAGTCCCGCCGTGCCGCCGAAGCAGCACAGAGGTCCCGTCACGCTATCGATGTCGTAGAATAGTGCGTCCGCGCCGCGGAAACAGCAGAGATGTCCGGCCGCGCCGCGGAAGCAGCAGAGATGTCCTCCCGTGCCGCGGCGGCCTGGGAAAATGTCTCGCGGGCAGGCGAGGACTCTTACAGGCGCATGCATGCGATTGTCCATAGCCAGATGGATCAGATCTCTGGCTGGGCGAGGTCGCAGGACGACATGAAAGCCTCGTTTGAATAGGCTACCGGTGTCATCCGGCAACTATGGGAGAGCAATGAGAAGCTCCGGGCCGAGCACGACCTGCTGAGGGCGAAGATCGTCTGAAGTGCGGAGCAGCAAGAGGAGACCACTGCCTTGCTGCAGAGGACCAGCGTCATCGTCGAGAAACTTATGGACGAGAATGCCGTGCTGCGCATGAAGCGCAAAAGGCTGGTGGAGGAATCCGTGGGTGCTCTCAAGCAGCATATTGAGCACAGGAAAGAGCTCATCGCCGCTCGCCCCAGAGACTAGTTCCTGCGGCCTGCAGCAACACATCAAGGAAGTAGAGATCGGCGAGCTAGATCGTTGTCTTCCTTCTTCTTTTGCCCTTGTGTATTTTGGGTGTTGCCGCATGTGGCTTTTTTAATTATGTTCCTAAATATGTAAGACCATTATTATCCACCGTCGTCGTCCTTATATTCATCATGCTTGCTATAAGTCGCAGTCGATGCTATATAGGTCCGTTGGATCTTACATCAAGATCCGTGCAAAACTTTCTTTTCAGATTTTCATTTTTCTCTCTTCTCAGTCTAGTGAGACATAGCCACGCCATGAAACAGGGGCTCGGGCGCCATTAATGGAGACGTTGGGAGGGAGGTGCGCGGCGGATAGAGGTCAAAGGGCTCTCCTCCCGATGAGCACGCGCACGGGTCTGATCGCACGCCTCCCGTACTCAAATAGCTACCCCGCACGGCACCTCCTAGCCAATAAAAAAGGGGATGCGTGGCGGCACGTAATTGGTAAGTAAAACGCCCACGGTTTCGATAATAGTTGTGTTTCTGATTTATAACGTGACAACACCTGTTCCAAAATGACTTTGTTGATTATTAATTTGTGCGCCTTCACAAATCGGACAGAAAAATTACCACAGCATGTTGGTGCCATGTCATGACACCATGCCAAGTTTCATGATTTTCAGGCGTGTTTTGGATTTACAGGAATTAAAAAACCAAGTTTCTCAATCTTTCCGGCAGAGCCACGGCGCCCAGATATTTGCATTTCATTCCCATTTCTTGCATGGGACCTATAAATTCACCCAAGGACACACATGTGATTTTTCAACCAACTTTGGTGCACTGGAGCATGTGCTTGTAGTTCAAATTTGAATTATGCACCTTAAATTCCCAAAAATTCAATTAATGTATAAAAAAGGCCAAACGAACCCGGAATAATTCCAAAATTTAGCACGATACTTCTATTTGGTCTAATCTGCCTGTGCAAAAAAAATAAGGCGGGAGAAGGCAGTGTACGTATGTCGTTTCGCACACGGAGGTGACGCGTTCCCTCTCGGAACCACGAGCCTTCTTGAGAGAAGCTCCGGTTTGCAAGAAGCTTATACCAAAGCTTGTCCCAATAGGGCCAAGAAATTTACCGCAACATGTTGGTGCCATGTCATGACACCATGCCAAGTTTCATGATTTTCAGGCGTGTTTTGGATTTACAGGAACTAAAAAACCAAGTTTCTCAATCTTTCTGGCCGAGCCACGACGCCCAGATGTTTGAATTTCATTCCCATTTCTTGCATGGGACCTAGAAATTCATCCAAGGACACACATGTGATTTTTCAACCAACTTTGGTGCACTGGAGCATGTGCTTGCAGTTCAAATTTGAATTATGCACATTAAATGACCAGAAATTCAATTAATGTATAAAAAGGCCAAACGAACCCGGAATAATTCCAAAATTTAGCACGATACTTCTATTATGTCCAATCTGCCCGTGTAAAAAAATTAAGGCGGAGAAGGTAGTGTACGTATGTCGTTTCACACACGGAGGTAACACGTTCCTCTCGGAACCACGAGCCTTCTTGAGAGAAGCTCCGGTTTGGAAGAAGCTTATACCAAAGCTTGTCCCAATTCAGCCAAAAAAATTACCGCAGCATGTTGGTGCCATGTCATGACACCATGCCAAGTTTCATGATTTTCAGGCATGTTTTGGATTTACATGAATTAAAAAACCATGTTTGTCAATCTTTTCGGCCGAGGCACGATGCCCAGATGTTTGAATTTCATTCCCATTTCTTGCATGGGACCTAGAAATTCACCCAAGGACACACATGTGATTTTTCAACCAACTTTGGTGCATTGGAGCATGTGCTTGTAGTTCAAATTTGAATTATGCACATTAAATGACCAAAAATTCAATTAATGTATAAGAAAATCCAAACGAACTCAGAATAATTCCAAATTTTAACACATCACTCATATAGTTCTATGTTGCCTCTATAAAACAAACAAGGGGGAAGGCAGCGTATATCGTTTCAAACACAAAGGTGACACATCCCCCCTTGAGAACCACGAGTCTTCTCGAGAGAAGCTCCGGTTTGCAAGAAGTTTATACCAAAAACTTGTCCAAATGCGGCCAATTTTTTTACCACAGCATGTTGGTGCCATGAAGTGAAACCATGCCAAGTTTCATGATTTTTAGGCGAGTTTTGAATTTCCAGGAATTTAAAAACCAAGTTTCACAATGTTCCCGGCCGAGCCACGACGCTGAGATGTTTGAATTTCATTCCCATTTCTTGCATGGGACCTAGAAATTCAGCCAAGGACACACATGTGATTTTTCAACGAACTTTGGTGCATTTGAGCATGTGCTTGTAGTTCAAATTTAAATTATGCACATTAAATGTCCAGAAACTCAATTAATCCATAAAAATGCCAAACGAACCTAGAATAATTCCAAATTTAAACACGACTCTCATGTAGTTGCATGTTCACTGTACATAAATGTTCTAGCAATTCAAACACCATCCTTTCCCTCCATAACACCATTTTGTCTTTCAAAACATAATGAAAAAAATCAGGTATACCACAAACAGTTCACTAGATAGAATCGTGTGGGATGCGATATAAAATATCTTGGCGCACCGTCTTGTCTGGCTTACGCAGGAAGCTTCGTCGTCTACAGTCCACCGGCCCCACTTGAACCACACTTGCGCGCCAATTTCTCGCGGCACCGAGCAATTTTTTTTGCCACCACGGGAATATCTATCTCCCCGCCCCCTCCCTCCCACCAAAAGCCACATTTCCACTGTTCCTCCTTGCTTTCCAAGTTCAAACCTTCACTGCTGCTTACTGGCAGCTCAGCCTCCTTGCCGGCGACCCTTAATATCTGCAGCAAAGTATTTAGTAGCAAAGTAGTATGGAAGTAACGGTAACGGTAGGAAAAGTAACAGTAGAAGTTTTGTAGTAATTGTAACAGTGGCAACGGTAAAGTAACTAAGTAAAGGGCAATATGCGAAAAGCTCATAGGCATTGGATTGGTGATGGATAATTATGTCGGATGTGATTATTCATGCAACAGTTATAACATAGGGTGACACAGAACTAGCTCCAATTCATATATGTAATGTAGGCATGTATTCCGAATATAGTCATACGTGCTTATGGAAAAGAACTTGCATCACATCTTTTGTCCTACCCTCCCGTGGCAGCGGGGTCCTATTGGAAACTAAGGGATATTAAGGCCTCCTTTTAATAGAGTACCGGACCAAAGCACTAACACATAGTGAATACATGAACTCCTCAAACTACGGTCCTCACCGGGAGTGGCCCCGATTATTGTCACTTCGGGGTTGCCGGATCATAACACATAGTAGGTGACTATAGACTTGCAAGATAAGATCAAGAACTCACATATATTCATGAAAACGTAATAGGTTCATATCTGAAATCATGGCAATCGGGCCCTAGTGACAAGCATTAAGCATAGCAAAGTCATAGCAACATCAATCTCAGAACATAGTGGATACTAGGGATCAAACCCTAACAAAACTAACTCAATTACCTGATAAATCTGATCCAACCCATCACCGTCCAGCAAGCCTATGATGGAATTACTCACGCACGGCGGCGAGCATCATGAAATTGGTGATGGAGGAAGGTTGATGATGACGATGGCGACGGGTTCCCCTCTCCGAAGCCCCGAACGGACTCCAGATCAGCCCTCCCGAGAGAGTTTAGGGCTTAGCGGCGGCTTCGTATCGTAAAACGCGATGAATCCTTCTCTCTGATTTTTTACTCCCCAAACATGAATATATGGAGTTGGAGTTGAGGTCGGTGGAGCACCAGGGGGGCACGAGGCAGGGAGGCTCGCCCCCCATCCTCGTGGACAGGGTGTGGGCCCCCTGGCCTTGATTCTTTCGCCAGTATTTTTTATTAATTCCAAAGTATTCTCCATGAAGTTTCAGGTCATTCCGAGAACTTTTATTTCTGCACAAAAATAACACCATGGCAATTCTGCTGAAAACAGCATCAGTCCGGGTTAGTTCCATCCAAATCATGCAAGTTAGTGTCCAAAACAAGGGCAAAAGTGTTTGGAAAAGTAGATACGATGGAGACGTATCAACTCTCCCAAGCTTAAACCTTTGCTTGTCCTCAAGCCATTCAGTTGACAAACTGAAAGTGAAAAAAAAACTTTTAGAAACTCTGTTTGCTCTTGTTGTTGCAAATATGTAAAGCCAGCATTCAAGTTTTCAGCAAAGATTATGAACTAACCACATTCACAATAACATTTAGGTCTCATGTTTACTCATATGAATGGCATAATCAACTAGCGAGCAATAATAATAAATCTCGGATGACAACACTTTCTCAAAACAATCATAATATGATATAACAAGATGGTATCTCGCTAGCCCTTTCTAAGACTGCAAAACATAAATGCAGAGCACCTCTGAAGATCAAGGACTAACTAAACATTGTACTTCATGGTAAAAGAGATCCAGTCATACCCAATGTAAATTAATAGTAATGAATGCAAATGACAGCGGTGCTCTCCAGCTGGTGCTTTATAATAAGAGGGTGATGACTCAACATAAAAGTAAATAGATAGGCCCTTCGCAGAGGGAAGCAGGGATTTGTAGAGGTGCCATAGCTCGGTTTTAAAGCAGAGATAAATAATATTTTGAGCGGCATACTTTCATTGTCAACATAACAACCGAGAGATCTCGATATCTTCCATGCTACACACATTATAGGCGGTTCCCAAGCAGAATGGTAAAGTTTATACTCCCCCACCACCAACAAGCATCAATCCATGGCTTGCTCGAAACAACGAGTGCCTCCAACTAGCAACAGCCCTGGGGGAGTTTTGTTTGCAATTATTTCGATTTGATTTGCTTAGAGCATGGGACTGGGCATCCCGGTGACCAGCCATTTTCTCGTGAGTGAGGAGCGGAGTCCACTCCTCTTGAGAATAACCCGCCTAGCATGGAAGATACAGACAGCCCTAGTTGATACATGAGCTATTCGAGCATACAAAACAGAATTTCATTTGAAGGTTTAGAGTTTGGCACATACAAATTTACTTGGAACGGCAGGTAGATACCGCATATAGGAAGGTATGGTGGACTCATATGGAATAACTCTGGGGTTTATGGAAGTGGATGCACAAGCAGTATTCCTGCTTAGTACAAGTGAAGGCTAGAAAAAGACTGGGAAGCGACGAACTAGAGAGCGACAACAGTCATGAACATGCATTAAAATTAATAAACATTGAGTGCAAGCATGAGTAGGATATAATCCACCATGAACATAAATATTGTGGAGGCTATGTTGATTTTGTTTCAACTACATATGTGAACATGTGCCAAGTCAAGTCACTCGAATCATTCAAAGGAGGATATCACCCTATCATACCACATCACAACCATTTTAATAGCATGCTAGCACGCAAGGTAAACCATTATAAACTCCTAGCTAATTAAGCATGGCATAAGCAACTATAATCTCTAATTGTCATTGCAAACATGTTTCATTCATAATAGGCTGAATCAGGAATGATGAACTAATCATATTTACAAAAACAAGAGAGGTCGAGTTTATTCCAGCTTCTCTCATCTCAATCAGTTGATCATATATCGTCATTATTGCCTTTCACTTGCACGACCGAACGATGTGTATAATAATAATAGTGCATGTGCATTGGACTAAGCTGGAATCTGCAAGCATCTGATACAAGGGAGAAGATAAGGTAATATGGGCTCTTGGTTAAATCAACAATAATGCATATAAGAGCCACTTCAACATTTTCATTATGGCCTTCTCCTATCGACCCCCAAAGAAAAGAAAAGAAATAAAACTATTTACACGGGAAAGCTCCCAACAAGCAAAAGAAGAACGATAAATCTTTTTGGGTTTTATTTTAATTACTATTACTACAAGCGTGGAATGAAACTAGCTAAAAGCTACAACTAATTTTTTTTGGTTTTCTTAAGGTTTATCAAACACACAAGAAGAAAGCATAAAAAGAAAAATAAACTAGCATGGATAGTATAATGAAGAAGTATGAGCACCGACAACTGGAATGAGTCTGTGAACATGAATGTAATGTCGGTGAGAAATACATACTCCCCCAAGCTTAGACTTTTGGCCTAATTTTGTTTATGCCCATGGATCAAAGTTGTGGTTGGGGTCGTACTGAGATGGATCCTCGGGGTGCCACTGGTTGGCAATCTCCTCCGGATCCCACTGATAAACGGACTGACGGTGTGGATCAAGTTGTGGCTCCGGCTCTGGCTCTGGAGTTGGTGTGAGGTTTTGGTAGGCATGAATGGCCGCCGGCCGAACAAGATACTTGCCAGAAGATAAGTTAAACAAAGAATGAGCAGGCAAAGTAATAGTCTCAAAGTAATCTTTATCAAATATCAGCCTATAGTTAAGCATCTTTTTCTTATTCTTAACAATAAAATCATGTGCTACCATACTCTTATAGTCTAGAAAAACAGGAGGCAACAACTCTTCTTCTTTCTCATAATGCCTAATAGGTATGCTAAAGTGTGCAGCGAGGCGCGAGGCGAAGATACCTCCCAAGATGGGACCCTTCGTATGGTTCAGATTTAACCGTTTGGCAACAATAGCGCCTAGACTAAAAGTGTTATCACGAAACAAGGCATGGTCCAAAATAACAATATCAAGGGCACTAAGGTTTCCACAGTTCCCGCGACCAATTAAACATCTACTAGCAAATATTGCAAAGTAATGCAGAACAGGAAAGTGTATGCTAGTAATTCTTGCATCGGAAACTTTCCTTGTTTCCCCTACAGCAATCATATCAATAAACCCTTCCACATCATTACGATGTGGTTCCTCTATGCTACCCGTAAAGGGTATCTTACAGACCCGGCAGAAATCAAATAGGGACATCTCCTTAAACTCATCATATAGATAAAAATCCACCGAAGGTGGTGATCTCCTAGCATGAAAATGAAAATTTTGCACAAACATATTAGTGAGTAGGAGATACTGTTCGCGCTGGTCGCGGAGGAAGTCGCTGAGGCCCGCATTATCAGCCAAATAATAAAAATCATCATGAATCCCGGCTGACCTCAAGAAATCATCACAAGGCCATTCACACGGCCGAACCTCCGCGGTTCGAGGAAGATTATATTTGGGCCTCTTATCCTCTTCACTTTGCTTGTCCTTGGAGCTTCGGCTCGAAGAGCCCCTCAAAAATCTCTTCATCCTTTTCTGAAAATTTCTGAAATTTTTAGTAACTTAAAATAAAAGTGAACCAGACTCAACAAAATTGATAACAACTACTCCCACAAGTGCCTAGAGACTATATCATGCATTAGAACTACTTGGGACCATATAAATTTGACATGCACGCTCAAGAATAGGGTCACCTAAGCAGGAAAAATTTGCAATGAATAAAGCACTAGAACAAAAACTAATTGGACCATTGGAGGAGTCACATACCGAAGAACAATCCCCAAAAGCAGTTTTGTGAGTGGAGCTGTGAGCAAGGAGATCGAAAATGGCAGCAAGATGAGCGAGAACTTGTGCTTGAGCTGGTTGGTGATTTTTTTGGGAGGAAGCAGGAGTGTGTGGGTGCTGGAATTGTTGGGGAACGTAGTAATTTCAAAAAAATTCTATGCACACGCAAGATCATGGTGATGCATAGCAACGAGAGGGGAGAGTGTTGTCCACATACCCTCGTAGACCGAAAGCGGAAGTGTTAATACAACGCGGTTGATGTAGTCGTACGTCTTCACGATCCAACCGATCAAGTACTGAACGCACGGCACCTCCGAGTTCAGCACACGTTCAGCTCGATGACGTCCCTCGAACTCCGATCCAGCCGAGTGTTGAGGGAGAGTTTTGTCAGCACGACGGCGTGGTGACGATGATGATGTTCTACGGACGCAGGGCTTCGCCTAAGCTCCGCTATGATATTATCGAGGTGTAATATGGTGGAGGGGGGCACCACACACGGCTAAAAGATCGTTGATCAATTGTGTGTCTAGAGGTGCCCCCCTGCTCCCGTATATAAAGGAGCAAGGGGGAGGCCGCCGGCCTAGGAGGTAGAGGCGCGCCAGGAGGAGTCCTACTCCTACCGGGAGTAGGACTCCTGTGACACCCAAAATTTCATTTGGATTTTTCAAAAAAATTATTTGACTTAAGGGAGGTGATTTAAGTTTTTCCTTCAAAAGAACCCTCCCTTTCAAAATATTTTTATGGCAAGAGTTTTATTTGGCACCCAAGAATTGATTTTGGTCTTGGAGATTCTTTCTTTTATTTGGACTCAAACCAAAATACTTCTCTCTTGGAAAAAAATATCTTTTGACAATTTCTTGAAAAGCCCTATAGCTTTTGGAATGATCTTTTCCCACTTTCAACAAATCTCCCATGCCATGACCTTAGTGCAAATCCTCTTCCATAAACCTTCCCTCATCCTTGGATCATGATTTGCATCAAATCCAGCAAGTTGAACCTCCCCATATGATTATTTTCCATTTTAAATCTTATCAAAACAATTTCTGCCTTCTATTCTAGCCCTTGGAGATTTACAAAGGAGCTACCATTTCTGTTTTGATTTTTGCCCTCAAACCAATTTCCCTTCCTAGTCCTTTGAGCCCTCAACCAAGATCCATGAAGATCCACTGGTCTTCAGTTCAAATTTTTCAAACTATACTTGCTGCAAGTTTGGACCAGATTTGCCAAATTTGATGAAATTCATTCAAATCCTTCTCCAAAATTTTTGAGAAAAATCAGGCAGCCTCTGGGTGCATTGAGAGGTCACCTCACCAAGTCCCAACCCCGGAAAAATTTTCTTCATGCCAAATCATTCTGTCGAACACCTGCAGAGCATTGTCAATGTCAAGTTCAGAGATTCAGAAATACAGTTCAGTGATCTACTGTCGTTTTCTTCAGAACCTGTTGTCGATCTCGACAGTGCCGCGTTGGCGCCTTGCTCCCCGTCCCCTCCCCCTTGTCCTCTGCACCGCACGAGCGCCTGGAGCCTTGCGGACGTTGGCGACGAGCTGGAGGAGGTGCGCCGCCCCGTGACCGACGCCAGCGGCGGCTTTGCGGCCGCCAGGGAGAGGCGCAGCGCAGACGGCGCCACTCAGCGCCGCCCAAGCCACCGGAGATTGCCTCGTGGTCTTCCACTCCCCTGTGCGTGCTGCCACCCTCGTCGTGAACTGCCAGGCGCGGAGCACGCTCTCTGCCGCCGTCGTGCCCGTGCGGCCACCCCACCGTGGACCGGCGCCATTACGCCAAGACCGACCAGGATTAGCGGGGGAATGGCACCAGTAACTCCCACTGATGCTGCCTGGCCACCTAAACCCCCTGCCAAGCCACTGCCTCGCCGTAATTGCTCGCCGGAGCAACCCCGTTCACGGCCACCCCCTCGATCCGCCTATAAATAGAGGCCCCGAGCTCCAGCTAGTACCCACACCACCTCTGCACTCCACCAAGACCCTGCCTAGCCACTGGAAGAGCCCCGAGGGAGTCTTCTTCCTCAACTCCGGCCGCCGCGACCCGCCACGGGATCCAGCTCGATTCGCTCCCGTGCGTGCACCTCTGCCTCCCATCTCTTGCCAGTAGCTCTCTAGTGCATCCCTCCTTCTGACCCGCGCTTCAATTCGAAGTTTGCAGCACCCCACCGGAGTTCTCCACCATCACCCGAGCCGCCGTCCGCCGGAGAAAGTGTCGCCGTCGACGTGATGCTCTCCGTCGGTCGAGTCCACCACCCACCGACGCGGAAGGACACGCTGAAGCTCTTGGTACACTCCGATCTCCCTGTCTCGCCGTGGTTCGACGCCGGCGACCACCGCAATCTTCGGGCGCCGGCGAACTTTTTAAACCTGACATGTGGACCCCCCCTGTCAGCCTCTATTCTCTTCTCCCTCAAAAAATTTTTTGTTGGCGCCTTCGGGCAAATACGTTTTCCCTTTGATCTTGCGCGTTTCTATTCGAACCGTTTTCTGTTTTCTCAGTTAAGCCCCTGGAACTTCTCTGTTTCATTACAGATGAGTCCCTGGACAGAAACCCTTATAAATTTTTAATAAAAAGTGATTTTTGAGTGATTCTTTTTCTGACAATCTTATAATTTTTTCTAGTTTTTTATGGGATTTATTTGGAAAAATTTTGGAACAACTTTTATGCACGCGTTGGTTTTCACGTTAGTATGCTTCTTCGCTATACCGTAGGTTCCTGAAGAGGTGACGGTGCTGCGAACTTCGCCGAGCTAGACTCCGACTTCTCCGAACCAGGCAAGCATGTTTGAACCTTTGATATGATAGGTGTTTTGCATGTTTGCGTGAAAGGTTGTGCGTGGCATATGAGTATCGGTGAGTATCTCGTTGCTTGTGAGGCAACTACCCGTGTGTTCCAAAGTTGCGATGATCTCTGATGAGAGATGGCCTAATCATGTGGTGACATGAAGGGCAGCAAGGTGGTACTGTTGTAGCATGCCAGCCTTGCGTCATCCGACACTTTCCGACGTTAACGTGGACGAAGTCACGTTATCGTTCTTCCCCCTTCCGTGCTACCACTGGTTTTCTGCCAGAATGCGGTTTAGTAAGTTGGTAACCTCTTTCCGTGTACACACCAAACAGAGGGGCCGGGATGATGGTTCCATGGCCCTGGATTAAAGCCAGTCATCCGGTCAGGGGGCATGGGTGTTTCCGGTTGGGACCAAGAGGGGGGCACCCCTTAGAGCGCGCGTATAGAAATTTGACCCCATGCTACGTGAGGTTGTAGCCTCCCCGTCTCAAGGTTTTTCTTGAACGTTGCCGAGGGTGATTCCTGGCTTCGGAATGTTGAATGGGTGTGTACTGGTTAGATGTGTTTCTTCCAAAACACCGTAAACGGAACTAGTCCCCGTGACTACTGAAATCCGTTGGCTGTGGTTAAAGTACAAACTCTGCAGAGTCAAATCCTTCCGAGTCATCGTATCTATGGTCCAGTAACGTGATCAGCGTACCCATGCCTATGTCGTAGCCTCGTGGTATATTCTTCTTTCCGGTAAGCAAGCATGAGTAGTAAACTTAGCTGAACGTTATTCCTGTGGATGGACAAACCCTGTTGTTTATCTCATGTCTGATTATTCTCTTGATATGATTTAAGATTCATGTTACTAAGTTATGAACATAAGCCCTTTATGTGATGTCGCTCAGACGTCCGACTGTGGCATGTTTGTCTCTTACTTTCAATATAAGCCCTTTATGTGATGTCGCTCAAACGTCCGACTGTGGCATGTTTGTCTCTTATTTTCAATATGAGCCCTTTATGTGATGTCGCTCAGACGTCCGACTGTGGCACGCACTGTCTTTTATTTTCTGTTATAAGCCCTTTGTGTGGTGTCGCCCCGACGCCCGACTGCGGCATTATTATTCTTGCAGTTTCCTCTCGAGGAGTCATTCAGACCCTCGTTTGGCACCGGTAGTATTATTCTTGCAGTTTCCTCTCGAGGAGTCATTCAGACCCTCGTTTGGCACCCAGTATTTATTTTGAGATTTCGGGAGGACTACCGCCCGACTTCTCTATTATTTTTCCCCATGCATTATTATCTCTATGTCCGAACGCACTTGTTAATCTGTTCATACGCATCATGTTTACATTTGTTATATCTTATGTCCGAACTGTCTTGCGAGTACTTTCATAGTACTCACCTGGCTTGTTGATTTGGCCAGATGTTGACGAAGGCGATCTCCTGGATGAAGAGTTTCATAGTGAGTCCGACACCTAGAGGAATCCCAGTCAGTCCCGTGCGACCCTGGATATTGGTCACTTGTATTATACACGCTTCCGCCACCCGCAATAAGTCTCCTCGAGCCTCACTCCGACGCTCGAAGAGCTGTAGTTTTCAGGAGTCATATCACCCACTTCGCGGTGATATTTTCCACCATCATTGTTATCGTGAGTTAGTAGTTATGCCACCCTATCCGCCGTTATGTTTTATCGGCGTTCATGTAATAAATTGTTGGGCAGTCTCCGCTCGACCTTGTATTATATTCAGTACTCCTGGTATTTTTCTGCTGTGACCAAGATATTGTCTACCAGTGAGAAGGAATTCTTCTTTACTGGTCCGTAAAAGGGATTGGTCTCTCAATAAATATTTTATTGAAAAACCGGTCGTGACAACTCCCCCCTTTTCCATGTTGGACTAGGAGTGGAAGGGGGAAGAGGTGGAGGGGAGGAAGGAAGGGGGGGCGCGGCCCCCCTCTCCTTGTCCTATTTGGACTAGGGGGGAAGGGGTCGCGGCCCTGCCCTGGCCTCCTCTCCTCTCTTCCACCTAGGCCCACTAAGGCCCATTAAGTTACCGGGGGGTTCCGGTAACCTCCCGGTACTCCGGAAAAATCCCGATTTCACTCGGAACACTTCCGATGTCCAAACATAGGCTTCCAATATATCAATATTTATGTCTCGACCATTTCGAGACTCCTCGTCATGTCCGTGATCACATCCGGGACTCCGAACAACCTTAGGTACATCAAAACATATAAACTCATAATATAACTGTCATCGTAACGTTAAGCATGCGGACCCTACGGGTTCGAGAACTATGTAGACATGACCGAGACACCTCTCCGGTCAATAACCAATAGCGGAACCTGGATGCTCATATTGGTTCCCACATATTCTACGAAGATCTTTATCGGTCAGATCGCATAACAACATACGTTGTTCCCTTTGTCATCGGTATGTTACTTGCCCGAGATTCGATCGTCGGTATCTCGATACCTAGTTCAATCTCGTTACCGGCAAGTCTCTTTACTCGTTCCGTAATACATCATCCAGCAACTAACTCATTAGTTACAATGCTTGCAAGGCTTATAGTGATGTGCATTACCGAGTGGGCCCAGAGATACCTCTCCGACAATCGGAGTGACAAATCCTAATCTTGAAATACGCCAACCCAACAAGTACCTTTGGAGACACCTATAGAGCACCTTTATAATCACCCAGTTACGTTGTGACGTTTGGTAGCACACAAAGTGTTCCTTCGATAAACTGGAGTTCCATAATCTCATAGTCATAGGAACATGTATAAGTCATGAAGAAAGCAATAGCAACATACTAAACGATCGAGTGCTAAGCTAATGGAATGGGTCAAGTAAATCACATCATTCTCCTAATGATGTGATCCCGTTAATCAAATGAGAACTCATGTCTATGGCTAGGAAACATAACCATCTTTGATTAACGAGCTAGTCAAGTAGAGGCATACTAGTGACACTCTGTTTGTCTATGTATTCACACATGTATTATGTTTCCGGTTAATACAATTCTAGCATGAATAATAAACATTTATCATGATATAAGGAAATAAATAATACTTTATTATTGCCTCTAGGGCATATTTCCTTCAGGAATAAGTGGAGGGGGCCACTAGGGGCCCACGAGGCAGGGGGCGCGCCCAGGGGGGTGGGCGCGCCCTGGACCCTCGTGGCCAGGTGCTTGCTCCCCCTGATGTGTTCTCAGTGCCAGATATTCTCAAATATTCTAGAAAAAAATCATATTTCATTTTCAGGGCATTTGGAGAACCTTTATTTTTGGGGTATTTTTTATTGCACGGATAATTCAGAAAACAGGCAGGATATACTATTTTTGCTTTATTTAATCAAAATAATAGAAAGTAAAAGGAGGGTACAGAAGGTTGTGCTTTCTAACTTCATCCATCTCATGCTCATCAAAAGGAATCCACTAACAAGGTTGATCAAGTCTTGTTAACAAACTCTTTTCGAATAACATGGAACCGGAGAAATTTTGAATAACACTAGGTTACCTCAACGGGGATATGCACATCCCCAACAATAAGAATATCATATCTCTTCTTGAAAGTAGGAAGAGGAAATTCAAAACCTCCAATAGTAATAGTTGAAATTTTTCCAATAGAATTGATACTGTGGACTTGGGGTTGTTTCCTCGGAAAGTGTACCGTATGCTCATTACCATTAGCATGAAAAGTGACATTGCCTTTGTTGAAATCAATAACAGCCCTGCAGTATTCAAAAAGGGTCTACCAAGGATAATCGACATACTATCATCCTCGGGAATATCAAGAATAACAAAGTCCGTTAAAATAGTAACGTTTGCAACCACAACAGGCACATCCTCATAAATACCGACAGGTATAGCAGTTGATTTATCGGCCATTTGCAAAGATATTTCAGTAGGTGTCAACTTGTTCAAATCAAGTCTACGATATAAAGAGAGAGGCATAACACTAACACCGGCTCCAAGATCACATAAAGCAGTTCTAACATAGTTTCTTTTAATGGAGCATGGTATAGTTGGTACTCCTGGATCTCCAAGTTTCTTAGGTATTCCACCCTTAAAAGTATAATTAGCAAGCATGGTGGAAATTTCAGCTTCCGGTATCTTTCTTTTATTCGTAACAATATCCTTCATATATTTAGCATAAGGATTCATTTTAAGCATATCAGTAAAACACATACGCAAGAAGATATGTCTAATCATTTCAGCAAAGCGCTCAAAATCCTCATCATCCTTTTTCTTGGATGGTTCGGGAGGAAAGGGCATGGGTTTTTGAACCCATGGTTATCTTTCTTTACCGTGCTTCCTATAAACAAAGTCTCTCTTATCATAATGTTGATTCTTTGATTGTGGGTTATCAAGATCAACAACAGGTTCAATTTCTACATCATTATCATTGCTAGGTTGAGCATCAACATGAACATCATCATTAATATTATCACTAGGTTCATGTTCATTACCAGATTGTGTTTCAACATCAGAAATAGAAATATCATTGGGATTCTCAGGTGTGTCAACAACAGATTCACTAGAAGCATGCAAAGTCCTATCATTTTTCTTTTTCTTCCTTTTAGAAGGACTAGGTGCATCAACATTAGTTCTCAGAGAATCTTGCTTAATTCTCTTAGGGTGGCCCTCAGGATACAAAGGTTCCTGAGTCATTTTACCCCCTCTAGTCATAACTTTAACAGCATTATCATTTTTCTTACTATTTAATTCATTGAGCAAATCATTTTGAGCTTTAAGCACTTGTTCAACTTGAGTGGTAACCATAGAAGCATGTTTACTAATGAGTTTAAGTTCACCTTTAACTCTGGACATATAATCACTCAAGTGTTCAATCATATAAGCATTACGTTTCAATTGTCTACCAACATCAGCATTGAAGTTTTCTTGTTTAACAATAAAATTATCAAACTCATCTAAGCATTGACTAGCAGAATTATAACGAGGAATATCACCTTCATCAAATCTATAGAGAGAATTTACCTTTACTACCTGTGTCGGGTTATCAAGACCGTGTATTTCCTCAACAGGCAGCAAATTAAGACCATGTATTTCTTCAATAGGAGGTAAATTCTTAACATCATCTGCTTTAATACCTTTTTCTTTCATAGATTTCTTCGCCTCTTACATATCTTCAGGACTAAGAAATAGAATACCCCTTTTCTTCGGAGTTGGCTTGGGAGTTGGTTCAAGGAGTGTCCAATTATTTTCAATAGTCAACATATTATTCAATAGCAATTCAGCTTGATCAACTGTTCTTTCCCTGAAAACACAACCAGCACAACTATCCAGGTGGTCTCTGGAAGCATCGGTTAGTCCATTATAAAAGATATCAAGTATTTCATTTTTCTTGAGAGGATGATCAGGCAAAACATTAAGCAATTGGAGAAGCCTCCCCCAAGCTTGTGGGAGACTCTCTTCTTCAATTTGCACAAAATTATATATTTCCCTTAAGGCAGCTTGTTTCTTATGAGCGGGGAAATATTTAGCAGAGAAGTAATAAATCATATCCTGGGGACTACGCACACAACTAGGATCAAGAGAATTAAACCATGTTTTAGCATCACCCTTTAATGAGAAAGGAAATAACTTAAGGATATAAGAGTAACGAGTTTTCTTGTCATTAGTGAATAGGGTGGCTATATCATTCAATTTAGTAAGATGTGCCACAACAGTTTCAGATTCATAGCCATAAAAAGGATCAGATTCAACCAGAGTAATTTTCTCAGGATCGACAGAGAAATCATAATCCTTATCAGTAACATAGATAGGTGAGGTAGCAAAAGCAGGGTCATGTTTCATTCTAGCATTCAAAGACTTTTCTTTCAGCTTAGCTAATAATTTCTTAAGATCATTCCTATCATTGCAAGCAAGAAAGTCTCTAGCAGTTTCTTCATCCATAACATAACCCTCAGGCACAACAGGCAATTCATATCTAGGGGGAGAATCTTCATCTTCACTTTCATCAATATTATCAGTTTCAATAATTTCATTCTCTCTAGCCCTAGCAAGTTGTTCATCAAGAAATTCACCTAGTGGCACAGTAGTATCAAGCATAGAAGTAGTTTCATCATAAGTATCATGCATAGCAGAAGTGGCATCATCAATAATATGCGACATATCAGAATTAATAGCAGAAGCAGATTTAGGTGTCGCAAGTTTACTCAAAACAGAAGGTGAATCAAGTGCAGAGCTAGATGGCAGTTCCTTACCTCCCCTCGTAGTTGAGGGAAAAATCATAGTTCTTTCATCTTTCAAGTTCCTCATAGTGATCAGCAGATATAAATCCCAAGTGACTCAAAGAATAGAGCTATGCTCCCCGGCAACGGCGCCAGAAAATAGTCTTGATAACCCACAAGTATAGGGGATCGCAACAGTTTTCGAGGGTAGAGTATTCAACCCAAATTTGTTGATTCGACACAAGGGGAGCTAAAGAATATTCTCAAGTATTAGCAGCTGAGTTGTCAATTCAACCACACCTGGATAACTTAATATCTGCAGCAAAGTATTTAGTAGCAAAGTAGTATGGAAGTAACGGTAACGGTAGGAAAAGTAACAGTAGCAGTTTTGTAGTAATTGTAACAGTGGCAACAGTAAAGTAACTAAGTAAAGGGCAATATGCGAAAAGCTCATAGGCATTGGATCGGTGATGGATAATTATGTTGGATGTGATTATTCATGCAACAGTTATAACATAGGGTGACACAGAACTAGCTCCAATTCATATATGTAATGTAGGCATGTATTCCGAATATAGTCATACGTGCTTATGGAAAAGAACTTGCATCACATCTTTTGTCCTACCCTCCCGTGGCAGCGGGGTCCTATTGGAAACTAAGGGATATTAAGGCCTCCTTTTAATAGAGTACCGGACCAAAGCATTAACACATAGTGAATACATGAACACCTCAAACTACGGTCATCACTGGGAGTGGTCCCGATTATTGTCACTTCAGGGTTGCCGGATCATAACACATAGTAGGTGACTATAGACTTGCAAGATAAGATCTAGAACTCACATATATTCATGAAAACATAATAGGTTCAGATCTGAAATCATGGCACTCGGGCCATAGTGACAAGCATTAAGCATAGCAAAGTCATAGCAACATCAATCTCAGAACATAGTGGATACTAGGGATCAAACCCTAACAAAACTAACTCGATTACATGATAAATCTCATCCAACCCATCACCGTCCAGCAAGCCTACGATGGAATTACTCACGCACGGCAGTGAGCATCATGAAATTGGTGATGGAGGAAGGTTGATGATGACGATGGCGACGGATTCCCCTCTCCGGAGCCCCGAACGGACTCCAGATAAGCCCTCCCGAGAGAGTTTAGGGCTTGGCGGCGGCTCCGTATCGTAAAACATGATGAATCCTTCTCTTTGATTTTTTCCTCCCCGAACGTGAATATATGGAGTTGGAGTTGAGGTCGGTGGAGCACTAGGGGGCCCATGAGGCAGGGGGGCGCGCCCAGGGGGTAGGTGCGCCCCCACCCTCATGGACAGGGTGTGGGCCCCTGGCCTTGATTCTTTCACCAATATTTTTTATTAATTCCAAAAATATTCTCCGTGAAGTTTCAGTTCATTCTGAGAACTTTTATTTCTGCACAAAAATAACACCATGGCAACTCTGCTGAAAACAACGTCAGTCTGGGAGTTCCATCCAAATCATGCAAGTTAGAGTCCAAAACAAAGGAAAAAGTGTTTGGAAAAGTAGATATGATGGAGACGTATCACCTCCTCGCCGCCGATCCTTCTTCTTGCTGCGTGGCCTTGTCGATAAGGTCAGGTAATCCACACCCCACCCACACCATCCTCCTCCTTTCCCGTCCCACATTCCCAAACCGACGACGCGACACCTTCTGCCGAAATAACTGTCCCCCTCCTCCAATTAAGCACCGCCCACAGCCATTTTGCACGTAGTATAACGTGAAGCTCAGTAGCATCTGGCAGCGGAGAAGCAAATCGCGACTGCACGCGCGCACGAGGTCGCTATAGCTGCCATGCGTGCCGACCGCCAGATCTTGGAGGAGCACCTCGTCTTCGAGGCCACCTTCGACACCGCCACGCAGTTGTCTACTTTAAAACACAGTTCATGTTGTTTTCTCGAGGCCACTGCCAGTGCCTTCTTGTGATTTGTCCTCTGTAATGTTAATATGCAATCTGATGTTTAGTTTACAGTTTGGTCCTCTGAAATGTAATGTGCAGTTAACATTTTGGTCCTTTGAAATGTAATGTTCAGTTAACAGTTAGTAGTGTTCTCAAGCATTCTTTGTTTTGTTAACTGTCTTATCTTCTAGTACTTTTTTCTATTCTGCAATGTCATGCTCAGTTAACTATTTTGGTTCATTTGGTCTGTTGTCCATTTAACTATTTGGTTCAGTTCTGCAATTTGATTTTCATTTGCTGTGGGTACAATTTTGTATTGTTATGCATGTGAAATAAATTGAATTTGGCTGTACTCAATACATATTCTACTGATAGTATGGCAACTCTCAGTTAACCTGATCAAGATCCTCCTTATGTGTGTTGCTGGGAAACAATGGGAGACACTGCGGTTTACCATCGAGGTTTGTTCAAGCATGGTCCATTGGATAAAAGCACATTATTGTGAAGTTGCAAGAATCATTCTAATATTTAGGTTTCTTACAATTTGGTCTTGCACATGTAGGTCCTGCTGTCAGAGGCATAGACCCACTGTTCGACCCATTTTTCATATGGGGAAATGAGATGTCCATGAATATCAGTCAAGTCAAGAAACTCACAAAGATTGTTAGGATGAAGAAACTTGCGAAGAATAACAGGAAGATCTTTGTTTGCACAATGAACAAGACATCAGTCAAGTATACGATGGTACTAACTCTTTTACCTTGTTATTTACCCCTTACGCCATTTCAAAATTTATAGCAGTGATTTATGCATATCTTTGTTTTCAGTACTTTTCAAAGCAGTTCACTGATGATTACCTCTCAAACCACCTGCATGGTCAAGAGGCGAGGAAGGTATTCATTCAACACCCACGGTACAATATTGAAGTCTTGCTGAAGAGGACGAAGGTTGGGCGGGCAATTATCCATAGCCACTGGCCTAAAGTTGCAAAGACATTCAAAATCACTGAAGGCTCAATATTTGCCTTCCGCTTCTGTAGTTTCCCAGATGAGATTCATCTGTATATTACCGTGTATGATACTACTTTCCAAAGGTTTTTGATGTTGCATGTGAAACTTGGTGCTGTTGTGTAATGGCGTAACTGAGTGCCGAAGCTATCTGATGTAATTCGATTATGAAATCCTGGTTGCTGTTATACGGATATGTAATATCTGGTGTGGTTTATAAGAAATATCAATTTGATTAGTACATGGATTATCAATAATAGGCTAATTACCCTGCTTATTGGGGTTTTCTATTGCAGACGGCTACTCAGTCAACACCATGGGTGATGAACTCAAACAACCCACATGGTTTCTAGAAAGTAGGCGTGTTTGATCAACTAACAATCACACACAGCTTCCGGCAGAGAACTGTTTGCGTTAGGCCACCTTGCACAAACATTTCCACACACAAAACTGTGTGTGATATACATATGAACAGAAATGTTTTTCTGGGATTCACCGTGTGGGATGTACATTTTAACGGAAACAATTGGGTTTCGATGCCCCGCCAGATCGCACACGAGCTCATTTTGTGTGCCAGGAGGGCCTATCCCCGACGGTTTCTGGGTCATGTGGGAGGGACCCCCCCTATCGCCCACACTCACTTGGCGATGGTTTCAAACGCCGTCGCGGAAAGGGGTTAAAACCGTTTGTATAGCAGGTCTCTGTGCCAGTGTATAAGTAGCAAGTATGTTGTAGTAATGCCTAGAGATCCTTCCCCGGCTCCCTGCGAGAAAGCAACCCCGGAGCCATCATATCCATTTCACATCTCCAGTAACCAGTTCTAGTTGTATCGATCGGGATACAACTTCGTGTGTCTGTTATCGTGGACACGGCTATTTGAATATATTAACTTCCCTGCATGGGAGCACAAACTTACCCAACACGCTGGATTAACTCCAGCCGAGCACACCATCAGATCACACTGTAGTCCTATCTAGGCTCAATAGAGAGGCCAGCACGCCGATCTACATCCTAAGCGCGTAGGGGTCTTGGGCCCATCGCCCTTTTCACTCCTGCACGTTGCAAGGATGGTCGTGATCAGTCCCAGCTACCTCCTTATAGAAGGCAGGTTCTTACACAGACCACCCGGGCGCGTGCCACTCAATCGCTGATGTCCGAAGAGCTTTCGGCGAAACATATGATGCAGAGTGCCCATACTTATTCCCACGTGCTGGTCTGTGTGAAAAGGCCAGAGGCCTACTCGGATCACATATCCAAACCATTAGTTTCTTGGGAGCGCGTGGTAACGATCAATGATCCATGATATGTGGTCCCGTCGCCCCGTCTCATGAACTTACGGCAAGGGCTAAGAATGACCGACCGTGCCGCGTAATAATCTCGTGGGCATCCTCCAGATCAACCCGACTCCACATCACTCGCGAGTACCCTCACGGTCAACCCAACTTCACATTTCTCTCACGGGTACCCCTCAGGGCCGACCCGAGTTCAGCATGGTTCTGGGGTAAAGTCAAAGTAACCGCGTGTCCATAACACCAACAGGGAATCTGAGGAATCACCCTCGATGGATTCCACTTGATGTAAACGTCAAGGCGAACTAGGCGGAATCACCCTCGATGGTTCACACTTGAGGGGTTGCATGACAGAGTCATTATCGGGAGTGGTGAAGGAGGAATCACCCTAGACCATGAATGATTAACTACACTACAGAGATCTCATCAGAAGTGTTATACAAGTTATCACCCTTGGCACTCGATAGTAACTCTGCAGAGTCGTACAACTATGGGGGTGTGATGTGATGTGTCAGGCTCTAGACGTGGATCATGTTGATCGAGTCATCGATCATAAAGCGGGGGGCAACTGGAACAAGGTGAGGGGTCACTGGTGGATCACTAACCAACCTATACTAAGCAGATAGGATAAGCAGGTAAGGTAGAAAAGTAGGCTATGCATCAGAATAGGAGCAATAAAATATAGTAGCAAAATCTAATGCAAGCATGAGAGAGAAGGGACTGTGTGATATAGGAATGATCTAGGGGGTTTGCTTGCCTTGATGCTCTGCTAAGAGTGGCTAACATCAGGGGTGTAGTCGTACTCGGCAGCAGCGTCAGTCTCGGTGTCTACCGAAGAGAAGAGGGGGAAGAAACAATAAATATAACGCAAACAGATGCATCACGGTGCATGACATGGCAATATGTAGTCCTAGAGGTGAACTAACGCAGTGCTACATGATACAAACGGAGAGGGAAAACATCTAGGGATGTTTTCCTCGCGTTTGGCATTTTTTGGACAGATGAATCGGAACGGAAGGTTCCATGTTCATCATGCTAGAGGCATGTGCGGATGAACGAATTTTCTATTCGAATTCGTTACATTTTTCTGAGCAACTTTCATATATAAATTGTTTTCATCTGACTTATAGATTGATTTATATTAATTTTAAAAGTTTTAAACATTTTTTGAAATTATTATTATCTAAATTAATTTGAAAATTAGATTATTGCATCAGCATGATGACAGTGGTCAACCCAGCTAGTCCAGGTCAAACCTGACAGCTGGGTCCCACCTGTCACACACACAGGAGTTAACAGTGGTCTAATTTTAACTAAACTAACTAATTAAGTAGTAGGGCCCACTATTAAGTGACTAATTAGGTTAAATTAATTAGTTTAATTAATTTAGTTAATTAAATTAGCGGGGGGGGGGCACTCGTTAGTGACTGGACCCAGTCCGGTCAGCATGTTGACCCGGTGAACCTGTCAACTGGGCCCGGGAGACCCGGCTGCCAGCGACCCAGGGGGCGCAGTGGCAGCGCCACGTCGGCGGCGGCGGTGAGAGCTCCGGCGAGCCACATGTGTGGCGAAGGGCTTAGGCTAGCAGCGAGATTCTCCCTTCCATCCACAGAAGTGCCAGCAGCCAGGGAGGCCGGGGTTGGCCGGAACAGTGGCGGGGAGCGGCGGCGCGTGTGGGTCCTCGTTGGAAGCGGGCTACAGGGGACGGTTTGGGACATGGCCGGGCGCGTTCGAACGTGGCTGGAGCCACGCGTTGAACGGGAGCGATGGAGCGGGCTGCAGTGGCCGGGAGTGGCGCCAGTGATGAGCAGGCGGCGGCGGCATTTGGGAGCTCGGCGAGGACGGTGCTAGGGGGCATGGCTAGCTAACGAAGAGCGGGGAACGGACGGGTGGCTCACTTGGAGCCTATAGGGGTGCCAGAATGGGCTCGGAGAGTGCTCGGTGGAGCGAACGGCGGCGGTGGAGCTCCAGCGTCTGGAGGTGGAAGAAGACGACATCGAGGGTGATGTGGGGGCTCCGATCTCGTCCGCGCAGGTGTAGACGGCGTAGCTGAGCACGGGGGCTGCCAGACTTGTCAGAGGGGATCGAGGGAGGAAGTCGCCGCGATGGTGCGAGGTGACCAACGACGAGGGCATACGGGCGAGGTGGATCTGAGGAGGGGGGAGAGATGCGAGAAGAGGAAAAGATCAGGGGAGAGAGGCAAAGAGGCCGAGAGGGACACGGGCAATGTTCTTATCCCCTCCGGGGCTAGCGGCGGCGGGCGGCGAGCTGGCGCGACGGGGACGCGCGGGCGTCGTCGGGTGCTCGGTCGGCTTCCCCTGTAGCGACGTGGATGACGACTCGGGGGGAGCTGGGCCAGCCACTGTGGCCTGAGGCCCAGTCTGGCCTGGTCCTTTACTTTTCTATTTAATTTTTTTGTTTTCTTTTCAGTTTCAACTTATTTTAGTTTTATAAAATATCAAACTTGCAAATAAAATAGTATTATAATTTAGGCCACTGCCACAATTAGTTTGGCACCGTAAATAAATTAGTTAGCAAATTTAATAATTTAAAAAACATTTAAATTATTGATTTGGCCCCTGTTTAATTGTTTTAGGGCACTTAATCATTTTATTAAATGTTGTTTTTTTCAAGACAAATATCCAGGGATTATTTGCAACACTTTGAACATTTTAGTTTTCATGTTTGTGAATTTCTTTATTTCACTTATTATTTGAATTTGAATTCAAAGTGGAATTTGAAATGAGATATGGAATTGATATGTCTCCAACGTATCTATAATTTTTATTGTTCCATGCTGTTATATTATCAATCTTGGATGTTTTATATGCATTATTATGCCATTTTATATCATTTTTTGGGACTAACCTACTAACCTAGTGCCTAGTGTCAGTTGCTGTTTTTTTCCTTGTTTTTGTCTCTACAGAAAAGCAATACCAAACGGAGTCCAAATGGAATGAAACTTTTTGATGATTTTTCTTGGACCACAAGACACCCTGAAAGCTTTGGGAGGAGGCTAGAAGGGCCATGAGGCGGCGACAAGCTTAGAGGACGCTCCTCCCAAGCTTGTAGGCCCCACGTGGCTCCTCTAACCCTAATTCTTCGTCTATAAATTCCCAAATATTCCCCGAAGACCAGAGGGCACACCAAAAATACTTTTCCGCCGCCGCAAGTTTCTGTCTTCGAGAGATCCCATCTGGGGACCTTTTCTGGTACTCTGCCGGAGGGGGATTCGACCACGGAGGGCTTCTACATCAACCTTGGCGCCCTTCCGATGATCTGTGAGTAGTTTACCATAGACTGATGGGTCCATACCTAGTAGCTAGATGGATTCCTCTCTCTCCTTGATCTTCGATACAGTGTTCTCCTTGATGTTCTTGGAGATCTATTCGATGTAATCTTCTTTTGCGGTGTGTTTGTTGAGATCCTATGAATTGTGTGTTTATGATCAGATTATCTATGAATATTATTTGAGTCTTCTCTGGACTCTTTTATGCAAGATTTTTCTTGCAATGGGAGAGGTTCTTTGTAATGGGTTCAATCTTGCGGTGCTCAATTCCAGTGACAGCATGGGTCATGACACGTATTTGTATTGTTGCCACTAAGTATAAAAAGATGGGGTTTGTTCATATTGATTGGATCTATCCCTCTACATCATGTCATCTTGCTTAAGGTGTTACTCCGTTCTTGTTAACTTAATACACTAGATGCATGCTGGATAGCAGTTGATATGTGGAGTAATAGTAGTAGATGCAGGCAGGATGTGGCACCCTGGCTCAGAGCAACAGGTTTACCTTGCATTGCCAGCCCAGAGATCAAGTCTTCTGGCAACACACAACAACTTGGTACGGAAAACAACCGCTTTATTGATGCTAGCGAAAACATAGGTTCAATATTACATCAACTAGCAAGGCCAAGCGGCACACACGGTACGGCTGAATAGTATGTACATTATTTAATGAACATGAAGGGGCCTCGATCACGACAACTACGCGACAGCGGAACTCCATAGCACATGGACATCGATGTGGACACGGTCTAGACACGGGAAGCACTCCGATCGGGTAAGACTTTCCTGAAATCTGGCATGACACGCCAGGTCAGTACATTGAATGTACTTGCAAACTCAAAACAAGTATAAGCATAATGGCAAACAATAATATGACAATTAAGCAGGTTAAATGAAATGCTTCAATATACTACTCATGCAGTGAATCATACTTGTGCACCGAGTCCCTCGGACTCCCTTACCAAATGGGTTACCTTGTAACCAACATCATCAAAATGGTGACCATTCCCAGATCACAAACGAAACCAACACTTTGGTTCCCACAACAAGGACCATCTTCATGGTCTCAACCATCTCATCACATAACCAGTGCCAGCCATATAACTTTAGTGTGCAAGATTAACTTAATCATGTTGATCCATGGTGCGACCTACTTACGAGTTGTGTCTCTAACCGTGGACATGGCTATCGATAGATTTAATGAACACTCTGCAGAGGTTAGTACACTGTACCCACACCTAGGAACCCATGGCCTCGCACTCCCATTCGGATGGACCAACGACATTCTGAGAGAACCCTCCCATTGCGATGACACTCTCTCGGCCACTCCGACCAACTCCCCTCTGGACTAAGTCAGGGGTGGCCCCGATGTCTACAAAAGACATCCAATGACCACCGTCGTGGCAAAACAAATCAACGGTCCCAAACGGGGACTAGGTACCATAACAACAATGGGCACACAAGGTTATGTCTGCTTACCAGGACAGGGTACCGCACGCCCATAACCTTCCCTCGTTGGAGACACCGACCAGAGGCATGACAACGGACCGAATAATGGCCTTCCCATAAAGGCAAATGTGGCTGCACTGGGAAGCTCGTTTCAGTGGCACCATGACCTGATCAACATTATGTTCAAGTTGAATTATCATCAGGTTTAACTTGAAATAAACAAACTCGAGTCACAGTATGCCATGAACATGCACCGTTCGGGCATGCACTATATCCACATAGCACTAAAGCAAACAGATCAACATCATAGAATCATTCTACTAGCACTACTAATCACTTTAACTCACTGGTTCCAACTTCACTGGTTTTTAAATCGCATCATATTTAGTTATGCCATTAACATATTAAAATCAATAACTCATATATGAAAATGCTACCGATCATAACCGAATCATAGCCATACTACCAAAAATACTTTTACTGCCTCATACTAGTCCATGCATTCAAACACTACTGTAAACTAAGCATTTCAATCATGACAAAGTAACTAACATGAGCAATATTCATTAAATGATTAAATGCATGAAATAAATCATATTCAAGTTGGAAAAATCATAAACATTGAAATGACACCATGCAAATATTGGTGTGGCTTGCCTTAGCACAGAGGAGGGTCACACTCCTCCTGGTTCTCCTCTAGCCAAGCATCTCCTTCTGAAAATAAATGGAACAACAAAAAGAAAACATCAAGAACACTTTTGAAATTCACCAGAAATTCTAGGCAGCAGAGAAAATCTCAAAATTTGTGTGCTCCTAGAATATTCCAATACAAACACAATGCAAAAAGAATCAATTCATTTGGACTTTTGGTTTAAAAGTAATGGCTGGTCAAAGTTTCTGGTCAATATTTGAATTAAATTCAAATAAAAAGAAAACCAGGGGGTGACATCGAAGGCACAAACCCACGGGGCGCCACCACTCATACCGCTTCGGCCGCGGCTGAGTGGCTGATAGTGGGCCCCTGCGGTCAGGTTTAGTGGGAGAGAGGGAGGGAAACAGAGGAGGGGTGGTGTATCACCGGTGATTCTCCGGCGAGGAGAGGTCGGCTGCCGCCGTGGAGGGGGGATGGATGCACAAGACTACGGCGAGCTTGTACGTACCCGAAACGTGGCTACGGGTGGACGGAGTGGGTCACGGTGGTCTTCTCCAGAGGCATCGATGGAGGGAGCTCATCGGAGGTGGCGATTCCGGTGAGGCAGGGCCGGTCCAGCAGCTCCAACAACACCAGCGCACACCAGGGGTTCACCAGAGACACGCCAGACTAGTTGGTTGAGCTCGAGAGGCTCTGGAGGAGAGGGAAGCAGCAGAGGGGATCACCAGCGAACTCCGGTCGGGAACGGCGGCCAGAGGCCTGCCCGGCCGGGCTGCCGCTATCTACGGCGTCGCAGTGGTTGTGTGAGTGTGTTGCGGTGCTCGGAGAGGACGGGGAGGGGCTGTATTTATAGGCGAGGGAGGAGAGGGGCTCGGGCTCCGCCGGAGTTCTCTGGAGACGGCGCCCGGTGACGAGAGGTGTTAGTGAGAGGGGGAAAAGAAGCCATGGCTCACGCGGCCACTGTGGGAGGGAGGAGACGAGCACAGGGGCTCGGGTGGCCACGAGAACAGTGGCACAGGCGCACTGTACGCTTGGCCGCGTCGTGCCCATGCTCGCTGCGGCGAGCTCTGGCGTCGGCGAGTGCCAGGGGAGTTAAGGGCGTCGAGACGATGATGGTGGCGTGGTTTGGCAAGCTGCGGCGAGCGAGGAAGCGAGCACGAGTGCCACGGAGGCATCGGCGGCATCTGGAGTGCGTTGCTACCTCTTGAGCACTGCGTTGGTTTTCCCTTGAAGAGGAAAGGGTGATGCAGCAAAGTAGCGTAAGTATTTCCCTCTGTTTTTGAGAACCAAGGTATCAATCCAGTAGGAGGCTACGCACGAGTCCCTCGCACCTACACAAACAAATAAATCCTCGCAACCAACACAATAAAGGGGTTGTCAATCCCTTCACGGTCACTTACGAGAGTGAGATCTGATAGATATGATAAGATAATATTTTTGGTATTTTTATGATAAAGATGCAAAGTAAAGAAAGCAAAATAAAGACGACGCTAGAAATAACTTGTTGACGGGAGATTAATATGATGGAAAATAGACCCGGGGGCCATAGGTTTCACTAGTGGCTTCTCTCAAGAGCATAAGTATTACGGTAGGTGAACAAATTACTGTTGAGCAATTGACAGAATTGATCATAGTTATGAGAATATCTAGGTATGATCATGTATATAGGCATCACGTCCGAGACAAGTAGACCGACTCCTGCCTGCATCTACTACTATTACTCCACACATCGACCGCTATCCAGCATGCATCTAGAGTATTAAGTTCATAAGAACAGAGTAACGCTTTAAGTAAGATGACATGATGTAGAGGGATAAACTCATGCAATATGATATAAACCCCATCTTGTTGTCCTCGATGCAATAATACAATACGTGCCTTGCTGCCCCTACTGTCACTGGGAAAGGACACCGCAAGATTGAACTCAAAGCTAAGCACTTCCCACATTTGCAAGAAAGATCAATCTAGTAGGCCAAACCAAACTGATGATTCGAAGAGACTTGCAAAGATAACCAATCATACAAAAAAGAATTCAGAGAAGATTCAAATATTGTTCATAGATAAACTTGATCATAAACTCACAATTCATCAGTCTCAAAAAACACACCGCAAAAGAAGATTACATCGAACAGATCTCCACAAGAGAGGGGAGAACATTGTATTGAGATCCAAAAAGAGAGAAGAAGCCATCTAGCTAATAACTATAGACCCGAAAGTCTGAGGTAAACTACTCACACATCATCGGAGAGGCTATGGTGTTGATGTAGAAGCCCTCCGTGATCGATGCCTCCTCCGGCAGAGCTCCGGAAAAGGCCCCAAGATGGGATCTCACAGGTACAGAAGGTTGCGGCGGTGGAATTAGGTTTTTGGCTCCGTATGTGGTAGTTTTTGGGTACGTAGGTATATATAGGAGGAAGAAGTACGTCGGTGGAGCAACGTGGGGCCCACGAGGGTGGAGGGCGCGCCCAGGGGGGTAGGCGCGCCCCCTACCTCGTGCCCTCCTAGTTGATGTCTTGACATAGGGTCCAAGTTCTCTGGATCACGTTCGTTCCGAAAATCACGTTCCCGAAGGTTTCATTCCGTTTGGACTCCATTTGATATTCTTTTTCTGCGAAACTCTGAAATAGTCAAAAAACAGCAATTCTGGGCTGGGCCTCCGGTTAATAGGCTTGTCCCAAAAATAATATAAAAGTGTATAATAAAGCCCATTAATGTCCAAAACAGAATATAATATAGCATGGAACAATCGAAAATTATAGATACGTTGGAGACGTATCAAGCATCCCCAAGCTTAATTCCTGCTCGTCCTCGAGTAGGTAAATGATAAAAACAGAATTTTTGATGTGGAATGCTACTTGGCATAATTTCAATGTAATTCTCCTAATTGTGGTATGAATATTCAGATCCGAAAGATTCAAGAGAAAGGTTTAATATTGACATAAAAGTAATAATACTTCAAGCATACTAACTAAGCAATTATGTCCTCTCAAAATAACATGGCCAAAGAAAGTTCATCCCTACAAAATCATATAGTTTAGTCATGCTCCATTTTCGTCACACAAGAATGCTGTCATCATGCACAACCCCGATGACAAGCGAAGAAATGGTTTCATACTGTAGTAATCTCAAACTTTTTTCAACCTTCATGCAATACATGAGTGTGAGCCATGGATATAGCACTATGGGTGGAATAGAATATAATGATGGGGGTTATGTGGAGAAGACAAAAAAGGAGAAAGTCTCACATCAACGTGGCTAATCAATGAGCTATGGAGATGCCCATCGATTGATGTTAATGCAAGGAGTAGGGATTGACATGCAACGGATGCACTAGAGCTATAAATGCATGAAAGCTCAACAACAGAAACTAAGTGCGTGTGCATCCAACTTGCTTGCTCACGAAGACCTAGGGCATTTGAGGAAGCCCATTGTTGGAATATACAAGCCAAGTTCTATAATGAAAAATTCCCACTAGTATATGAAAGTGACAAAACAAGAGACTCTCTATCATGAAGATCATGGTGCTACTTTGAAGCACAAGTGTGGAAAAAAGGATAGTAGCATTGTCCCTTTTTATTCTCTTTTTTTTGGGCCTACTTTTTTTATTTGGCCTTTCTCTCTCTTTTTATTGGGACAATGCTCTATGAATGATGATCATCACACTTCTATTTATTTACAACTCAATGATTACAACTCGATACTAGAACAAAGTATGACTCTATATTAATGCCTCCGGCGGAATACCGGGATAGCAATGAATCAAGAGTGACACGTATGCAAAATTATGAACGGTGGCTTTGCCACAAATACAATGTCAACTACATGATCATGCAAAGCAATATGACAATGATGAGCGTGTCATAATAAATGGAACGGTGGAAAGTTGCATGGGAATATATCTCGGAATGGCTATGGAGATGCCATAATAGGTAGGTATGGTGGCTGTTTTGAGGAAGATATAAGGAGGTGTATGTGTGAAAGAGCGTATCATATCACGGGGTTTGGATGCACCGGTGAAGTTTGCACCAACTCTCAATGTGAGAAAGGGCAATGCACGGTACCGAAGAGGCTAGCAATGATGGAAGGGTAAGAGTGCGTATAATCCATGGACTCAACATTAGTCATAAAGAACTCACATACTTATTGCAAAAATCTACAAGTCATAAAAAACCAAGCACTACGCGCATGCTCCTAGGGGGATAGATTGGTAGGAAAAGACCATCGCTCGTCCCCGACCGCCACTCATAAGGAGGACAATCAAAGAACACCTCATGTTTCAAATTTGTTACATAAAGTTTACCATACATGCATGCTACGGGACTTGCAAACTTCAACACAAGTATTTCTAAAATTCAAAACTACTCAACTAGCACAACTTTAATATCACTACCTCCATATCTCAAAACAATCATGAAGCATCAAACTTCTCTTAGCATTCAGCACACTCATAAGGAAGTTTTTTACTAGTCTTGAATACCTAACATATTAGGATTAATTTCCCAATTTAAGCAAATTACCATGATGTTTAAGACTCTCAAAATAATATAAGTGAAGCATGAGAGAATAGTAGTTTCTATAAAACAAAACCACCGCCGTGCTCTAAAAGATATAAGTGAAGCACTAGAGCAAAAACTATATAGCTCAAAAGATATAAGTGAAGCGCATAGAGTATTCTAATAAATTCCGAATCATGTGTGTCTCTCTCAAAAGGTGTGTACAGCAAAGATGATTGTGGTAAACTAAAAATCAAAGACTCAAATCATACAAGACGCTCCAAGCAAAACACATATCATGTGGTGAATAAAAATATAGCTCCAAGTAAAGTTACCGATGGAAGTAGACGAAAGAGGGGATGCCTTCCGGGGCATCCCCAAGCTTTGGCTTTTTGGTGTCCTTAGATTATCTTGAGGTGCCATGGGCATCCCCAAGCTTAGGCTCTTGCCACTCCTTGTTCCATAATCCATCAAATCTTTTACCCAAAACTTGAAAACTTCACAACACAAAACTTAACAGAAAATCTCGTGAGCTCCGTTAGCGAAAGAAAACAAAACACCACTTCAAGGTACTGTAATGAACTCATTATTTATTTATATTGGTGTTAAACCTACTGTATTCCAATTTCTGTATGGTTTATAAACTATTTTACTAGCCATAGATTCATCAAAATAAGCAAACAACACACAAAAAACAGAATCTGTCAAAAACAGAACAGTCTGTAGTAATCTGTAACTAACGCAAACTTCTGGAACTCCAAAAATTCAGCCAAAATAGGACGACCTAGACAATTTGTTTATTGATAAGAATAAATTTGAATCAATATTTTATCACGTTCTGATGATTTTTAACAATTATTTTCATGAACAGAAAGTTTCTGAAAGTTTCAGCAAGATCAAATAACTATCATCCAAGAAGATCCTATAGGTTAAACTTGGCACAAACATTAATTAAAACATAACAACAAATCTAACCAGAGTCTAGATCAAATATTTATTCCTAAACAGAAGCAAAAAGCAAAAAACTAAAAATAAAATTGGGTTGCCTCCCAACAAGCGCTATCGTTTAACGCCCCTAGCTAGGCATAATAGCAAGGATAGATCTAGGTATTGCCATCTTTGGTAGGCAATCCATAAGTGACTCTCATGATAGATTCATATGGTGATTTTATTTTCTTTCTAGGAAAGTGTTCCATGCCTTTCCTTAACGGAAATTGGAATCTAATATTTCCTTCCTTCATATCAATAATTGCACCAATCGTTCTAAGGAAAGGTCTACCAAGAATAATAGGACATGAAGGATTCCAATCTATATCAAGAACAATAAAATCTACGGGCACATAATTCCTACTTGCAATAATAAGAACATCATTAATACTTCCCATAGGTTTCTTAATGGTGGAATCCGCAAGGTGCAAGTTTAAAGTGCAATCATCAAAATCACGGAAACCTAGCAAATCGCGCAAAGTTTTTGGGATCGTGGAAACAGTAGCACCCAAATCACATAAAGCATAGCACTCATGAACTGTAATTTTAATTTTAATAGTAGGTTCCCACTCATCATAAAGTTTTCTAGGGATAGAAACTTCCAACTCAAGTTTTTCTTCATAAGATTGCATCAAAGCATCAACGATATGTTTAGTAAAAGCTTTATGTTGGCTATAAGCATGTGGAGAATTTAGCACGGATTGCAACAAGGAAATACAATCTATCAAAGAGCAATTATCATAATTAAATTCCTTGAAATCCAAAATATTGGGTTCATTAATATCTAGAGTTTTGATCTCTTCAATCCCACTTTTACCAATTTTTGCATCAAGATCTAAAGACTCAGAATTTTTGGAACGCCTTCTAGGTAAAGGTGGATCATATTCAGTCCCATCATTTGTCAAGATTCATATTGCAAAACAAAGATTTAATAGGGGACACATCAATAACTTTTAGATCTTCATCTTTATTTTCATAGAAATTAGAAAAACACGCTTTCACAAAGCAATCTTTCTTAGCACGCATCCTAGCGGTTCTTTCTTTGCACTCATCAATGGAAATTCGCATGGCTTTGAGAGACTCATTGATATCATGCTTAGGTGGAATAGATCTAAGTTTCAAAGAATCAACATCAAGAGAAATTCTATAAACGTTCCTAGCCAATTCATCAACTTTAAGCAATTTTTCTTCAAGCAAAGCATTGAAATTCTTTTGTGAATTCATAAATTCTTTAACACTAGTCTCAAATTCAGAAGTCATCTTATTAAAATTTCCATAAGAATTGTTGTAGGAATTACCATAATTATTGGAGGAGTTACTAGGGTATGGCCTAGGATTAAAGTTTCCTCTATACGTGTTGTTACCAAAATTATTCCTACCAACAAAATTCACATCCATAGATTCATTATTTTTAGGGAAACGTTTCGAGCCGGTTAGCCGGCTGAACTTTCGGCCGGTCTCGCCGTTATACTCGTGCACATGCACAGCAAGCGCACGCCGCATGCGTCATGGGACACCACCCACGTCCTTATCCACAACGCTCTTTCTCTCATCCACACAAATTCTCCAGCACCCGTCCTCTCCGCTCGCACAACACCTGCCTCACCTCTCAGCTCACGCATCCCCTACCTCACCTCTCGCTCGCGCCGCCGGATACTAGCTCCGGCGAGCCCCACCACCGGAGGACTTCTCTCTACTACAATTTCTCCCTCTCCGACGAGGCCTCCCCTTCCAGTTCCCGATGACCCCTCTCACCCAGGAACCGGCCACGCTAGAGCTGCAACCTGTGGACAGAGGAAGCTACAATCGGAGCTGTGATGGGGGCGGCACACGGTGCTACATCCGGTGATGTTTCAATCGGCAGGGCAATCTGCTACAACCGATGGAGATTTTTGCTACCACCGCGCGATGGGAAAATCTACTACAACCAAACGGCGGCAACTCCGCAGAGCTGCATCCGTGATGCAAAAAAGCTACAACCGACACTATATTTTGCTAGAACTCGAGCGTTGGCCACGAGCGTCAGCGCATCAGAGCTGCATCCACCACGAAAAATGCTACAACAGGCTTTTTTTGCTGGAAGCAGTCGGTGAGGCAGAGCTACATCCATTGCAAAAAAAGCTACAACTGGCATGTTTTTATGCTGGAACCAGCTTCAACATTTAACAACCACTCGGCGCCGGCAGAGTTGCTACCATGGGGAAGCTCGGGATGGCCAGCGAGTGCGGGCGGCTGGGGCGACGAGCACGGATGTCTGGCGGGCACAGGCGTCCAGGGCGATGAGCGTTGGCGGCGCCATGACTAGACAAGCGCATCCAGTGGGTACAGATGGACCAATCCAACGGACACGCAGCGACCGGCCGAAATTGGGCCGGTCGACCGGCGCCTATCATCCCCCTTATTCTTATCAATCAAAAGTAGACAAAGGCATGTCATTAGGATCAGAAGAAACATTTTTACTAGCAAATAATTTCATAAGTTCATCCATCTTTCCACTCAAAACATTAATTTCTTCTATCGCATGCACTTTTTTATTAGTAGATCTTTCAGTGTGCCATTGAGAATAATTAACCATAATATTATCTAGGAGTTTAGTAGCTTCTCCTAAAGTGATTTCCATAAAAGTGCCTCCCGCGGCCGAATCTAAAAGATTTCTAGAAGCAAAATTCAATCCGGCATAAAAAAATTGTATGACCATCCACAAGTTCAAACCATGTGTAGGACAATTACGTATCATTAATTTCATCCTCTCCCAAGCTTGTGCAACATGTTCATGATCAAGTTGCTTAAAATTCATAATATCATTTCTAAGAGAGATGATCTTAGTGGGAGGAAAATACTTAGAGATAAAAGCATCTTTGCACTTATTCCAAGAATCAATACTATTTTTAGGCAAAGATGAAAACCAAGCTTTAGCACGATCTCTAAGCGAAAAAGGAAATAGCTTCAATTTAACAATATCATTATCCACATCTTTCTTCTTTTGCATATCACACAAATCAACTAAGCTATTTAGATGGGTAGCGGCATCTTCACTAGGAAGGCCGGCGATTTGATCTTTCATGACCAGATTCAACAAAGCAGCATTGATTTCACAAGATTCAGTATCGTTAAGAGGAGCAATCAGAGTGCTAAGAAAATCATTATTGTTAGTATTGGTAAAGTCACACAACTTAGTATTATCTTGAGCGATCGTGACAAGCAAGCAATCCAACACACGAGCAAACAAGAAGCAAGCGAGTAGAAAGCAAACGGAAAAGAGAGGGCGGATAAAATGGCAAGGGTGAAGTGGGGGAGAGGAAAATGAGAGGCAGATGGCAAATAATGTAATGCGGGAGATAAGGGTTTGTGATGGGTACTTGGTATGTTGACTTTTGCGTAGGCTCCCCGGCAGCGGCGCCAGAAATCCTTCTTGCTACCTCTTGAGCACTGCGTTGGTTTTCCCTTGAAGAGGAAAGGGTGATGCAGCAAAGTAGCGTAAGTATTTCCCTCAGTTTTTGAGAACCAAGGTATCAATCCAGTTGGAGGCCACGCACGAGTCCCTCGCACCTACACAAACAAATAAATCCTCGCAACCAACACAATAAAGGGGTTGTCAATCCCTTCACGGTCACTTGCGAGAGAGTGAGATCTGATAGATATGATAAGATAATATTTTTGGTATTTTTATGATAAAGATGCAAAGTAAAGAAAGCAAAATAAAGACGATGCTAGAAATAACTTGTAGACAGGAGATTAATATGATGGAAAATAGACCCGGGGGCCATAGGTTTCACTAGTGGCTTCTCTCAAGAGCATAAGTATTACGGTCGGTGAACAAATTACTGTTGAGCAATTGACAGAATTGAGCATAGTTATGAGAATATCTAGGTATGATCATGTATATAGGCATCACGTCCGAGACAAGTAGACCGACTCCTGCCTGCATCTACTACTATTACTCCACACATCGACCGCTATCCAGCATGCATCTAGAGTATTAAGTTCATAAGAACAGAGTAACGCTTTAAGTAAGATGACAAGATGTAGAGGGATAAACTCATGCAATATGATATAAACCCATTCTTGTTATCCTCGATGGCAACAATACAATACGTGCCTTGCTGCCCCTACTGTCACTGGGAAAGGACACCGCAAGATTGAACCCAAAGCTAAGCACTTCTCCCATTACAAGAAAGATCAATCTAGTAGGCCAAACCAAACTGATAATTCGAAGAGACTTGCAAAGATAACCAATCATACATAAAAGAATTCAGAGAAGATTCAAATATTGTTCATAGATAAACTTGATCATAAACCCACAATTCATCGGTCTCAACAAACACACCGCAAAAGAAGATTACATCGAATAGATCTCCACAAGAGAGGGGGAGAACATTGTATTGAGATCCAAAAAGAGAGAAGAAGCCATCTAGCTAATAACTATGGACCCGAAGGTCTGAGGTAAACTACTCACACATCATCGGAGAGGCTATGGTGTTGATGTAGAAGCCCTCTGTGATGGATGCCTCCTCCGGCGGAGCTCCGGAAAAGGCACCAAGATGGGATCTCACGGGTGCAAAAGGTTGCGGCAGTGGAATTAGGTTTTTGGCTCCGTATCTGGTAGTTTGGGGGTACGTAGGTATATATAGGAGGAAGAAGTACGTAGGTGGAGCAACATGGGGCCCACGAGGGTGGAGGGCGCGCCCAGTGGGGTAGGCGCGCCCCCCTACCTCGTGCCCTCTTGGTTGATGTCTTCACGTAGGGTCCAAGTCCTATGGATCACGTTTGTTCTGAAAATCACGTTCCCGAAGGTTTCATTCCGTTTGGACTGCGTTTGATATTCTTTTTCTGCGAAACTCTGAAATAGGCAAAAAAACAGCAATTCTGGGCTGGACCTCCGGTTAATAGGTTAGTCCCAAAAATAATATAAAAGTGTATAATAAAGCCCATTAATGTCCAAAATAGAATATAATATAGCATGGAACAATAAAAAATTATAGATACGTTGGAGACGTATCATGCGTCCACACGCAACCTGGCATCATGCACACTCGTGGTCACCACGTGAACTTTGGCATCTTGCCACGCCATGCATTAAAATCATGTCTGGCAGGTAGTCCTTGATGGTTTGGGTTGATCCAAGGTCTTGAGTTGATCACAGGTGCATTGTGTGCGAGTGGAGCCTCTTGGCAAGTTTCTGGACAGAAACTTGTGAGGTTAAATGAGAGAAATCTAGAAGGAGTTTAGGGCTAATCTTTGGAGGTCAAGGTTTTCTTAGGAGGTTAATGAAGTCCTAAAAATTTCAGTTCCAATGGATCAAGGAAAAATGCACTTCCTGTAGAAACTGCATTTTCTGGCCAGAACAGAAAAGATTTTCTGTAGCAAAAATATTCCAAATAACTATGAAATATTTTTGCATAGGCAGGTGTGCCAAAGTCTAAGGAATATTCAGGAGTTTTCTCAGATTTTTGTGGGAAAGAAAAATGAGGGTTGCTTTGGAGCATATGTGACTGAAGTGATTTTCAGGGAAGAAATGAATATTTTTCATTTATGAAAATATTCCTATGGCCATTTTGGGATTTATCAGAGAGGAAATGATGTGTTTGAGAGAGAGGTGAGTCACTTGGGTGAAAATCAAGGTCATGCCCAAGTGATTAAGTCCAACTGAGTTGATTCAGAACTCCAAATTCAAATCCAATGGCAATGAAATCCAGAAAAAGAAAAAGAGCAAAAACCAGGATGTCACAAACCTTCCCCACTTAGGATGAATCTCGTCCTCGAGATTCGGTTACTCGGGAAAACAATTCTTGATAGGTTGGACTTAAAAAGTCCTATCTTTCCCAAGTTTCTTCTTCCTCGGTGTGATGCTCCCACTGTACCTTATAAAATTTTATAACCTTACTGCGAGTGACTCTTTCTGTTTCATCCAATATTCGGAATGGTCTCTCCTCATAGGTTAAATCCTTAGCAAGCTCTGTCTCTGCCATATTAGTCCTTTTGTCGGGTGGCGAGATACACCTTCTCTGCTGTGAGACATGGAACACACTGTGCACTTCTGACAATTCTGGTGGTAGTTCCAACTGATAAGCAACTGTACCAACTCTGGACATAACTGGGAACGGACCAATATATATGGTGCAAGTTTCCCTCGGGTCTGAAACCTCTTGACTCCTTTCATGGGTGTGACTCGGAGGTACACATACTCTCCGGGTTCAAAACTGATCTGACGGTGCTTTGAGTCATAGTAACTCTTTTGCCGGGACTTAGCCAATTGCAGTCTGTCTCGAATATCCTTGACTTGCTTTTCAGCCTCCATCATTAAGTCGGTTCCGAAAATACGGCTATATCTGGTTTGAGACCAGTTTAACGGAGTGCGGCACTTAAGGCCATACAAAACTTCATATGTTGACATCTCGAGGCTGGTCTGGAAACTATTGTTGTAGGAGAATTCAACATAAGGCAGACAATCTTCCCACTTGGGTCCTTGGGCCAAAGCACATGCTCGGAGCATATCTTCAACTATTTGATTTACTTGCTCAGTCTGCCCGCCTGTCTGAGGATGATATGTTGTGTTGTACTTTAGTGCGGTCCCCAAAGCTTGATGGAGACGTGACCAGAATGTGAAGGTAAAGATAGAACCTCTGTCGGAAGTGATTGTTCTTGGCACTCCATGCAAACTGACGATTCTGGACACATATAGCTGTGCGAGTTGATCGGATCGATAGGTGGTTCGGATGGGAATGAAGTGAGCTACCTTTGTCAGCATGTCCACCACAACCCATACTGCATCATTTCCTTGGTGTGTTCTTGGTAGACCTGTGACGAAATCCATGCAGACATCGTCCCACTTCCATTGCGGAACGGGCAAAGGTTGAAGAAGTCCGGTGGGTTTCTGATGTTCCGCCTTCACTTTGTTACATATATCGCAACAAGCAACAAAATAGGCGATGTCCTTCTTCTCCATCCCACCAAAATTCCTGACGAAGGTCTTCGTACAACTTGGTACATCCTGGATGGATCGAGTACGAAGATTCGTGTGGCTCTGTCAAGATCTTCTTTCTCAGGTTTGCTTGCTCAGGTACGCAAATCCGTCCTTGAAACCTCAGAGTACCTTGCTCATCCTTAGAGAAATCCTGGGTCTTGCCTTCTTGCATATGCTTGACATGGTGTTGCAGGACTGAGTCATCTTGTTGGGCCATGTGGATTTATTCTTCGAGAGTAGGGGTAACTTCCAATATATTGGCAAGGCCATCCGCAAAAATAACCAAGTTAAGCTGAGCGATCTCTTCTTGGAGTTCGGGAGGCAAGGATTCCATTAAGGCGTTCAGGTTGTCAGGCTTGCGACTCAGGGCATCGGCAACCACGTTGGCCTTACCGGGATGGTAATTTATTCCAAGATCATAATCTTTGACCAATTCGAGCCATCTTCGTTGTCGGAGATTTAAGTCCGGTTGGGTGAGTATATACTTGAGACTCTTGTGGTCGGTAAATATCTGACATCTTTTTCCAATGAGGTAGTGCCTCCAAATTATTAATGCGTGCACAACTGCGGCCAATTCCAAATCATGGGTTGGGCAGTTCTTTGTGGGGTCATAGCTGTCGATATGCGTATCCTACCACCTTGCCATCTTGCATGAGTACACATCCAATACCTCTCCTGGATGCGTCACAATATACATAAAAGCTGCGGTAGATGTCTGGGAGGGTCAACACAGGGGCTATCGTCAATCTGGTCTCCAGCTCATTGAAGCTTTTCTCACAGTCCTCAGACCATACAAATTTCTTATCCTTCTTGAGGAGTTCTGTCATTGGCTTGGCAATCTTAGAGAAGCCTTCGATGAAGCGGCGGTAGTATTCGGCTAATCCAAGAAAACTCCGGATCTCAGTTACCATCGTGGGTGCGGTCCAATCAAGCACGTCCTTCACTTTGCTTGGGTCCACGGCTATGCCTTCTACTGAAAGAACATGCCCCAAAAATCCGACTTGCTTGAGCCAAAACTCACATTTGTTGAATTTTGCATATAGTTAATGGTCACGGAGTCTTGGCAAGACTGCCCTGAGATGTCCCTTGTGCTCTTCTTCACCTTTCGAGTATATGAGGATGTCATCAATGAAGACCACCACAAATTTATCCAAGAAGTCCATGAATACTTTATTCATCATATGCATGAAGAAAGCCGGGGCATTGGTGAGGCCGAATGACATGACCATATATTTATAAAGACCGTATCGAGTGGTGAACGCGGTCTTAGGAATATCCTCCTTCTTGATTTTGAGCTGGTGGTATCCGGTCCTCAAATCATACTTTTGCCCCACTGAGTTGATCAAACAAATCATCAGTCCTCGGAAGTGGATATTTGTTCTTGATAGTGACATCATTCAACTGACGGTAATCCACACACATTCGAAGACTGTCGTCTTTCTTGTCCACGAATATTGCGGGTGATCCCCATGGTGAAGAGCTTGGACGGATGTATCCTTTCTGAAGCATCTCATCAAGGTGTTTCTTTAATTCCACTAATTCGGAGGAAGGCATCCGATAATACTTCTTGTATAATAGTGCGGTCCCGGGCACAAGGTCAATTGCAAACTCAAGCTCTCGGACTGGCGGCATTCCTGGTAATTCCTCAGGAAATACATCTGGAAACTCACTGACCACAGGAATTAGATCCAATTCTTTAGCTACAGCTGTGAAGACCATGTCTTTCTTGGGTATGCTTCTTCGAGCAAAGAATTTTGTAGTCCGACCTTCCCGACTTGTCAATGTGACTTCTCTAGTCGCACAGTTGATGCATACTTGATGTTGGGTCAACCAGTTCATTCCCAAAATAATATCCAACTTGGCAGACTCGATGATTACCAAAGAAGATGGGAAGATGACTCCCTTGATATCAATCTTCAAATTGCGGCAGACCAGATTGCTTTTGAGCACGGACCCCGGGGATTGTACCATCATACTCTTTCCCAAAATCGAGCAAAGAAAACTTGTTTTGGGCAACAAAACTCCGCGAAATAAAAGAGTGGGAAGCCCTAGAGTCAAACAAAATTGTTGCAGGTATGCTATTAACAGGAAACATACCAACGACGACTTCTGGGTCCTCTCGGGCTTCGTCTGCGGAGAGGTGGTGAACTGCCCTTGGATGGTCTTCTCGCAAGGGTACGGTCCCATGTGGTTGACTTGCGGCTTAAATGGAGCATTTGACTTGCCGCTCTTGGGGCACTGTCTGGCGTAATGTCTGGTTTGTCCACAAGAAAAACACGAATTGTTGCGCTGACACTCTTCGCGTACCAGGCTGGTCACGACATTCTTGACTTGGGTAGTGGCCTTGTTAATGTTCTGCTGCCAATTGGGCTTGTACTCAACCTGAGTCTGCTACGAAGTACGAGCCTTCTGCACTGGCTGTCCATCCTTCTTAGGCTCGAACTTGCGCTTATGATCATTATTAGCGGGCTTATTATCGTGCACGAGCTTGTGTTCTCTTTCTGTAATGAGGGCTTTGTTTACCAGAGTCTGGAAATCCGCAAAATCAAGCATACTGAGAGTGCATATGAGGTGTTGATTCAGTCCTCCAAGAAATCTTTCGATCATCCTTTCTTCCATAGCCACATCATAAAGAGAATAACGGGCCAAATGGTCGAACTTATGCAGATACTCACTCACTGACAGGCTTCCTTGAGTGAGAGCGAGGAATTCATGCTGCTTGACTTTCATAATACCGGCGGGAATATGGTACTTGCGGAAATGGTCCTTGAATTTAGCCCAAGTGACTTCATCGTCTGCAGGCCACATAGCTTCAGCATTATCCCACCATTTAGCGGCAGCTCCCTGAAGATAATGTGTAGCAAACGGAATGTCGGCTTCCTCAGTGTGAGCAATCTCAAGCTTTTTCTCAATAGTCTGCAACCAATCATTGGCTTCCAAAGATAGATAACTTGACAGAAACTGGGAGGCTTAGTCCTCTGAAAATCTGGCAGTTTATATTGACGACCATTCTGATTTCCATTCTACCCAACCATAGCTTGCAGACTTTTCAACAGCTCAATCAGATCATTGTTTCTTCTTTCTTCGAATATGCGCATGATTTTATCAGTGGATGTGGATGTGGTGGTGAATACGGCTCGGGGGAATGTCCTGCCTGCCTTGCCGAGCAACGAACAGGGACATCCTGACCAGCGTGACTACTGCTGCCTCCCCGCGGGATCCTATTGTTTGTGTTTCCCAATATGAGGCAACCGAGATGAGAAACATCCAAAAATGGGAAGAAAAGCAAGCGACAAACCCGACAGAAAGCAGCTAAAACCAAGGCGAATAATAAAAAGTTCCAACATAATTATACATAGACTCATACATGAAAGGAAACATCATGATGGGTTTGACTACGCTCATACATGGAATGAAACATCATGTGAAACGTACGGCTACATCCGTACATCGACATCATGACAACCGCGGATACTCTGACGGTCTAGTCCTCTGTTGGTCATGCTGGGTCCTCTCCTGAGCTAGACTCAGATCCTGAACTGACGACGTTAACAGAAACCTCCGGGTTAAAGGTGACACGACGACGCTGCCTCAAGGGCTCTCGCTCAGGGGCAGGTGCGGGATGAGGCTGGAGCATAGGGGCTGCAGGAGTAGCGAGAAGGGAAGCCCACTTGGCAGGGGCACTGTGGGGAGTCACAGTCGAGGTGCCCGAGCTACTCGAAGGAGTAACCGGGGTAACGGGCGAGCTAGAAACTGGTGCAATATAGGGAGTAAATCTCATGGAAGGTGGAGTGGGATAGGACCTAGCGGCCACTAAAGTAGTGCGAGCACGAGTCAGCTCTCGAGCCAGCTCATGAATCAGAAGATAACTAGCAGTGATATAGCGGGAAAGGCGGCTAGTAGTGCTATCGGCCGCCCGATCAATGATAGGAAAGCGGACACGACCATCATCGTGCAGGGATGGATAGTAGTAAAAACCTAGGTGGGTCTGCATCTGGATCTCGTTATAGCGTAGCTCAACGAGGATCTCAAACGCAGCAAATTGGACAACCTGAGCGGTGTTAGAAGCGAAACCACTCCTAGAAGAATGAGTGTAAGAGCCTGATGTAGAACTGCTGTGCAAGGTAACCACTGCGTGATACTCGTATACTGAGTCTGCTAGGCGCTCCCGGTACACCCAATACACCGGGTCGTCCGTGAGGGTAGAGACGATGCCATACACTCCGGAGAAGGTGCGACGAAGTGTACGGTGTCAGCTCCAACTAGCATGCATACGGTACTGGAGCCATCTACACCCACAACCATTAGTCGGTTAGAAATAATAATAAACCAAGTGCATGTAATGTAGCAATTAGATGCAAACACTTCCGGCACCCAATTTAAGCTAGCTACCGTTCAACTAACGCGTCGGCAGTCTAGCATGTCCTTCAGTCAGCGCGGCTCTGATATCAAGCGTTGTGGCACCCCGGCTCAGAGCAACCGGTTTACCTTGCATTGCCAGCCCAGAGATCAAGTCTTCTGGCAACACACAAGAACTTGGAACAGAAAACAACCGATTTATTGACGCTAGCGGAAACATAGGTTCGATATTACATCAAGTAACAAGGCCAAGCGGCACACACGGTGCGGCTGAACAGTATGTACATTATTTAATGAACATGAAGGGGTCTCAATCACGATAACTACGTGGCAGCGGAACGACGACGAAGCGGAACTCCATAGCACAGGGACACCGATGTGGACACGATCTAGACACGGGAAACACTCCGATCCGGTAAGACTTTCCTGAAATCTGGCATGACATGCCAAGTCAGTACATTGAATGTACTTGCAAACTCACAACAAGTATAAGCATAATTGCGAACAATAATATGTAAATTAAGCAGGTTAAATGAAATGCTTGAACATACTACTCATGCAGTGAATCATATTTGTGCACCGAGTCCCTCGGACCCTCTTACCAAACGGGTTACCTTGTAACCAACATCATCAAAACAGTGACCATTCCCGGATCACAAACGAAACCAACACTTTGGTTCCCACAACAACGACCATCTTCATAGTCTCAACCATCTCATCACATAACCAGTGCCAACCATATAACTTTAGTGTGCAAGATTAACTTAATCATGTTGATCCATGGTGTGACCTACTTACGAGCTATGTCCGTAACCGAGGACGCGGCTATGGATAGATTTAATAAACACTATGCAGAGGTTAGTACACTATACCCACACCATGGAACCCATGGCCTCGCACTCCCATTCGGGTGGACCAACGGCATTCCGACAGAACCCTCCCATTGCCATGACACTCTCTCAGCCACTCCGACCAACTCCCCTCTGGGCTATGTCATGGTGGCCCCGGTGTCTACCAAAGACATCCAACGGCCACTGTTGTGGCAAAACAAATCAGCGGTCCCAAATGGGAACTAGGTACCATAACAACAATGGGCACACAAGGTTATGTCTCCTTACTAGGACAGGGTACCGCACGCCCATAACCTTCCCTCATTGGAGGCACCGACCAGAGGCATGACAATGGACCGAATAAAGGCCTTCCCATAAAGGCAAATGTGGTTGCACTGGGAAGCTCGATTCAGTGGCACCATGACCCGATCAACATTATGTTCAAGTTGAATTATCATCAGGTTTAACTTGAAATAAGCAAACTCGAGTCACAGTATGCCATGAATATGCAACTATCGGTCATGCACTATATCCACATAGCACTAAAGCAAACAGATCAACATCATAGAATCATTCTACTAGCACTACTAATCACTTTACCTCACTGGTTTTTAAATCTTATCATTTTTAGTTATGCCATTAGCATATTAAAATCAGTAACTCATATATGAAAATGCTACCGATCATAACCAAATCATAGCCATACTAACAAAAATACTTTACTGCCTCATACTAGTCTATGCATTCAAACACTATTGTAAACTAAGCATTTCAATCATGACAAAGTAACTAACATAAGCAATATTCATTAAAAGATTAAATGCATGAAATAAATCATATCCAAGTTGGAAAAATCATAAATATTGAACTGACACCATGCAAATATTTGTGTGGCTTTCCTTAGCACAGAGGAGGGTCACACTCCTCCTGGTTATCCTCTAGGCAAGCTTCTCCTTGTGAAAATAAATAAAACAGCAAAAAGAAAACATCAAGAACACTTCTGAAATTCAAAATTTGTGTGCTGCTAGAATATTCCAATAAAAACACAATGCAAAAAGAATCACTTCATTCGGACTTATGATTTAAAAGTTATGGTTGGTCAAAGTTTCTGGTCAATATTTGAATTAAATTCAAATAAAAAGAAAACCAGGGGGTGACGTCGAAGGCGTAAACCTACGGGGTGCCACCACTTATACCGCTTCGGCTACGGCTGAGTGGCTAACAGTCGGCCCCTGCGGTCAGGTTTAGAGGGACAGAGGAAGGGAAACAGAGGAGGGGTGGCATGTCGCCGGCGATTCTCCAGCGAGGAGAGGTCGGCTACCGCCATGGAGGGGAGATGGATGCGCAAGACTACGACGAGCCTATACATACCCGAAACATGGCTAGGGGTGGACGGAGTGGGGCGTGGTGGTCTTCTCCAGAGGCGTCGGCGGAGGGAGCTCGTCGGACGTGGCGATTCCGGCGAGGCAGGGCCGGTCTAGCAGCTCCTACAGCACCAGTGCTTCACCAAAGACACGCTGGAGGAGTCGATTGAGCTCGAGAAGCTCTAGAGGAGGGGGAAGAAGCAGAGGGGATCGCCGGCGAACTCCGGTCGGGAACGATGGCCAGAGGCCTGCCCGGCTGGGCTGCGGCTATCTACGGTGTCGTGGTGGTTGTGTGAGTGTGTTGCGGTGCCCGGAGAGGCCGGGGAGGGGCTGTATTTATAGGAGAGGGAGGAGAGGGGCTCGGGCTCCGCCGAAGTTCTCTGGAGACAGTGCCCGACGACGAGAGGTGTTAGTGAGAGGGGGAGAAGAAGCCGTGGCTCATGCGGCCACTGTGGGAGGGAGGAGATGAGCACAGGGGCTCGGGTGGCCACGAGAATAGTGGCATGGGCGCACTGTACGCTTGGCCGCGTCATGCCTGTGCTCGCTGCGGCGAGCTCTGGCGTTGGCGAGCACCAGGGGGAGTTAAGGGCGTCGAGATGATGATGGTGGCGTGGTTTGGCAAGTTGCGGTGAGCGGGGAAGCGAGCACAAGCACCATGGAGGCGTCGGCGGCATCCAGAGCGCCTCCACACGCAACCTGGCATCATGCACATGCGTGGTCACTGCGTGCACTTTGGCATCATGCCACGCCGTGCATTAAAATCATGTCTGGCAGGTAGTCCTTGATGGTTTGGGTTGATCCAAGGTCTTGAGTTGATCACAGGTGGATTGTGTGTGAGTGGAGCATCTTCGCAAGTTTCTGGACAGAAACTTGTGAGGTTAAATGAGAGAAATCTAGAAGGATTTTAGGGATAATCTTTCGAGGTTAAGGTATTCTTAGGAGGGTAATGTAGCCCTAAAAATTTCAGTTCCAATGGATCAAGGAAAAATGCACTTCCTGTAGAAACTGCATTTTCTGGCGAGAACAGAAAAGATTTTCTGTAGCAAAAATATTCCAAATAACTATGAAATATTTTTGCACAGGGAGGTGTACCAAAGTCAAAGGAATATTCAGGAATTTTCTCAGATTTTTGTGGCCAAGAAAAATCAGGGTTGCTTTCGAGCATATGTGACTGAAGCGATTTTCAGGGAAGAAATGAATATTTTTCATTTATGAAAAATATTCCTGTGGCCATTTTGGGATTTATCAGAGAGGAAATGATGTGTTTGAGAGAGAGAGGTGAGTAACTTGGGTGAAAATCAAGGGCATGCCCAAGTGATTAAGTCCTACTGAGTTGATTCAAAACTCCAAATTCAAATCAAATGGCAATGAAATCCAGAATAAGAAAAAGAGCAAAAACCAGGATGTCACACAGGAGTTGGTCTACTTGTCTCGGACATGATGCCTATATACATGACCATTGCCTTAGATATCGTCATAACTATGCTCTTTTCTATCAATTTCTCAACAGTTATTTGTTTACCCACCGTATGCTTTCTTTCAAGAGAGAAGCCTCTAGTGAAAACTATGGTCCTCGGTCTATCTTTTATCATATTATTTTCAAATCTACAAAATCAAAAACACAAAAATACCTTGCTACAATTTATTTAGTTTTATTTTATTTCGTGATTTTACTTATATTTTATATCTCTCACTATCACTCATCCTTGCAAGTAACCGTGTAGGGATTGACAACCCCTTTATCACGTTGGGTGCAAGTATTTGTTTGTTTGTGTAGGTACAGCTATTGGAGACTTGTGTGTTCCTCCTACTTGATTGACACCTTGGTTCTTAACCGAGGGAGATACTTATCTCCACTTTGTTGCATCACCCTTTCCTTTTCAAGGGAAAAACCAACGCAAGCTCAAGAAGTAGCAGGAAGAATTTCTGGCGCCGTTGTCGGGGAGGATCTACATGAAGCCCAGCAACTACCTATCATAAACTCTCATCTCTTACATTTACATTATTTGCCATTTTCCTCTCCCCCACATCTAAAATGTTTTCAGAAAAATACAAAAATATTTTCTTTTTTTGCCTTCTTTCTATTTGCTTTTTGTGTGTTATCTTGCTTGCTATCGTTATCATGTCTAAATCTGAAAAGGGTAGAGATGTTTCCGCCACTAGTGCGAGCTCTTTGGACAATCTGTCTGTACTTTGAAACTCATGCATAAAAAAGAAAATGTTCGTTAGGTAGCTAAGGAAAAAATTGATGATTTTGTTAATGATGATCCTCATGAGAAAGAAACTACTATCATGCATACTAAAAAAACTCCATGTATGTAGCAGTAGTATCATTGGAAAAGGTGGTATTCAAGATTTCTTTACTTGTGCCGTGATAACCCACAAGTATAGGGGATCGTTTGTGGCCTTTTTCGATAAATAAGAGTGTCAAACCCAATGAGGAGCTAAAGGTAGAACAAATATTCCCTCAAGTTCTATCGACCACCGATACAACTCTACGCACACTTAACGTTTGCTTTACCTAGAACAAGAATAAAACTAGAAGTACTTTGCGAGAATAAAACTATGAATAATTGCTAGGTAATAAAAGTAGATAGCTTTTGTTAACAAGAAAGTCATTTGTCCCTAGGCAATCCATAACTAGACTGGTAATCATTCTTGCAATTTTATATGAGGGAGAGGCATGGGCTAACATACTTTCTCTACTTGGATCATATGCACTTATGATTGGAACTCTAGCAAGCATCCGCAGCTACTAAAGATCATTAAGGTCGTAAAACCCAACCATAGCATTAAGTATCAAGTCCTCTTTACTCCCATACGCAATAAACCACTTATCCGTGTTCAGGCTTCTGTCGCTACGGCAACCGATAATAAGCAAATTATGAATGTATTGCAACGCCCTACAGCGGGGACCCCTCACATTTGCGCGAGACGGAGGGCATCGTAGGACAACACCATAATAAAATATACACTCAAACCAACCACGATCATCGATTAGCCCATAGGACAAAACGAATCTACTCAAACACCATATAATAGCACATATCATTGGGAAATAATATATAGTGTTGATCACCATGTTTAAGTAGAGATTACAGCAGGGAGAAAGGGTGTTACACCGCTGCATAGAGGGGGAGAAAGTTGGTGTTGACGGGAGCAAGGTTGTTGATGTAGATCGCCGTCACAATCCTAGCCCCGGCGGCACTCCGGCGCCACCGGGAGAGAGGGGGAGAGAGCCCCCCCTCCTTCTTGTTCTTCCTTGGCCTCCCCCTATATGGGAGGAGAGTTACCCCTCTGGTCCATGCCCTCCACAGAGGGGCAGGAGCCCCTCCGAGATTGGATCTCCCTCTCTGTTCTCTTCCGTTTCGCGCTCTCCAGATCTGGCCGAAAACTGTTTCTTAAATATCTGGAGATCCGTGACTCCGATTGCGCTGAGATTTTAACACGATTTTTTTTTGGATGTCCTTGCGCCTGTAGTAGAGCTCCAACCGACATTCGAGGAGGGCACAACCCACCACCACACACCTGGGCTGCCTGGTGCGCCCAGGTGTCCTATGGTGGCTGTGGGCTCCCGTTTGCGTTGATTCCACCTCCCAAAAATCATAAATATTCCAGAATAATTCTTTGTAAATTTTTATCTTGTTTGGACTTCGTTTGATATGGATATTCTGAGAAGCAAAAAACATAAAAAAAGAACTGGCACTAGGCCCTGGATCAATAGGTTAGTCCAATAAATAATATAAAATGTTGCCAAAAGTATGTCAAAGTTGTACAATATTGGCATGAAACAATCAAAAATTATTGATACGACGGAGACGTATCATGCTGGTATGTTACCTATGCTAAGAGGGTCAATCCTTAATAAAACTTCTAGAAAATACAAAATTGTGTGATTTTTCTAATACTAATAATAATGATTTATTAGTACTCTGATTTCTCCTCTCGCCGCTAGTGCGAAGTCTTATGATATTAATGCCGCTTTGTTGAATCTTCTTATGAAAGAATAATTTTCCGGTAGTCCTAATGAGGATGCCGCGTCTCATCTAAACACTTTCGTAGAATTGTGTGATATGCAAAATAAAAAGGATGTGGACAATGGTATTGTGAAATTAAAATTATGCCCATCCTCTTTGCGGTATCGAACAAAAATTTGGTTTTCATATTTGCCACAAAATAGTATTGGTTCTTCGGATAAGTGCAAAGATGCTTTTATTACTAAGTATTTCCTCCCATGAAAAGTATTTCCCTTAGAAATCAAATTATGAATTTCAAGCAACTTGAGCATGAACATGTTCCCCAATCTTGGGAAAGGATAAAATTAATGATAATAAATTGCCCTACTCATGGTTTAAATTTGTGGATGATCATACAAATTTTTTATGCGGGATTGAATTTTGTCTCTACAAATCTTTTAGATTCCGCCGGGGTGGTACTTTTATGGAGATTACATTGGGTGAAGCTACTAAATTACTTGATAACATTATGGCAAATTATTCACAATGGCATACTGAAAGAGCTCTTGCTAGTAAAAAAGTGAATTATGTTGAAGAAATTAGTACTTTGAGTAGTATAAATGCTCCTATTAATCCTAATGATGTGCCTTTGTCTACTTTGATTAAGCAAAATAATGATCCCGTAGATGTGAATTTTGTCCCCCGAAACAATTTTAATTGTAATGCTTATAGAGGTAATTTTAATCCTAGGCCGTTCCCTGGAAATTCCTCTAATAATTTTGGCAATTCCTATGGTAACTTTTATAATAATAATAGGATGCCCTTTCATCTTGAAATTAATATTAAAGAATTTATCAATGCTCAAAAAGTTTTCAACACTACGATAGAAGAAAAAGTGAGTAAAGTTGATGACACGTCTAGGAGTATTGATAGAATTTTTCATGATGTAGAAAATCTTAGGCTAAAATTTTGCCACTCAAGGTTGATATTAATGAGTCAATTAACTCTTCATATGTCTCCATGGATGAGAGTAAGAGAAGAACCGCTATGCTAAGAGCTAAACGAGAATTTTTAGAGCAAGCGTTCCCGCCCGATTTTTTTCGTAGCAATGATGAAGAGATTAAAATGATTGGTGTTTCTTCTATTGATTCTTTGTTTAGTAATGTTAAACTTGATGATAAAGGTACTAAAGAAGAGTTAACTTTAGCTAGAAGGCGTCCCCATAATTCGGAGGGTGAAAAACTTGATGAAAAAATAGATAAAAGTGGGCTTGGAGGCGTAAAAACTCTAACTAGTGGTGTGGCCACTCTCTTGGATTACAAAGACTCTAACTATGATGTCTGTTCTTTGATTGAATGCATTTCTTTGTTGCGATCCATGCTAAATTCATCCAACGGTTATGAGCAAAATAAGGCTTTTACTAAACATATTGTAGAAGCGATGATGAAAGCTTTAGAAGAAAAGCTAGAATTAGATAATTGAATTCCTAGAAAATTATATGATGAGTGGGAACCTAAAATTAAAGTTTAAATTAAAAATTATGAGTTCAATGCTTTATGTGATTTTGGTGCTAGTGTTTCCATGATTCCAAAATCTCTATGTGATGTGTTAGGTCCTACCAATATGGATGAACGTTCTCTTAATTTGTACTTGGCGGATTCTACTATTAAAAAGCCTTTGGGTAGAATCAATGATGTTCCTTTTCTTGCAATAGGAACTATATGCCTATTGATTTGATTGCACTTGATATTGATTGCAATCCATCTTGCCCCATAATACTTGGTAGACCGTTGTTAGGAACTATAGGTGTCATTATTGACATGAAAGAAGGGAATATTAAATTTCAGTTTCCGTTAAAGAAGGGTATGGAACACTTCCCTAGAACTAGAATTAAGCCACCATATGAGTCAATAATGAGGGCCACCTATGGAACTAAAACCAAATATGACAATACTTGAAACTATGCATTATGCCCAGCTAAGGGCATTAAAACAATATCGCTAGTTAGGAGGCAACCAATTAGTTATGCTTTAATTTTTTGTTCCGTTTCTGTTTTGTAATAAACACACAATTATGCTACTGTTATTATTGTGATTTTTATGTTTCAGTTAGTGTTTGTGCCAAGTAAAGCCTTCAGGATGATTTGGATGATAGTTGACTCGATTCAGTGAAAAACCAGAAACTTTTGCATCTAGTTCTAGAATTTTGTAAATTCATAAAACGTGCTTTTGCTCTAAAATGTTTACACATAGTTGATATACAAATTTCCCATGTTTTCCTATTTTTTCAGAATTTTTGGGGTTAGAGAAGTATGGTCAATGTTCAGATTACTACAGATTGTTCTGTTTTTGACAGATTCTGTTTTTTGTTGCGTTGTGTGCTTATTTTGATGAATCTATGGATTGTATTGGGGGTACGAGCCATGGTAGAATTACAATACAGTAGGTATAATGCAATAAAAACATAAGAATGGGTTGCAACAGTACTTAAAGTGGTGATTTGCATTGTTATACTAACAGATCTCACGAAGGTTTCGTTAAGTTTTGTGTGATTGAAGTTTCTAAGATTTGGGTGAGATCATGACGGATGCAGGAATTAGGAGTGGCAAGAGCCTAAGCTTGGGGATGCCCGAGGCACCCCAAGGAGTATTCAAGGACTCCCAAGCAACTAAGCTTGGGGGTGCCCCGGAAGGCATCCCCTCTTTCTTCTAACGACCATCGATAATTTTACTTTGAGCTATATTTTTATTCGTCACATATCATGAGTTTTGCTTGGAGAGTCTTGTATTATATGAGTCTTTGCTTGTTTCACTTTTTAGTTTGTCACGATCATCCTTGTTGAACACACTTGTTTGAGAGAGCCACACGGTTATCATAATTTGTTAGAATACTCTATGTGCTTCACTTAAATCTTTTGAGCTAGGCAGTTGCTCTAATGTTCACTTAAATCTTTTTAAGCATGGCAGTGGTTATATTTTAAAGGAAAGCACTCTCATGCTTCACTTATGTTGTTTTGAGAGATGATATGATTAAATTTTAAAGAAATGCACTCTCATGCTTCACTTATATTATTTTGAGAGTTGAATTTTTTTGAAGAAATATTTGCATTCTCATACTTCACTTATATCTTTTTGAGAGTTGATAATAGAAAAGGTAATTTGCAAAAGATATTAATTTGGTCCCAAACTGATGGATATCCATGATGGATATAATAAAACTTTCATATAGATCAGTGGATATGATAAGCTTGATTCTTTGCAATAGTTTTGAGATATGGAGATAGTAATATGTGAGTCATGTTGGTGAGTAATTGTGGTTTAGTAAGAATATTGGTGTGAAGGTTTGTGATTCCCTATGCAAGCACGCAAAGTCAATAGTTATGCTTCACTTATATCCTCTCAGAGTTAATTATGTTTAATGCGCATTTATGACTGTTTTCGTTTTTTGTTGTTCTCTTCTCAATCTATTAGCTAGCCTTCACTTGTACTAAGAGAGAATGCTGGTTGTGCATCCAATTCCTTTGACCAAAGTTGTGCCAAATGAGTCCACCATAACTAGCCATATGCGATATTTCCATGCCGTTCTAAGTAAATTTGCATGTGCCAACTCTAACCATTCAAAATAAATTTTTGTTTTGTGTGCCCGTACCGCTCATGTGGCAGCAGGGGGTGGCCAATGTTTTCCATGCTAGGCAGGTTATTCTCATGATGAGTGTTTATTCATTTTTCATTGCACGAGAGTGTGGCAAGTAATAGGGATGCCCAGTCCCGAAATGAAAAATAAATAATATGATGATAATAATAAATTCCTTGGAAAGTATTGGTATTGAAGGCACCTGTGGATACAGCTAGCCATGGCTTGTGAAAATAAAGGTGGAAAAGAAATAAATTTTATTTTTGTTTGGGAACCGCCTATAATGTGTCTAGCATGGAAGATACTGGGAACTTTCGGTCATACCGCTGACAGGAAAAGCATGCCTCTCAAAATAATTTTATCTCTCAGTTTAAACTTCGAGCTCTGGCACCTGAGCAAATCTCTGATTCCCTCTGCGAAGGGCCAATCTATTTACTTTTATGCAATTTTAATTTTATTTGAGTCTCCATCTTCTCTTACAAAGCACCAACTATGGAACACTATTGTCATACTTGTGCATTGGATGTAGCTAATATTTGAGTGTGTTTCATGAATGGATCAATCATTGAGCATAATGGGCAAGGGATAGCTTTCTTTAGCGTTGATACTTTGAAAGACATGGTTGCTTGTTGATATGCTTGAGTATTGATGTTTTCATGTCAAATTATAGACTATTGATTTGAATCACTGAAGTCCAAATATCCATGCTACAAAAGAAAAGAATATATGATGAATATGTTAGGTAGCATTCCACATAAAAATCTGTTTTTATCATTTACCTACTCGAGGACGAGCATGAATTAAGCTTGGGGGTGCTTGATACATCTCCAACGTATCCATTATTTTTGAATGTTCCATGCTATTATATTATCAATCTTGGATGCTTTATATACACTTTCAACCAATTATATATCATTTTTTGGGACTAACCTATTAACTTAGTTCCCAGTGCCAGTTGCTATTTTTTGCTTGGTTTTGGTTTTGCAGAATATCAGTACCAAACTAAGTCCAAATGCGACGAAATTTTTTGGTGATTTTTTCTGGACATAAGAGACCGTGGAATCTTCGGGAGGGGACGAGAAGATGGAGAAGTGGCCCATGAGGCACCAGGGCATGCCCAGGGGGGTAGGGCGTGCCCTAGTGTCTCGTGTGGCCCACAAGGCTCCGTTTGACTCAACGCAGCCTCTATAAATTCTCTAAAATCATGAAACCAACAGAGGAGTCCACGAAATAATTTTTCCGCTGCCACAAGTTCCAGAACCACGAGATCTCATCTTGAGGCCTTTTCTAGCACTATGCCGGAGGGGTATTCGATCACGGAGGGGCTCTATATCATCCTTGCTGCCTCTCCGATGATGCGTGAGTTGTTTACCACGGACATATGGGTCCATAGTTAGTAGCTAGATGGCTTCTTCTCTCTATTTGGTCTTCAATACAATGTCCTCCTCGGTGTTCTTGGAGATCTATTTGATGTAATGACTTTTTGCAGTGTGTTTGTTGGGATCCGATGAGTTATGAGTTTTCATCCATGAATATTAGTTGAGTTTTCTCTGAACTATTTTATGCATGATTACTATAGCTTCGTATTTCTTCTTCGATTTATTGGTTTGGTTTGGCCAACTAGATTGATTTATCTTGCCATGGCAAGAGATGCTTTGTAATGGGTTCGATCTTATGGTGCTCAATCCCAGTGACAGAAAGGGACATGAAACGTATGTATTGTTGCTATTAAGGGTAAAAATATGGTGTTTATTCATAGTGACTTTATCTTGTCTACATCATGTCATCTTGCTTAAGGCGTTACTCTATTTTTCCATGAACTTAATACACTAGATGCATGGTGGATAGCGGTCAATGTGTGGAGTAATAGTAGTAGATGCAGAATCGTTTCGGTATACTTGTGTTGGACATGATGCCTATGTGTGATCATTGCCTTGGATATCGTCATAATTATTTGCTTTTCTATCAATTGCCCAACAGTAATTTGTTTACCCATCGTATGCTATTTTCTTGAGAGAAGCCTCTTGTCTGAACTATGGCCCTCAGGTCTATCTTTTGTCATATATTAATACCTTGCAGCAATTTTATTTTATATATTTTATTTTGCATTTTTGTCCGATCTGTCTATCAAAAACTATACAATTTAATCTTGCTCGTAACCGTTTAGGGATTGATAACCCCTTTGCGTGTTGGGTTGCAAGTATTTGTTGTTTGTGTGCAGGTGTTGTTAACGGGTCGTTGCTTGGTTCTCCTACTATATTGATAACTTTGGTTTCATAACTCAGGGAAATACTTGTCTGTACTGTACTGCATCATCCTCTCCTCTTTGGGGAAATCCCAACGCAGCTCACAAGTAGCAGTGGGTTATCAAGTTCTACTTCAGGTTCTATTTCTACTTCATTTTCAGATTCATTATTATCATTATGTGGTTAGCAGATTGTGTCTTAGCATAAAAATAGAACATTATTAGGATTCTCGATAGGGTTTTTCTATAACAGGTTCACTAGAAGCATGGAAAGTTTTATTCTTACTCTTTTGTTTTTCTTCTTAGGTGAACCAGCTGCACTATCATTAATTGTTCAATTCTTTTAGGATGACCCTCATGATACAAAATTTTCCTGAATCATTCTACCACCTCTAGTCATTACTCTAACATCATGGTCATTAAGTTTATTATTCATGTCTTTAAGCAAATCATTCTGTGATCTAGATACTTGTTCAAGTTGAGTGTGAACCATGGAAGAGTGTTTACGTAAACATTTAACATCATTAGAAATAAATAGCACATCACTCAAGCGTTCAATCATAATAGCATCATGTTTGAATTGATCACTTATTTGCCTATTGAAGTTTTCTTGTTTAACGATAAAATTATCGAATTCAACTAAGCATTGACTTGGAGATTTATTGTAAGTAATATCACCCTCATCAAACCTATAAAGAGAATTTACCTCTACTACTTGGGTCGGGATATCATGTCCATGAATTTCTTCAATGGGTGGTAGATTCTTAACATCTTCGTATTTAATACCTGTCGCTTTCATAGATTTCTTGGCTTCTTCCATATCTTGTAGACTGAGGAATAGAATACCTCTTTTCTTCAGGGTTGGCTTCAGATATGGTTCACGAAGTATCCAATCATCAACATTTCTCAATAAGTTATTCAATAACTATTGAGCTTGTCCAACTGTTCTTTCCCTAAAACAAAACTAGCACAACTATCTAGGTAGTCCCTAGAAGCATCGGTTAGTCCATTATAAAAGATATAAAGTATTTCATATTTGTTAAGAGGATGATCAGGAAAAACATTTAATTAACTAGAGAATCCTCCCACAGGCTTGAGGGAGATGCTCTTCCTCAGGTTGCACAAAGTTATATATTTCCTGTAAGGTAGCTGGTTTCTTATGAGAAGGAAAATATTTTTTTAGTGAAGTAATAAATCATATCCTGGGGACTACACACACGACAAGGAGCAAAATCATTAAGCCATAATTTAGCATCACCCTTTAATGAGAAAGGGAATAACTTAAGAATATAATAGTAGCGAATCTTTTTCCTCTTGAGCAAATAAGGTGGCAATTTCATTCAGTTTAGTAAGATGTGCAACAATTGTTTCAGATTTATAACCATGAAAAGGATCGGATTCTACCAAAGTAATAAATCTAGGATCAATAGAGAATTCATAATCCTTATCGGTAATAAAAATAGGATAAGTTATAAATTTAGGATCATATTTCATCATTCGGTTCATGGCCTTTTCCTTCACTATAACCATGAGACCTTCTATGCCATTATGAGTATCATGAGCTATAAGTTATTTGGTTAACTCCTCGGGAAAAGTGTAACCTTCAGGTACATCAAACATAGCTCTAACATGAGTACTAGGTGTAGTAGGTGATTCATAATTTTCAGTAATTCGAGATTCTTTAGCTTTAGCAATATGGGCATCAAGTAATTCACCAAGTGGTACAGGTTTATCAAGCAAAGTAGGAGCATCAACATGAGTACCATCAATAGCAGAAGCAGTGTCTATTACTTGTGACATATTAGATTGAATAGTAGGTGGTGGTATCACAAGTTGACTTAAAACAGTAGGTGAATCAAGTGTAAACCGAGTTGGCAGTTCCTTACCTCCCCTTGTCTTAGAGGGTATAATCTTGGTCTTAGAGCCTCTCAGATTCTTCATAGTGAATATAAATTGCAGCAAATATTTCACTCCCAAGTGAACTTAATAAATAGAGCTATGCTCCCCATCAACGGCGCCAGAAAATAGTCTTGATGACCCAGAAGTATAGGGGATCGCAACAGTATTCGAGGGTAGTATTTCACCCAAATTTATTAATTCAACACAAGGGAGCCAAAGAATATTTATAAGCCTTAGAAGTTGAGTTGTCAATTCAACCACACCTGAGAAGTTGTTTCTCTGCAGCAACATATTAGTAGAATCGTAATGTGATAGTTTTGATAGTAGTGACAAAAGTAGCAATAGTAACGGTAACAGTAACAACAGTTTTGTAGCAATTAGAACAGCAGCAGAAGTAGTGATTCAATCAAGACAATATTAGAATAAATAATAGGCATGGAGTAGGGATGGATATTTGGATGGCATTCATCATTTAATAGTCACAACCTAGAGCGATGCACAATAGCTCCAATTCATCAATCATATGTAGGCATGTATTTCGTACATAGTCATGCATGCTTATAATAAGAACTTGCATAACATGTTTTGTCCTTTTAATAGTCTCCCGTGGCAACGGGGTACTAACGGAAATCTAAGGGTAACTAAGGCACTCCTTTTAATAGAGAACCGGAACAAAGCATTAACACATAGATAATATCCAATTATTGTCACCTTGGGGCCTACGGTTATGAACAATAATAGGTGCATATAACTTGTGGATAGGATCAAGAAATCAAATATATTCATGAAAACATATATAATAGGTTCAGATCTGAAATCATGACACTCGGGGCCTAGTGATAAGCATTAAGATAGCAACATCAATCTCAGAACATAGTGGATACTAGGGATCAAGCCCTAACAAATTGACTCGATTACATGATGAATATCATCCATCTCCATCTACCTCCAGTATGCCTACGATGAAATTTCTCACTCCTGGTAGTGATAATCATGAGGTTGTTGATGAAGAAGGCTTGTTGATGATGGCGGCGATGAATTCCCCTCTCCGGAGCCCCGAACGGACTCCAGATCTGGCCTCCCGATGAAGAATAGTAGGTGGTGGATCCATATCGTAAAACGTGATCAAACTTTCTCTCTGATTTTTTCTCAGGAAGTCAGTACTTATGGACTCGGACATAGGGCAAACGAAGGCTCGTGGGGCCCACAATCTCAGTTGGTGTGCCCCCTGAGCCTGTGGCTCTGTGGTGGCCACCTCAGGTAGTTCTTTGCTCCATTATTTTATATATATTCCAAAATAATTCTCCATAAAATTTCATCTGATTCCAAGAAATTTTTAGTTCTGCACAAAACAACACCAAAGTAGTTATGTTGCAAGCAATGTCAATCCGGGTTAGTTTCATTTAAATCATGCAAGTTAGAGTCCAAAACAAGAGCAGAAGTGTTTGCAAAAGTCGATGCGTTGGAGACGTATCACTAACCAAGCCAGGTATCACGCCTGTCCAGCAAGGGGGCGCTCCCTGGATCCATGGATGGATCGAGATGGGGTGACTGTTTTTTATGCCAATTTCTTTCGCAAACCATAGGTCTTCAAAGGAGAAAGTGGGTCCTTGTAGTAAAGGCGAGGTATTTTGGGGTGGTTTGAATATACATCTATTGGCCTTATCATGACCCCGAGGGGGGCGGTCGGGCTTCTTGACCCATTCACAGTTTGACAGCGGGTTGTCGTTGACCTCCTCGTCAAACTCTCGGAGTAGCTTCTTTCGCGGGTAGTGTTGGTGTAGCGACCCGACCTCAGACGGTCAAGTCTCTGTGTTCAGTGTCATCCCTAGATCGGTAATGCTGACACACACAGTACTCAAAGGATTTATAACAGAGTAGCAATCACACGCTTATTACATCGAATGTCTCAAAAGAGAACTTATTACAATAAATATGGCTTAAGGCCATCTAAATACGATAACAGCGGAAGGCTTGGAAGATAAAGTGTGTCCAACAACTCCAACGGCATAGCTGAGTGCATGACAAAGTACCTAGCGCACCTTACTCCTCGTCTGAAAAGTCTGCAACATGATATGTTGCAGCCCGAAAACGGGTCAGCACATGGAATATGCTGGCAATATAACACAGTAGAGCAATGAACATATAAATGCTATCACTACATGCATATATGGCTGGTGGAGGCTCTATGGTTATAATGTTTTGCGAAAAGCCAATTTTTCTCTACAACAAAGGAATAAATTTTGTTTAACTATCATGGTGGTTGAAAGATTGAGAATGGTACCCCCATCTCAATCCCAACTGAAATTAATCATTAACAACCCGAAAAATTAATTTAGAGTGATGATATCAAATCAATAATTCAAGTACCAAATACTCAAGTTGTCCATAACCGGGGACACGACTAACCATGATTAGTTTATACACTCTGCAGAGGTTTGCGCACTTTTCCCCACAAGACTCGATCTCCTCCGTTGGATTTCTCGCACTACATGGTGTTTGAGAAACGGATGACCGAGACACAGTCTTTCAGAAGCATTAACTCTAACCCCGGGTAGACAGTACCAACCTACATCCCCTACATCTGCTAGCCTACCACTGGAAGAGGTCATGCAACATGCTAGAGCCCATAATAGCTTGTGACTGCACACGGAAGTTTCTAGCATGAATAATCTTATGATCCCTTTGAGCCTGGGTGGCGGACCATAGGAGGATCACACGGTATAACCCCAGGATCTCCTAGGACAACACTGGTATAACCCCAGGTCCCCAAAACCAACAATCCACCCAGATGTGTATTAGAGTTGCCACCTTAAATTGAACCATTAATTAACAAACTCACATCTATCATGGATACACTCAAACCCAATCCACGTCTATGAGCATAGCATAGCAATATAAGCATAATGTAGAAGTAACTCCCAAGGGTTTGATAATGAAACATGTAATAGGTTCTACCTCATCAGCTACTTCCCAAATACCCACAAGTTAATCACATCCTAATCATGCAGTGTTTGAGGATTGGAGCTAATGCATAAAACTGGGCATGAAAGAGTATGATCAATGTGTTACTTGCCTTGCTGACGATCTGCAAATCCTAGAGACTCGTAGTAGCACGCTTGGCACTCTGGGAATTCTATCGCAAACAAACAATAGCATACATAAGCAATCAAGCAAAGATGCATGGGTAATACTAAAATAAGAAGATCTAACCAGAAAGTTCAACTGAAGAACTCCGGTTTGCAAAAAGAATCAAATCAAACGGAGCAACGAAACTCAAACGACGAAAGAAACAAGATCCGATTACTAATCGGGACTAAAGTCAAATTTTACAGTACCAAAATCTTGTTCAAGTTGGCTAAACAGAAAGAGGGTTTCGAGACGAAGATCTAGGTGCTTGTTTCAGCTGATTTGGATAAACGAGCGAAAAGATAAACTAGATCGAAGACTAGGGTCGAAATCGCGATCGAAAATAATCGCGGAAAAACCCTGGAAAAAGAAAAACTGACGAACAGGCTAATGAACGAACGTTCGCTGTCTGCGATTAACCGATGAACAACGTTCGTTAAAACGAATGTACGGACGAACGCCCGCTATTTAACCGAACCGAGAAAAAGCGAAACAAAATTGATCTAATAAAAAAAACTAGATCTAGGTTTTAAAAAACCGAACGGTTTTTCTGAGAAAACCGATGAACGGCGGCGGCGGCTACCTCCGGCGAGGTCGGCGGTGGCGGTGAGGTCGCGGGGCGGCGGCGGTGCGGCTCCGGCGGGACGGCGGTGCGGGCGGCGGCGTCGGCGCGAGGCGCGGGGCGACGGCGCGGTGGCGTGGCGCGGGGCGGCGGCGGCGGGGGGTTTGCGGGGCGGGGGTGGCGCGGCGGCGGTGGGCTGGCAGTGGCTAGGGTTTGCGGGGCGGGGGTGGCTGGGCTGGCGGGGTCGGGTGCGGGCTTATAAGGCCGGCCGGGCGAGGTGTCCGGGTCGAACACGGCCCGTTAGGTCGGTGCTCTTTTTTTTAAACCTAACGCGGAAAAACAAATAAAAGAAATACTAAACGGACTCCATAAATCTTGAACTAAATTTTCACGGTCCTCTAATAATATTCCGGTCAAGGTGAACATTTATTTGGGCCTCTAATGCAAAACTGAAAAACGCATATTTTCCTAATTCAAATATAATTGCGATAAAATCCAAATAAAATTTATTTATTTGATTTTAATATTTTCCCTCCAATATTTCATTTATTTTGGAGAAGTCATATTATCTCCTCTCATATATTTTAATACAAAATATTTTGGACAGGAAAATAATTAAAACCAAAGTGATCCTTATTTAAATATTTGATAAATTCAAATATGAAAACGTGAAATCCCCAACTCTCTCCGTGGGTCCTTGAGTTGCTTAGATTTTTCGAGCATCGTGAAACGAAAATGCATTAAAATATGGTATGCATGAATGACCTATGTATAACATTCCAAATTGAAAAAATGGGATGTTACAGTTGGTTATTCCCTGCGAATCTTTCCTCGAGCTCTTTCTCAGCGCTGAGGACCTCGGTCCATTTATTGTTTAATTTGTCTTGTTTGGCTCAAATCTTCTAGGATCGTTTCTTCATGATTTTGGCAGTACTAATTAACTGTTGGTGGAAGCACTGAAACCGAGGAGCATCTAGGGGTTCCTTGAGGATGTCAATTCATTGGGATCGAGGCTTATTTCCTCTTTGGACTACGGATAGTAGTTGTCATCCTTTGGGTCCTCATCGCCCCCATTGGATGTGACGCCATCAACGGGACCATCGCCGGTATTATCGCCCGCGTTCTGATCTTTTGCACCATCTGGAGTGGCGCCATTGTCGGTGGCATCACCGTTCTCGATAGCATCATGGCTAGTGTCCCCATTGCCTGTGCCTTTACGACGACGCCTTTTGCGTTAGCATTTGGGGGGCTCTTTGTCATCCTCATCCTATTTAGGGGTGTCTACCATGTAAACATCATAGGTAGAGGTATCCGGCACTTGTCGGGATTGGAAGTGTCTAGGGGTGAGGTAGTGTAAGACATGTCGGCGGCCTCCTCGGAGGCATAGTCCAGTATGTCGGTTGAGTCTTCAGCTGTAGCGACTAGGTGCGCGGCGGGTGGGTTAAAAATTCTACGACTTTGCATTTATGTCTGATTTGATCATAGACCGAGGTCTCCCGTCCGAGATTCCAAGGCTCTGGATTTGATCCAACATCTCGTTCAGAAGGGTGAGATTGGCCTTGCCCATCTCTTGATAGTAGGCGTGGCTGATACCTCCATTTTGCATCATGTTTTCCTATTGTTACTTAGAGTGTTTTAATCATTATAACACTTTGTAGAGAAATTCCAAAGCCTTCTCTCTCTTAATATGCAAGATTTACATGAAGAGGGTGTTGGGGAACGTAGTAATCTCAAAAAAAAAATCCTACGCACACGCAGGATCATGGTGATGCATAGCAACGAGAGGGGAAAGTGTTGTCTACGTACCCTCGTAGACCGTAAGCGAAAGCGTTTATCAACACGGTTGATGTAGTCGTACGTCTTCACGATCTGACCGGTCCAAGTACCGAATGCACGGCACCTCCGAGTTCTGCACACGTTCAGCTCGATGACGTCCTTGCCTTCTTGATCCAGCAAGACGGGCGAAGTAGTAGATGAGTTTTGGCAACACGGCGGCGTGGTGTCGGTGTTGGTGCAGAACAATTTCCGCAGGGCTTCGCCAAGCACTACAGAAACTATGACGGTGGATAAACTAGAGGGGACAGGGTTGACGGCACACGGCTTGGTGTTTCTTGATGTGTCTTTGGTGCTAGCCCTGCCCCTCTATTTATATGTTGAGCCCTGGGGTCGAAACTTGGAGCAAAAGCCTCCTCAAAGTGTGTTTTGCCCGAAAGGCAAGAGTCCTACTCGGACTCCAGGACCAAACGCCACAATCCTTGGCGTGTGGCCCAGACGCCATGGGCCTCGGCGTCTGGCCCAGGGCTAGACGCCAGGGTCTCCGGCGTTTGGCCCCTTGGCCTCCGCAAAACTCCTTTTGCACCGACTTATAGCCCCGTGGGCCTGACCCCTTGGCCTAACCATATCATCCAATATATGAATCTTTACCTCCAGACCATTCTGGAGCTCCTCGTCATGTCCGTGATCTCATCCGGGACTCCGAACAACATACGGTCACCATCATACATAACTCATATAATACTATATCGTCAACGAACGTTTAAGCGTGCGGACCCTACGGGTTCGAGAACTATGTAGACATGACCGAGACACCTCTCTGGTCAATAACCAATAGCGGAACCTGGATGCCCATATTGGTTCCTACATATTCTATGAAGATCTTTATCGGTCAAACCGCATAACAACATACGTTGTTCCCTTTGTCATCGGTATGTTACTTGCCCGAGATTCGATCGTCGGTATCTCAATACCTAGTTCAATCTCGTTACTGGCAAGTGTCTTTAATCGTTCCGTAATACATCATCCCGCAACTAACTCATTAGTTACAATGCTTGCAAGGCTTATAGTGATGTGTATTACCGAGTGGGCCCAGAGATACCTCTCCGGCAATCGGAGTGACAAATCCTAATCTCGAAATACGCCAACTCAACAAGTACCTTCGGTGACACCTATAGAGCACCTTTATAATCACCCAGTTACGTTGTGACGTTTGGTAGCACACAAAGTGTTCCTCCGGTAAACGGGAGTTGCATAATCTCATAGTCATAGGAACATGTATAAGTCATGAAGAAAGCAATAGCAACATACTAAACGATCAAGTGCTAAGCTAACGGAATGGGTCAAGTCAATCACATCATTATCCTAATGATGTGATCCCGTTAATCAAATGACAACTCATGTCTATGGCTAGGAAACATAACCATCTTTGATCAACGAGCTAGTCAAGTAGAGGCATCAACGAGCTAGTCAAGTAGAGGCATACTAGTGACACTCTGTTTGTCTATGTATTCACACATGTATCATGTTTCCGGTTAATACAATTCTAGCATGAATAATAAGCATTTATCATGATATAAGGAAATAAATAATAACTTTATTATTTCCTCTAGGGCATATTTCCTTCAGAGGGATATTGCTGGCAGCTAGAATTCTGGACCTGAAAAAGCTACATCAGAGATACCTATTCTGCACATATCCAAATGAGCTGAAATTTTACGGATTTTTTAATATATAAAATTTATTGGAGAAAAGAAATACCGGATGGGGCCACCCAGGTGCCCACTAGGCACCAGGGCGCGCCTACCCCCTGGCACACCCTGGTGGGTAGTGGGGCCCCTGGCCAGTCTCCCGTGCCCATCTTTTGGTATATAAGCCCATTTGCCCTAGAAAAAATACAAACAGGACTTTCTGGACGGAGTGCCACCATCTCGAGGCCGAACTTGGGTTGTACCACTTATGCTCTCCGGCGGGGAGATTCCACCAGTGATACTTCCCTCCGAGAGGGGGAAAACGAAGCCATTGTCATCACCTACAACCCTCTCATCATGGGAGGGCCAATCTTCATCAACATCTTCAACAACACCATCTCATCTGAAACCCTAGTTCATCTCTTGTATTCAATCTTTGTATCAAAACCTCATATTGGTACCTGTGGGTTGCTAGTAGTGTTGATTACGTATTGTAGTTGATGCTAGTTGGCTTATTTGGTGGAAGATCATATGTTCAGATCTATTATGCTATTCAATACCCCTCTGATCTTGAGCATGAATATGTTTTGTGAGTAGTTACTTTTGTTCTTGAGAACATGGGAGAAGTCTTGTCATAAGTAATCATGTGAATTTGGTATTCGTTCGATATTTTGATGATATGTATGTTGTTGATTCCCTTAGTGGTGTTATGTGAACGTCGACTACATGACACTTCACCATGCATTGTGGAGTAGTTATTAGATGATGGGTTGCTAGAGTGACAGAAGCTTAAACCCTAGTATATGCACTACTCCGTAAGGGGCAGATTTGGATCCATATGTTTAATTCTATGCTTAGATGTGATCTTAATTATGCTTTCGTAGTTGTGGATGCTTGCGAGAGGGGTTAATCATAAGTGGGAGGCTTATTCAAGTAAGAACAACAACCAAGCACTGGTCCACCCAAATATCAAATTATTAAAGTAGCAAACGCGAATCAAAAAAACATGATGAAAGTGACTAGATGAAATTCCCGTGTGTCCTCAAGAACGCTTTCCTTATTATAAGAGACCATTATGTCTTGTCCTTTTCTACCAAAAGGACTGGGCTACCTTGCTGCACTTTTGTTACCGTTACTATTACTTTCTAGTTACTTGCTATCAAACTATCTGGTACCGACAATTTCAGTGCCTGTGGAAAATACCGTGCTGAAAACTGCTTATTCATTTCCTTATGCTCCTTGTTGGGTTCGACACTCTTATTTATTGAAAGGACTATGATAGTTCCCCTATACTTGTGGGTCATCAGTGGCTGACTTGGAGTCGAGGCCCTACTTCACGTGGCCTCGGGGTCTTCGCTGGTAGAGTTTGACGCCTGATCCAGGAAAGCGATACTTGGATCTGAGGTCAAAGCTAGATATCAAGTACAGATCGCCTCATGGCCCTGCTCTAAGATTGAATCGGGTGTAGGGATGGTGATATCCATATGATTCTCGAGCTAGTCTAATACCCAACCTGAGAAAGCAAGGTCGCCTTGCGAATCCGCAGCATACTCCAGGTTGGGGGAGGCTTAAATACATGATGTATACTTGCCCCAATGATGAGCTCTCAAAAGAAATTATTTTACAGAATTTTTATGCTCGGCTTTCTCATGATAATCAAAATAGGCTTGATTCTTCTTCGACTGGCTCTTTTATGAAGAAGGCTATTGAATTCAGATGGAATCTTTTGGAAAGAATTAAACGCAACTCTGAAGATTGGGAACTCGACAAAGGTAATGAGTCAGGTATAACTCTTAAGTTTGATTGTGTTAAATCTTTTATGGATACCGATGCTTTTCACCAGTTTAGCACTAAATATGGACTTGACTCTGAGATAGTAGCCTCCTTTTGTTAATCCTTTGTTACTCATGGTGATCTCCCTAAGGAGAAATGGTTTAAATATCATTCCCCTGTTAAAGAAAATATTGAGGAACCTTTTATAGTTAAAGATGAAACTATCATTTATAATGTTGATCCAGTTGTGCCTACTGCTTACATTGAAAAACCACCTTTCCCTCTTAGCATAAAGGAATATGTTAAGGTTTCAACCGTGGTAAAAAAAAGTAATATTAGAGCACCTGGACCCTCTAAACAAATTAAAGTTGAACCTAATGTTGCTATGGTTAAAGATCGATCTCTTGGTCTATAATATTGATGGACATGCTACTTATTTATGTGATGAAGCCACTAGAATTGCTAAACCCAATGATAAAGATAAGAATAATCTTGTTGTTGGCATGCCTTTTGTCTCTGTTAAAATAGGATATCATTGTTACCATAGCTTATGTGATTTGGGTGCTAGTGTTAGTGCTATCCCGTTTACCTTATATCAAGAAATTATGAATGATATTGCACCTCCTAAAATAGAAGATATTGATGTTACTATTTGATATGTCTCCAACGTATCTATAATTTTTTATTGTTCCATGTTGTTATATTATCAATCTTGGATGTTTTATATTCATTTACTAGAACTTTGTATCATTCTTTTGGGACTAACCTATTGACATAGTGCCAGTGCCAGCCTGCTACTTTTTTACTTTGTAGAATATCCATATCAAGCGAAGTCCAAATGCAGCAAAACTTTTTGGAGATTTTTTCTGCCCAGAAGACACCCAGGAGGCCCAAGAAGTGCACCAGAGGGGCCCTGTGGGGCCCACTAGGCACCAGGGCGCGCCAGGACCCCCAGGCGCGCCCTGTTGGGTAGTGGAGCCCACATGCACCCCTCCACCGCCATCTACCTCTATAAATACACAATTCCAATGGCCGCAAGTTTCAGAACCACGAGATCCAATCTAGAGGCCTATTTCGGCACTTTGTCGGAGGGGTCAACGATCACGGAGGGGTTCTTCATCATCACCCTTGCCCCTCTGATGATGCATGAGTAGTTTGCCACAAACCTACGGGTCCATAGGTAGTAGCTAGATGGCTTCTTCTCTCTTTTTTATCTTCAATACAATGTTCTCCTCGATGTTCTTGGAGATCTATTTGATGTAATGAATTTTTGCAGTGTGTTTGTTGGGATCTGATAAATTCTGAGTTTATGATCAGATCTATCCATGAATATTATTCGAGTCTTTGCTGAACTCTTTTATGAATGATTTTTATAGCCTCGTCTTTCTTCTCCGAAACTTTGGTTTGGTTTGGCCAACTAGATTTATTTTCTTGCAATTGGAAGAGGTGCTTTGTGATGGGTTCGATCTTCCAGTGCTCAATTTCAGTGACAGAAGGAGATATGACATGCATGTATCGTTACCATTAAGGATAAAAAGATGGGGTCCATTCCTACATGAATAGATCTTGTCTACATCATGTCATCATTCTTATTGCATTACTCCATTTTTCCATGAACTTAATACATGAGATGCATGCTGGATAGCGGTCGATGTGTGGAGTAATAATAGTAGATGCGGGCAGAAGTCGGACTACTAATCTTGGACGTGATGCCTATATACATGATCATTGCATTGGATATCGTCATAATTATTTGCTCTTCTATCAATTGCCCAACAGTAATTTGTTTACCCACCGTATGCTATTTCCTCGAGAGAAGCATCTAGTGAAGTCTATGGCCCCCTGGTCTATTTCCTATCATATCAAGACCGAAAAATACCTTGCTGCAATTTTTATTTATTTATTTTATTTTGTGTTTTGCCAGATTTATTTATCAAATCTCATACAATTTAATCTATCTCAATACCGAGGAGGGATTGACAACCCCTCTTACGCGTTGGGTAGCAAGTATTTGTTATTTGTGTGCAGGTGTTGTTTACATAGTGCTGCTTGGTTCTCCTACTGGATTGATAACCTTGGTTTCATAACTGAGGGAAATACTTATCATTGTTGCGCTGCATCATCCTCTCATGTTTGGGGAAATACCAATGCAGATACAAGCAATCACTATTAAGCTTGCTAATAGAGATACTATTTCCGTGTTTGGGATTGTAAGAGATGTTGAAGTCTTCTGTGGGAAAATAAAATACCCTACTGATTTTCTAGTTCTTGGTTCTTCACAAGATGATTTTTTCCATAATATTTGGTAGACTGTTAATGCTAAGATTGATTGCACTAAAGAAATTGTCAGTGTTAACTTTGGTGATATATCTCATGCGTTTAATTTCTCTAAGTTTCATAGACAACCTCATGATAAAGAATTAACTAGTAAAGATGAAATTATTGGTCTTTCTTCTATTGTCGTACCTCCTTCGGATCCGTTAGAACAATATTTGCTAGACCATGAAAATGATATGCAGTTGAATGAAAGAAATGAAATAGATAGGATGTTCTTTGATCAACCACCTATTCTTAAACACAATTTGCCTCTTGAAACTCTTGGAGGTCCACCTCCACCTAAAGGTGATCCTGTCACTGGTACGCGTCGATGCTATACAAATGGTTTTTAACCCCTTTTCGCGACAACATTTGGAACCGTAGCCTAGTGAGTGACGGCGATAGGGGGGGGTCCTTCCCACACGACCCAGAAACCGTCGGGGATATGCCCTCCTGGCACACACACTCAGCAAAATGAGTTTGTGTGCGATCGGTGAGCGCTCAAATACGGAAATAAAAATACAATTATACAGGCGAAATTGTTTCTGGTCGCAAGTACATCCCACACAGTCGGTTCCCGCTAAACGTTTCTGTTTGTATGTACATCCCACACAGTCGCTCCAAGGAAAATGTTTCCGTTCACAGGTACATCACACACAATTTCCCCTATTAAATCGTTCGTGATAGTGTTGCCATTGCACACGATATTAACAATTTTATCGTTTGTGTTATTGAATGCATCACACACGGTGCGTAGAAGAAACTGTGTGGCAAAGGCTGTCCATCACACACAGTTTTTATGTCGTAAACGTTTGCGCAAGGTGTCCTAACGCAAACAGATTTCAAGAGGAGGTCGTGTGTGCAGTGGAGATTGATTGCACACGTAGTGGATCCTAGAAACGTTTCTGATCTCCACGTCTATCACAGACGTTTCGCTTTCGCAAACCGTGTGCAGTGTAATCCCTAATTAATCCCTAATTTAAATATTACATGTTTTGAATTTGAAAGTAGGCAATCACTTATTTCATATCCAACCATGTTTATTACAAATATAGGTTCAACCACCAATGCACAGGTACATATATTGAAGAACTACAGAAGCACCAAGTAAAAAATGATGAAACACAGTTGTACTGAAGACTGTAAAGAGAGAGGCGAAAGTCATTTTGGTTGCTGGAGAAGGTGAAGCGGAATGCCCATACTGTGCCCTCCTCCATGTGTAATGCACGCACGACTCTAGGCCAACCCCTTGTGATGGATGCCCGTCCATCCTTCACTGTCTTCATTACGACTTCTCGATGCTCATTGTAGTCTGGATGAAATACTTTAACCTTCATTGCGTGTCCACCAATCATGTACTTTGCGAGGTAATCTTGAGTGAACTGCTTCGGGAACCACTGCGAACAAAAAAGATTCAGACATTGTTGTCTAACAACTCATTATGGGCAGTAAAAAGAGAAGGCTGCAGAGTTTGTAGTTACCATCCTACAGCTCACTGTTGTGTTGGATAGAGCATAAACAAATAATTTGCTTGCCACCATTTGTATCTTTTTGCTAATAATCCTTATCAGTTTGCTCACTTGATGCTTGTTCATGAATATCTCATTGCCCCATACGCAAAAGGGGTCGATGCGTGGATCCTTGCCAAGGGCATATGTACCTACAAGCAACAAGTCAATATTAGAAGCTAACAAGTGTCCAGGCCTGGATCTATATGCACTACATTATGGAACGACGGGGGGAGTACAAGCCGAGGGATGAAGCTAACCTCAGCAGAAAATGGTGGCCACTCCCGTTGTTGTCCTGCATAAGTAGCGGAAAGGCATGATAAGTACAGCAACCTTAACATAAAACAAATATAGCAAAGGTAAACAACATCATCTCCAAATGATAGCTTGAATGTGTTGGTTTCAGCATGTTCTTAAAGCAGATATAAAATGGAAGGCAATGTTATCGACAGCAGGCTTAACAGCCATCAAATATTGCAATTCAAACTGGTATTGTTGAAAATGAATAGAACATAGGTAATGCTTAAACATCACACTGGATAAATGTGTAAAACTGAAATAAAGGGCATGTGTTAACTACACCAGGAATAGCTGGAACCAAATATAGTCATTCAAACTGGTATTGATGTAGTCGAGCGGCACAGTTCCGACTTGCACATAATGAACAACACATTGTGAATGACTGAAATAATCAAGGCATAAATGACCAGTATAACAACCAAATATAGCCATTGAAAACTGGATAGAGTCTCACCGCAACCAACCTAAAAGCAAATACAGATAAACAGGGCATATGCTTGAAAACTGGACAAATGCTCACTGCAACCAACCTAACAAGCAGATACAGATAAACAAGGCATCTTCTTGATAACTGGACAAATGCTAAGAAAAGCAAACTAACAACCAAATACAGATAAACAAGGCATCTGCTTGATAACTGGACAAATGCTCACTGCAACCAAACAAAGAACCAAATACATATAAACAAGGCATCTGCTCGATAACTAGAAAAATGCTCACTCCAACCAACCTAACAACCAAATACAGATAAACAAGGCATCTACTCACTATAAACAACCAAATATAGCCATTCGTGAAACTGAAGTGGACAATTCATACTTAAACATCACATAGCCCTATTGAACAATACATTTTTGCATAACTGAAATAATTAAACACGGTTCAGTTAAAGCACCGCACGAAAAATGCTACTACAACAAAGGGTACGGGTTGGCAAGCTAGAAAAGGTAAGATTTGCTGATAGAGTGTTGCTTCACATTTCATGGAGGGGATCCTTCCAGTTGGAAGAGCACAGACCCATGGCGCGCTCTCTGATGTCACAGATGGGTTGGTTCACCTTGGAAGAACCTTCGTGGGTGCCCTGCTCATGGTCGTGGTCGTGGTCGATGAGATCTGACTTGGCAATTGAGGATCCCAAGCCGCCGTCGTAGAACGTGTCCTTCAGAAATGATAAAATGGGCTCGATGGCGTATAAAGCTCGCAAATCCTTGACCGCTTGGTGGAGGAGATCAGCGGCAAGGCCGTCGAAGGGATCGACGGTGGTTGAACCAGAGGGGTTGGGGATGGACCACTTAACCTGTGACATGGCCCGCATGAAGCCGTCGCTGTGGACGAGCTTGATGTCGTAGCCAGCTTTCCCAAGATACAGTAATATACTAGCCCGCTGACATGAAGCCTTCGGCATGGCAACATAGTCAACGTCTTCACCGGCTTCCGCGCGACGTGTTGCTCCGGGATCGATAGGTGGGGGCGAACGGCGACCACCTCGCCAACGTCCGCCGAAGAGGCCATGATAAACCTCTTCTTGGCCAAATGCTCGCCGGGCTCCCCGGGATACGTGGTCGAGCTTAGGCTACGACATTCTGGAGCAAGGGATGTGGATCTGGCAGGGAGGGACACCTCAAGCCTCCTCTAAAAACTCAGGGGAGTGGGGCGACAGTATGGGAATCGCCGGGTAACCTGAACTTTATTATCTAAGCTAGGAGGAACGGGCAGACCGGCAGGGGTTGGTGGCGGCGCCGACGGCGGCCGCGCGCTAGGGTTCGAGGGGGGAGGGGCGGGTGGGGGACTGTGGAGGGGGGTTTGAGGATACGCCGCGGCTACTGAAATTTTTAGTAATGGTGGGTGGAGATGGTGGTGGACGAGGGAGGGCGACGGTTCAAATGCCTCAGCTACTGCAATTTTACTATAAGGTCGGTGTTGGGGAACGTAGTAATTTCAAAAAAATTCCTACGCACACACAGGATCATGGTGATGCATAGCAACGAGAGGGGAGAGTATCGTCCACGTACCCTCATAGACCGAAAGCGGAAGCGTTAGCACAACGCGGTTGATGTAGTCGTACGTCTTCACGATCCGACCGATCCAAGTACCGAACATACGGCACCTCCGAGTTCAGCACACGTTCAGCTCGATGACGTCCCACGAACTCCGATCCAGCAGAGCTTCACGGGAGAGTTCCTTCATCACGACGGCGTGATGACGGTGATGATGTTGCTACTGACGCAGGGCTTCGCCTAAGCACCGCTACGATATGACCGAGGTAGAATATGGTGGAGGGGGGCACCGCACACAGCTGGGAGAGATCAAAAGATCAACTTGTGTGTCTAGAGGTGCCCCCTGCCTCCGCATAAAAAAGGATGGAGGAGGGGAGGCCGGCCCACCCCTAGGGCGCGCCAGAAGTGTGGAGTCCTATTAGGACTCCCTAGTCCTAGTAGGATTCCTCCTTCCACATGGAATAGGAAAAAGGGAAGGGAAAAGGAGAAGGAAGGAAGGGGGCACCCCCTCCCTAGTCCAATTCGGACCAGACCATGGGGAGGGGTGCGACCACCTTTTGAGGCCTTTCTCTCCTTTCCCGTCTGGCCCATTAAGGCCCAATACGATTTCCTGTAACTCTCCAGTACTCCGAAAAATACCCGAATCACTCAGAATCTTTCCGTTGTCCGATTATAGTCGTCCAATATATCGATCTTTACGTCTTGACCATTTCGAGACTCCTCGTCATGTCCCTGATCTCATCCGGGACTCCGAACTACCTTCGGTACATCAAATCACATAACTCATAATACAAATCGTCACGGAACGTTAAGCGTGCGGACCCTACGGATTCGAGAACTATGTAGACATGACCGAGACACATCTCCGGTCAATAACCAATAGCGGAACCTGGATGCTCATATTGTCTCCTACATAATATACGAAGATCTTTATCGGTCAAACCGTATAACAACATACGTTGTTCCCTTTGTCAACGGTATGTTACTTGCCCGAGATTTGATTGTCGGTATCTCCATACCTAGTTCAATCTCGTTACCGACAAGTCTCTTTACTTGTTCCGTAATGCATCATCCCGCAACTAACTCATTAGTCACATTTCTTGAAAGGCTTATAGTGATGTGCATTACCGAGAGGGCCCAGAGATACCTCTCCGATACATGGAGTGACAAATCCTAATCTTGATTCATGCCAACCCAACAAACACCTTTGGAAACACCTGTGGAGCATCTTTATAATCACCCATTTATGTTGTGACGTTTGATTGAACACAAAGTGTTCCTCCGGATATTCGGGAGTTGCACAATCTCATAGTCCGAGGAACATGTATAAGTCATGAAGAAAGCAGTAGCAATAAAACTGTAATGATCACAATGCTAAGCTAATGAATGGGTCTTGTCCATCATATCATTATCCTAATGATGTGATCCCGTTCATCAAATGACAACACATGTCTATGGCTAGGAAACATAACCATCTTTCATGAAATGCTAGTCAAGTAGAGGCATACTAGGGACACATTGTTTTGTCTATGTATTCACACATGTATCAAGTTTCCCGTTAATACAATTCTAGCATGAATAATAAACATTCATCATGAAATAAGGAAATAAATAATAACTTTATTATTGCCTCTAGGGCATATTTCCTTCAGTCTCCCACTTACACTAGAGTCAATAATCTAGTTCACATCGCCATGTGATTTAACACCAATAGTTCACATCACTATGTGATTAACACCCATAGTTCACATCGCCATGTGACCAACACTAAAAGGTTTACTAGAGTCAGTAATCTCGTTCACATCGCTATGTGATCAACACCCAAAGAGTACTAAGGTGTGATCATGTTTTGCTTGTGAGAGAAGTTTAGTCAACGGGTCTGCCAAAATTCAGATCCGTATGTATTTTGCAAATTTCTATGTCTACAATGCTCTGCACGGAGCTACTTTAGCTAATTGCTCCCACTTTCAATATTTATCCAGATTGAGACTTGGAGTCATCTAGATCAGTGTCAAACCTTGCATCGACGTAACTCTTTACGACGAAACTTTTGTCACCTCCATAATCGACAAACATATCCTTATTCCACTAAGGATAATTTTGACAGCTGTCGAGTGATCTACTCCTGGATCACTATTGTACTCCCTTGCCAAACTCAATGTAGGGTATACAATAGATCTGGTACACAACATGGCATACTTTATAGAACCTATGGCTGAGGCATAGGGAATGACTTTCATTCTCTTTCTATCTTCTGTCGTGGTCGGGCTTTGAGTCTTACTCAACTTCACACCTTGCAACACAGGCAAGAACTCTTTCTTTGATTGTTCCATTTTGAACTAATTCAAAATCTTGTCAAGGTACATACCCATTGAAAATCTTATCAAGCGTCTTGATCTATCTCTATAGATCTTGATGCTCAACATGTAAGCAGCTTCACCGAGGTCTTTCTTTGAAGAACTCCTTTCAAATACTCCTTTATGCTTTCCAGAAAATTCTACATCATTTCTGATCAACAATATGTCATTTACATATACTTATCAGAAAGGCTATAGTGCTCCCACTCACTTTCTTGTAAATACAGGCTTTACCGCAAGTCTGTATAAAACTGTATGCTTTAATCAACTCATCAAAGCGTATATTCCAACTCCGAGATGCTTGCACCAGTCCACAGATGGATTACTGGAGCTTGCACATTTTGTTAGCACCGTTAGGATTGACAAAACCTTCTGGTTGCATCATATACAACTCTTCTTTAATAAGTCCATTAAGGATTGCATTTTTATTATCCATTTGCTAGATTTCATAAAATGCGGCAATTGCTAACATGATTCGGACAGACTTTAAGCATCGATACGAGTGAGAAAATCTCATCGTAGTCAACACCTTGAACTTTGTCAAAAACCTTTTTCGACAAGTCTAGCTTTGTAGATAGTAACACTACTATCAGCGTCCGTCTTCCTCTTGAAGATCCATTTATTTTCTATGGCTTGCCGATCATCCGGCAAGTCAACCAAAGTCCATACTTTGTTCTCATACATGGATCCTATCTCAGATTTTATGGCCTCAAACCATTTCGCGGAATCTGAGCTCATCATCGCTTCCTCATAGTTCGTAGGTTCGTCATGGTCTAGTAACATGACCTCCAGAACAGGATTATTGTACCACTCTGGTGTGGATTTTGCTCTGGTTGACCTACGAGGTTCGGTAGTAACTTGATCCGAAGTTTCATGATCATCATCATTAACTTCCTCACTAATTCGTGTAGGCATCACCAGAACTGATTTTTAGTGATGAGCTACTTTTCAATTCGAGAGAAGGTACAATTACCTCATCAAGTTCTACTTTCCTCCCACTCACTTCTTTCGAGAGAAACTCCTTCTCTAGAAAGGATCCAAATTTAGCAACAAATGTCTTGCCTTCGGATCTGTGATAGAAGGTGTACCCAATATTTTCTTTTTGGGTATCCTATGAAGACGCACTTCTCCGATTTGGGTTCGAGCTTATCAGGTTGAAACTTTTTCACATAAGCATCACAAACCCAAACTTTAAGAAACGACAACTTGGGTTTCTTGCCAACCCACAGTTCATATGGTGTCATCTCAACGGATTTAGATGGTGCCCTATTAATCGTGAATGCAGCTGTCTCTAATGCATAACCCCAAAACAATAGTGGTAAATCGGTAAGAGACATCATAGATTGTACCATATCCAATAAAGTACGGTTACGATGTTCGTACACACCATTACGCTGTGGTGTTCCGGGTGGCGTGAGTTGCGAAACTATTCCGCATTGTTTAAAAGGAAGACCAAACTCATAACTCAAATATTCTCCTCCACGATCAGATCGTAGAAACTTTATTTTCTTGTTAAGATGACTTCACTCTGAAATTATATGAACTTTTCAAATGTTTCGGACTTATGTTTCATTAAGTAGATACACCCATATCTGCTCAAATCATCTGTGAAGGTCAGAAAATAACGATACCCGCCGTGAGCCTCAACACTCATCGGATCGCATACATCAGTATGTATTATTTCCAATAAGTCAGTTGCTCGCTCCATTGTTCCGGAGAACGGAGTCTTAGTCATCTTGCCCATAAGGCATGGTTCGCAAGCATCAAGTGATTCATAATCAAGAGATTCCAAAATCCCATCAGCATGGAGTTTCTTCATGCGCTTTACACCAATATGACCTAAACGGCAGTGCCACAAATAAGTTGCACTATCATTATTAACTTTGCATCTTTTGGCTTCAATATTATGAATATGTCTATCACTACGATCGAGATCCAACAAACCACTTTTATTGGGTGTATGACCATAGAAGGTTTTATTCATGTAAACAGAACAACAATTATTCTCTAATTTAAATAAATAACTGTATTGCAATAAACATGATCAAATCATATTCATGCTCAATGCAAACACCAAATAACACTTATTTAGGTTCAACACTAATCCCGAAAGTATAGGGAGTGTGCGATGATGATCATATGAATCTTGGAACTACTTCCAACACACATCGTCACCTCGCCCTTAACTAGTTTCTGTTCATTCTGCAACTCCCGTTTCGAGTTACTAATCTTAGCAACTGAACTAGTATCAAATACCGAGGGGTTGCTATAAACACTAGTAAAGTACACATCAATAACATGTATATCAAATATACCTTTGTTCACTTTGCCATCCTTCTTATCCGCCAAATACTTGGGGCAGTTCCGCTTCCAGTGACCAGTCCCTTTGCAGTAGAAGCACTTAGTCTCAGGCTTAGGTCCAGACTTGGGCTTCTTCACTTGAGCAGCAACTTGCTTGCCGTTCTTCTTGAAGTTCCCCTTCTTCCCTTTGCCCTTTTCTTGAAACTAGTGGTCTTGTTAACCATCAACACTTGATGCTTTTCTTGATTTCTACCTTCGTCGATTTCAGCATCACGAAGAGCTTGGGAATCGTTTCCGTTATCCCTTGCATATTATAGTTCATCACGAAGTTCTACTAACTTGGTGATGGTGACTAGAGAATTCTGTCAATCACTATTTTATCTGGAAGATTAACTCCCACTTGATTCAAGCGATTGTAGTACCCAGACAATCTGAGCACATGCTCACTGCTTGAGCTATTCTCCTCCATCTTTTAGCTATAGAACTTGTTGGAGACTTCATATCTCTCAACTCGGGTACTTGCTTGAAATATTAACTTCAACTCCTGGAGCATCTCATATGGTCCATGACATTCAAAACGTCTTTGAAGTCCCGATTCTAAGCCGTTAAGCATGGTGCACTAAACTATCAAGTAGTCATCATATTGAGCTAGCCAAACGTTCATAACATCTGCATCTGCTCCTGCAATAGGTTTGTCACCTAGCGGTGCATCAAGGACATAATTCTTCTGTGCAGCAATGAGGATAAACCTCAGATCACGGACCCAGTCCGCATCATTGCTACTATCATCTTTCAACTTTGTTTTCTCTAGGAACATATATAAAACAATGGGAAGCAACAACGCGAGCTATTGATCTACAACATTATTTGCAAAATACTATCAGGACTAAGTTCATGATAAATTAAAGTTCAATTAATCATATTACTTAAGAACTTCCACTTAGATAGACATCCCTCTAATCATCTAAGTGATCACGTGATCCAAATCAACTAAACCATGTCCGGTCATCACGTGAGATGGAGTAGTTTTCAATGGTGAACATCACTATGTCGATCATATCTTCTATATGATTCACGCCCGACCTTTCGGTCTCAGTGTTCCGAGGCCATATCTGCATATGCTAGGCTCGTCAAGTTTAACCTGAGTATTCCGTGTGTGCAAAACTGTCTTGCACCCGTTGTATTTGAACGTAGAGCTTATCACACCCGATCATCACGTGGTGTCTCAGCATGAAGAACTTTCGCAACGGTGCATACTCAGGGAGAACACTTATACCTTGAAATTTAGTGAGAGATCATCTTATAATGCTACCGTTGATCTAAGCAAAATAAGATGCATAAAAGATAAACATCACATGTAATCAAAATATGTGACATGATATGGCCATCATCATCTTGTGCCTTTGATCTCCATCTCCAAAGCATCGTCATGATCTCCATCGTCACTGGCATGACACCATGATCTCCATCATCTTGATCTATATCAATGTGTCGTCACATGGTCGTCTTGCCAACTATTGCTTTTGCGGTATTGCTATCGCATAGCGATAAAGTAAAGCAATTATTTGGCGCTTGCATCTTATGAAATAAAGAGACAACCATAAGGCTTCTGCCAGTTGCCGATAACTTCAATCAAAATATGATCATCTCATACAACAACTTATATCTCATCACGTCTTGACCATATTACATCACAACATGCCCTGCAAAAACAAGTTAGACGTCCTCTACTTTGTTGTTGCAAGTTTTACGTGGCTGCTATGGGCTGAGAAAGAACCGTTCTTACCTACGCATCAAAACCACAATGATAGTTCGTCAAGTTACTGTTGTTTTAACCTTCTCAAGGACCGGGCGTAGCCACACTCAGTTCAACTAAAGTTGGAGAAACTGACACCCGCCAGCCACCTATGTGCAAAGCACGTCGGTAGAACCAGTCTCGCGTAAGCGTACGCGTAATGTCGGTCCGGGCCGCTTCATCCAACAATACCGCTGAACCAAAGTATGACATGCTGGTAAGCAGTATGACTTGTATCACCCACAACTCACTTGTGTTCTACTCGTGCATATAACATCTACGCATAAAACCAGGCTCTGATACCATTGTTGGGGAACGTAGTAATTTCAAAGATTTTCCTACGCACACACAGGATCATGGTGATGCATAGCAACGAGAGGGGAGAGTATCGTCCACGTACCCTCGTAGACCGAAAGCGGAAGCGTTAGCACAACGCGGTTGATGTAGTCGTACGTCTTCACGATCCGACCGATCCAAGTACCGAACGTACAACACCTCCGAGTTCAGCACACGTTCAGCTAGATGACGTCCCGCGAACTCCGATCTAGCAGAGCTTCACGGGGGAGTTCCGTCAGCACGACGGCGTGATGACGGTGATGATGTTGCTACCGACGCAGGGCTTCGCCTAAGCACTACTACGATATGACCAAGGTAGAATATGGTGGAGGGGGGCACCGCACACGGCTGGGAGAGATCAACAGATCAACTTGTGTGTCCAGAGGTGCCCCCTGCACCCATATATAAAGGATGGAGGAGGGGAGGCCGGCCAGCCCCTAGGGCGCGCCAGAAGTGTGGAGTCCTACTAGGACTCCCTAGTCCCAGTAGGATTCCTCCTCCCACATGGAATAGGAAAAAGGGAAGGGAAAAGGAGACCATGGGGAGGGGTGCGGCCACCTTTTGAGGCGTTTCTCTCCTTTCCCGTATGGCCCATTAAGGCCCAATACGAATTTCCGTAACTCTCCAGTACTCCGAAAAATACTCGAATCACTCGGAATCTTTCCGATGTCCGAATATAGTCGTCCAGTATATCGATCTTTACGTCTCGGCCATTTCGAGACTCCTCGTCATGTCCCCGATCTCATCCGGGACTCCGAACTACCTTCTGTACATCAAATCACATTACTCATAATACAAATTGTCACCGAACCTTAAGCGTGCGGACCCTACGGGTTCGAGAACTATGTAGACATGACCGAGACACATCTCCGGTCAATAACCAATAGCGGAACCTGGATGCTCATATTGGCTCCTACATATTCTACGAAGATCTTTATCGGTCAAACCGCATAACAACATACGTTGTTCCCTTTGTCATCGGTATGTTACTTGCCCGAGATTTGATCGTCGGTATCTTAATACCTAGTTCAATCTCGTTATCGGCAAGTCTCTTTACTCGTTCTGTAATGCATCATCCCGCAACTAACTCATTAGTCACATTGCTTGCAAGGCTTATAGTGATGTGCATTACCGAGAGGGCCCACAAATACCTCTCCGATACATGGAGTGACAAATCCTAATCTTGATTCATGCCAAACCAACAAACACCTGTAGAGCATCTTTATAATCACCCATTTACGTTGTGATGTTTGATTGCACACAAAGTGTTCCTCCGGATATTCCGGAGTTGCACAATCTCATAGTCCGAGGAACATGTATAAGTCATGAAGAAAGCAGTAGCAATAAAACTGTAATGATCACAATGCTAAGCTAATGAATGGGTCTTGTCCATCACATCATTCTCCTAATGATGTGATCCCATTCATCAAATGACAACACATGTCTATGGCTAGGAAACATAACCATCTTTGATGAACAAGCTAGTCAAGTAGAGGCATACTAGGGACACATTGTTTTGTCTATGTATTCACACATGTATCAAGTTTCCGATTAATACAATTCTAGCATGAATAATAAACATTTATCATGAAATAAGGAAATAAATAATAACTTTATTATTGCCTCTAGGGAATATTTCCTTCAGTCGGTGCTGGAGGAGTGTGGGCGACGGTTGAAGTATGGCGGCTACTAAAATTTGGGTAAAGGAATTGATGCGGGGCGGGAGTGCCCAAGATCGCGCATGGTCCAATAACAATATGCGTGTATGATAATAAGGAAAAGTGGCGCGGAATCGCCGATTTTTGCAACGCCCAAGGCGGGTAGTTTGTTTTTATATTTCTAGCTAGCTGGTCTATGGCACACGGTTCATTCTAATTTCCAAATAAACTTACCCGCCTTTAGCTTGCACATGTGGTGGTTTTACAGCGCACTTGCATCGCACACGGTTAAGCAAGTACCTCCACCCTTTGCTCGCGCTTGCACGGTCGTGGTGATTTTACAGCGCACTTGCATCGCACACGGTTGAGCCAGTACCTCCACCTTAATTTGCTCGCGCTTGCGTAGGCGTGGTGATTCACAGCGCACTTGTATCGCACATGGTTAAGATATTATACCCGTGTCTGTTGAGCGTCATCAGAGTCTTTGTAGCAATAAATAACGTTAGAAAGGGTCAGAAGACAGCCACACCAGCATGTGGCCCAAATATATATGAGTGAAAAGGGTGGTCTGTGATGTTCAAAATCCCAATGCACAACTTTGACCGCGCGGGCCCCCGGTTGGGCGCGTCGTCGAAGATCGATGAGAGGGGCAAGAAGTCAAGAACCACCTGGAAGTGGCCAAATATATGTAGGAATATTGGGGATGTTTAAAACTTTAAATACACAATGCATAGCGTTGGTGGCACCTGCCTCGCAAACCCGAAAGCACCCTTGGATATATATATATATATATAATGACATAATGTCGTACCTAGCTAGGATGCTTGGCCCACCACCTCCCACTTCGTGTCAGTGGGGCGGATGCATGTAATGATCGATACTTTGGTCATGCATGCATGTCGCCATGACCTACCATAAGACGGACCAATGAATCTATCGTTTGGTCAAACGACAGATGTTGTTGTAGATAAACGGCTTGGGCCAATAGATTGAACCATCATAAAAATCGCACGAGGGACCACAAAACCAGCACCTCTTGCATGCGGCCAAAAATAATGTACATTGGGAAGGGGTGATGTGTGTTTTCAATATAGAATAATGTACAATTTAGATTTGGTGCCTACCTCTCGATACAAACAACAACCATGAAGGCAAGGTAGTTAAGGACGAGATACGCATGGTATGATGTAGGTCAAACCCAGCAATCCGAGCATGTGGGAGGGAATCTTGACAACGCATGAGCTTGAGCTTTGGTTGAGCGACATGTGACGGTGACCGGCCCTAACACGAACTAGGAGGAATCCATTCATGGCCAACACATACCCCTCATTATTGGTCAAAGGGATGATATATATACACTCGGAGAGCCCACAGATATGAGTGTCGTCACAAAAAACCACACAAGGGAGACGTGGTCGATCAGAAGACCCCGTATACACTGCATGCAGCCTGAAAATATGTATTGGTACGGTGGTATGTGATTTGTTTAAATCCCAAATGCACAACTTCGATGGGCCACCAACTACATTACAAACCGAACACCGTACCCGACTCCAAGCCCAGTTCAATACGTACGATGTCAGTTTCCCAACTTCGAGGCGGCGGTGGCGGGGGGGGGGGGGGCGGTCGTCCCACGCATGCGCTCAAACTTTATTTGGTCTAGCATGGGACACATCTATATCTATACCCATATATAGTGTGCGAATAACTTTGAAAGTTGGTCGTTGGATGAAGCCAATCCGACGGTACAAAGATGGCAAATCCGAGCACTACTGGCCGTTGGATATCATTTACATTCCACCAGATTCTGCCACATGTAAAATCTAGAAGACTCCATGGTTGAACTTAAGCATAATGCACAAACCTCAAAACACAAGCACTTCTCCTTTGTTCTCTAGAATCTTCCATATCTTAATTGCCCAAACTTTTTTTTCTAAATGAATTGTCACTTTTTGTTTTTACTTTATGCTTTACAATGCACAATTCCATGAATCTTAAAATAGATTTTTTATAAAACTAATTGATTTTGGATGAGATGAACTATAAGAATTAAACGAACATCTACATCATGCATATATGACTCAAAGCTTACATGCTATAGTGTGGTATTTATTCATAATTTGGTTACCAAGTCTCATGCGTGTAATGCATGTGTACCTTACTAGTATCAATAGGAAACCATCATGGTCAAACCCTTCTCGTTGTTGGGTCAAAGGGATAGATTGTGTGGGCCCCCCTAATTGTCGGTAAAGGATAGTATATATACCTCGGGGAGCCCACAGATATGTGTCGCGTCTATAAGCCGCACAAGGGAGACATGCTCGAGAAGAACACCCTGCCCCCTATACCCTGCATGTGACCTGAAAAAGATTTATATAATCACCATGACAGGTCAAGTCAATCATTCTTTAATTTTTTAGAGCAAAAAATAACCCATAAAAACATAGTACGTTTATATAATCGCCATGATAGATCAAGTCAAACATTCTTTAATTTTTTTAGAGCAAAAAATAACCCATAAAAACATAGTCTACAAATTAGCAAAACAAGGATCCCAAGGTTTATATAATTGCCATGATAGGTCACTATAGAGATATAATATATCTCTATAATGACTGTGTCATGGCATTTAAATGAAGCTTGAGATATGCAACTTCCCACCGGGTCACCCATCCTTGGACTACTCCAGCCCGAGCACGCTCAACTTCTGAGTTCTATTCGACTAGGCTGGCGGATGGGAAGCCGCCCCTTGCTGATAAGAATTGCCTCCTTGCAATTAAGGCGTTTCACGCTGGTCACCCTATGGGACCTACTCCCTCCTATCACACACATTTGTGCTTTTAGAAACTGTGTGGGATATTTGCATGGCTGGTGTGTCGCCGCTAGCCTTCAATGAGCACTGACACTGGTAGCGGGAAAACAGTGGGAGAAGAGGTGGAAAACCGATGAGAGGAGTGGCGAGAAATGGTAGCCTGTTTAGAAAACCTAGTAGAGAAGGAAGCGTGAGCAGCACGACGCATGCGCACAGTGCTTACCCATGTATTTCATGTGCCGTCGAAAGGCTCAGGGTTGCCGTTTGATCTGGGAGCATCCAACGGTGCACACGTACAATCCGTGGGGTTTGGGTTCTGGCCAATCAGAACGCACGACTCAGATCGCGCGCGCAACAAGGGGGGAGGGGCATCGGCCACGGTTTGGTAGGCACACGGATTTCGTGAGTGAACCGTGTGCTATTTGAAAACATTTCGTGGGAAGAATCTCGGTTTATAAATCCCCGCAAATACAAAACTTACCTGAAAATCGTGAAACCTGGCATGGTGTCACGACATGGCACATATATGTCGAGGAATTTTTTTTCGTCCATTTTGGCAAGTTTTATTACAAGCCCCTTACAAACCGGAGCTTCTCTCAAAGAAGCCTCGTGGTTCCGATAGGGAAATGTGTCCCCCTTGTGGGCGAAACTTAATCACTGCCTCTTTTCGCCTTGTATTTTCTTCTACGGGCAACATGGAACGACAGAATACCGTGCTGAAATTTAAACTTATTCAGGGTTCGTTTGGCCTTTTTATACACTAATTGAGTTTCCTAGGCATTTAATGTCCATAATTCAAATCTGAACTTCAAATACATGCTCTAGTTCACCAAAATGGCTAGAAAATTTATACATGTGTCCTTGGGTGCATGTTTAGTTCCCATGCCAGGAATGGGAACGAATTATAACCGTACCCGCGTCCTGGCTCGTCCTCAAACATTTGGAATCTCGGTTTTTAAATCCCCGTAAATCCTAAACTCACCAGAAAGTCATCAAAGGTGGCATGGTGTCACGTCATGGCACATATATGTCGTGGTAAAAACATTATCCAATTTGGGTCAATCTTTATTACAAACCTCTTACAAACCAGAGGTTCTCTCAAAGAAGCCTCGTGGTTCCGATAGGGAAACGTGTTCCCCTTGTGGGCGAAATGTAATCACTGCCTCTTTTGCCTTGTATTTTCTTCCACGGGCAACATGGAACGACATGATATCCGTGCTGAAATTTAAACTTATTCAGGGTTCGTTTGGCCTTTTTATACACTAATTGAATTCCCTAGGCATTTAATGCCCATAACTCAAATCTGAACTACAAATACATGCTCCAGTTCACCAAAATGGCTAGAAAAATTATAGATGTGTCCTTGGGTGCATGTTTAGGTCCCATGCCAGGAATGGGAACGAATTACAACCGTACCGGTGTCCTGGCTCGTCCTCAAACATTTCGAATCTCGGTTTTTAAATCCCCATAAATCCAAAACTCACCAGAAAGTCATCAAAGGTGGCATGGTGTCACGTCATGGCACATATATGTCGTGGTAAAAACATTGCCAATTTGGGCCAAGCTTTATTACAAACCTCTTACAAACCGGAGCCTGTCGCAAGAACCCTCGTGGTTTCGATAGGGAAACGTGTCCCCTTGTGGGCCAAACGATAATCGCTCCCTCTTCTAGCCTCGTATTTTCTTCTACACGCAACACGGAACAACGGGAGATTCGCGCTGAACTTTGAAATTATTCAGGGTTCGTTTGACCTTTTTTATTCATTAATTGAGTTTTCTAGGCATTTAATGTCCATAATTCAAATCCGAACTACAAATACATGCTCCAGTGCACCAAAATGGCTAGAAAAAACGTACATGTTTCCTTGGGGTGCATGTTTAGGTCCCATGGAACGAATGGGAACGAATTCAACCGTCTCGCCGTCCTAGCTTGGCCACAAACATTGCGAATCTCAGTTTTTAAATCTCTGTAAATCCAAAACTCACCAGGAAATCATGAAACTTGGCATGGTGTCACTACATGGTACATATAATTGTCCAATTTGGGCGAAGCTATATTACAAGCCTCTTACAAACTGGAGCCTGTCGCAACCCTCGTTGTTCCGGTAGGGAAACATGCCCCTCTTGTGGGCGAAACGATAATCGCTGCCTCTTCTCGCCTTGAACTTTGTTTTCTACAGGCAACATAGAATAACAGGAGTGTCGGGCTGAAATTTGAAACTGTTCATGGTTCATTTGGCCATTGTATATATTACTAATTACTAAGTTTTCTATGCATTTAATGTAGTCCATAATTCAAATTTGAACTACAAACACATGCTCCAGTGAAGCAATATGGGTGGGAAATCGTACATGTGCCATTTGGTGCATGTTTAGGTCTCATTTAAGGAATGGGAATGAATTAGAAACTTGTCGTCGTCATGAAACATTGAGAATCTCGGTTTTTAAATCCCAGTAAATCAGAAAGTCACCCAAAAAACATGAAACTTGGCATTGTTTCATGGCATGCCACATATATGCCGTGGTAAAAAAATTGTCCAGTTTGAGAAGAGGCACACATATTAGTAGCCAACGAAGTCCTTTTTGAAACAAAAAGCTGACATGTTAATATCGCAAACGGTTGTATTATATTAACCGTGTCGAAATTTAACCATACTCAGTGGCGTGCGTGCAGCTGTTTGATTAGACGGAACGAGTGTGAGAAGTCCGTCGTGCAGGCTTGACGGGACGCGTGCGAGCAGTCCGCCGCGCAGGCTCAACGGGACGCGTGCATTCTGTCCACCTCGCAGGCTCGACGGGACACGTGCGAGCAGCAAGGCCGCCCATGCTCACCGGGAAGTGAGCTCTTTGACCTCCATGCACCAGCCGCCGCCCGCCTCGCTCACAACTTCTCCATTAATGGGTTAATGAAAGCACCTGGACGGAGGGTGTTTGCTCGTGATCCCATGGCAGCATTTGCTTTGTTCGTGTTTTCAACTCGTATTTCACCCTAATTTAAATTGCCACATAGGGCAACGGATAATACGACCACAAATAAAATGGCAACGGATATTACGATGACAAATTTACAATGGCGTAGATAATAATTGTCTTACATATTCCGGATAATTTAAAATTCCACATGTGGCAAAGCCCGGAAGACACGGGGGCAAGAGAAGAAGGAAATTGCAGACAACGATCTAGGTCGCTACTGTCTCTACTCTTCGATGGATTGCCGGGCGACGAAATCCTCCAGCTCCTTCAATTCCTCATGACTTTGCTTGAAAGCAGCCAAAGATTCCTCCACCTCCTGCTCACGCTCGATCCGGAGCTTCCTCAAGCCACCCATCACTTCCTCGACGACCGCTTTCAGCGTCATCTCTGAGGCACTTCTCTACTCATGCAGCATCTTCCAGCCAGCGGCCTCCTCCTCCTTCTCGACGAGCAACTTGAGGAGCTTCGCATTGTCACCCATGAGTTGCTCGACAAGGCGAGTCGCCTTGTCAAACGAGGCATCATTGATCTTGAGAATCTTCATCAAGCCGTCGACCAGCTCCTGCTCCGTAGTGACATCAGCGAGAATGTCGTCGTCGCCAATGGAGGACTTCAGGAACGCCGGCTCGTCACGATGGCCGACGCCGCAAATGCGCTTGTGAGAGCCCTCGCGTGCCCGTGAGAGCTTGTTCGTGGGCTCCGCGGCGCGCCGAGACATCTCTGCTGTGGCTGCGGCTTCGCGGCAGGACCTCTCTAGTGCTTCCGTGGCCTTGGTCTTTGCTGCCTGGTTATATGTCCACCCTAACCTCCTCCTACTGGTCATGGCGGAACGACTTGATAGGAAAGACCAGTTTTGTGGGTGATGAGGAGAGGAACTGTGAAGTAATTTTTGAGTCGGTAGTTTTTATAGCCCGGTGCTAAGTGTGAACACATATTAGTTTGATAGGTGTGAACAGATTTCCAATTACTTATTGCGTTGTAATCTGCAATGTGACGAGAAACAAGGTCAAAATTTATTGATGGCAGAAGGTTGACCACGTGGTTGCTCACCGTTGAGGCGGCCGCGGCGCACTCTGCTCACGTCCGTCCGCACATTTTTCTTGCCATTGAGGCGGCCGCGACGCGCTCCGCTGTGGCGTGTCCCTGCGCGCGCTCTGCTCGCCTTTGAGGCAAATTTACAATGGCAACGGTTAATAATTCTTAATAATTGTCTTACATATTCAGGATAATTTAAAATGCCACATGCGGCAAGGCCGAGAACACTCACGACCTACATATGCATACAATTATAATAAAATATAAGCTAAAAGGCTGAGCTGGCAGCCTTCCGACGATGGTCTTCTCGGACTCCATGATTAGCATAGCACCCTTGCAGCCATTCACTCCAAGTATCCCGACCCGCCTCCGCCTACGGAGCTGCTGGCGCTGGGAGGCTCTTGGGGCTGCTGGGCCTCTTCCATAAGAGCTTGACAGCATGCAATCGCGCATATGACAACTCCGCGGAACCGCTCGATTTCCATGTCTCTGGCCTGGTAGAAAATTTCATCCATCACCTGCATCCTCAAGATATCTCGTTGGCGATGTTCTACATCGTCGGGCACGTCAACTCCGCCAAGGATGCGCTCGAGCCTCGCCACCACATCATCGGGATTGAGGTTGACATGGCCGCCATGGACAATGACGAAGCCGCAGGCTGCCTGTGTCTTCACTAAATCGCAGAGGTCATCTGCCCATTCCTTGCGGGGCATCAGGCTCTCCTTGAGCGCTGGTGACGGCGGCTCTTTGGGTGGGTCGTCGATCATGCCACCGAGCAGCTCTAGATTTTTTGCACGGTGGATGGCAAACTGCTCATCGCACCTCTTCTGCAATATGTCGATTGTGCTCCCAAGGACTGTCACGCCGATATCGCTACCGATGGGCCATGGTGTCTGCACCGTCCGATGAAGCTCTTTCTCCCCGACCTGCTCCGGCTCGTTCTCCTCACCGAAGATGTAACGCAGGTAGGCGTCGACGTTGAAGCTTTGGTCGTTGCCTGGCATGCTTGGAATAACTAATGGTAGATGGGTGAGGACTAGATCTGCACAGAGTGTCGCGGCGGTGCGTTGCCGCCTGGGTTATATGCAGAAAGCCACTAGCTGGTGGCGGGAAACCGGTGAGGGAAGAGGCGTGGATTTTACAATTCACCCATGTGGAGCGCGGGAAGACTAAGTGGAGCAAACACACAACCCGAATACCATATCCGGTGCCACGTGTTATTTATCACACAAGTGTTAACATAAGGAAACGTATGTGTAACTTACTAATCATCACACACGAGTACTCGCAAAAGCATCGTGTGCGATACTCCTAGCCACCACAAGCAACTAATTTGCATTTTTGTACACACAGAATCGCACACGAACTAACTGTATTAACCGTCTGTGTTGTAATTTCTCATCGCAAATAGTTCATCCGAGCCGGCTGTTTGCCAAGTATCACACACATCTTGTTAAGTTGAACCGTTTCTATTGTGTTTGCTAATCGAAAACAGTTCATCCGAGTGAACCGTATGCCCTATATCACACACACCTTGATCTGGCTAACCATTTCTGTTGCACTTCCTAATAGCAAACAGTTCATCGGAGCAAATTGTATGGCGTATATCGCACACACATTGATATGGCTGCCCATTTCTATTGTTCTTCCTCATCGCAAACAGTTCGAACGGCTTAACCGTGTGCCCTGAATCGCACACGCAACTAAAATCTGAACCGTGTTTGATGGCTCCGCCATCGCAAACATTTTGCACCTTTTTGACGGGTTTTTACATCCCCGTTTGTGATTAATGCATTGCACACAGTTTCGTCAAAGGGTCTCTGATCGTAGTGTCGCGTTAGCAGCATCCTGCAGTAGTGTGTGTTTGGATTAAAACAATTGCCTGATACACGAAAATATGTTTATCTTGATGAAAAGAATATATATCATGTTATTATAAGTGCTAACCTTTCAAAGCATGAAGAAAAGAGATTACTTAAAATTCTGCGGAAGCACCATGCTGCTATTGGATATACTCTTGATGATCTTAAGGGCATGAGTCCCACTCTATGTCAGCACAAGATTAATATGGAACCTGATGCTAAACCAGTTGTTGATCATCAACGACGATTAAATCCTAAGATGGAAGAAGTGGTAAGAACTGAATTATTAAAGCTTCTGGAAGCAGGTATAATTTATCCTATAGCTGATAGTAGATGGGTAAGTCCTGCTCATTGTGTCCCTAAGAAAGGATGCATTACAATTGTTGATAAAAATGAACTTATTCCACAAAGGATTATAACTGGTTATAGGATGGTAATTTATTTTAGAAAACTAAATAAATCCACTAGAAAAGATCATTACCCCTTACCTTTTAGTCATCAAATATTAGAAAGATTGTCTAAGCATACACACTTTTGCTTCCTTGATGGATATTTTGGTTTCTCTCAAATACCTGTATCACAACCCGACCAAGAGAAAACCACTTTTACTTGGCCTTTTGGAACTTATGCTTATAGACATATGCCTTTTGGTTTATGCAATGCACCTGCTACCTTTGAAAGATGTATGACTGCTATATTCTCTGACTTTTGTGAAGATATTGTTGAGGTTTTCATGTATGATTTTTCTGTTCACGGAAATTCTTTTGATGACTGCTTAAGCAACCTTGATCGAGTTTTGCAGATATGTGAACAAACTAATCTTGTCTTGAATTGGGAGAAGTGCCACTTTATGGTAAATGAAGGTGTTGTCTTGGGGCATACAATTACTGAGCGTGGCATTGAAGTGGATAAGGCCAAGTTGATGCAATTGAGAAAATGCCATGTCCTAAAGATATTAAAGGTATCCGAAGTTTCCTTGGTCATGATGGTTTCTGTAGGAGTTTCATTAAAGACTTCTCTAAAATTTCTAGGCCTCTTACTAAAATTTACTAGGCACCAGGGCACGCCTGTCCCCCTTGTTGTGCCCTAGTGAGTAGTGGGCCCCTCGTGAGCCTTCCCGACTCTGTTTTGCAAGATAAAAATTCTTTATATATTGTCCTGGACGTTTTGACCACCGCATCACAGAAATATCCTCTGTTCTTGTTTCGTGTTGTTTTTCTAACAGATCTGAAATCATGTCGTCCCAAGACTCAGATGGAGAGAGCTATGTTTCCCACTATATTGCAAACCCAAGGATATATGGAGATGTGGATCATTACGATTGGACAACAGAGGAAGAATGTCGAGTCTTCCAAACAAAGTAAACGGATCTAAGCCCCAATTTATCCCGTCCTGTGTTCTGCAGGAAAGCAAGGAGGCATTATGTAAAAGGGTATTGAAGCTTGAGCAAGAGGTCGATGGTTTGAGGGAGGAAAATTTCATCCTCAAATGTAAGCTGGAGAAAAATACTACTACCACGCCACCATCACCAAAGAAGGGAACTTGAGTACACGTGTAAGGGCACTCCCCTTGTGTTGAGGATATAACCATTAGAGTCACCCGCCCAGGAGGGGCCGGGTTACGTTATAATGATCATCACGTGAAGCCCAGTACCAGGCTAGAAGATGGCGGATCAATAGTGGGCTTAAGACCCGGAGGCGGCTTAAGGCCCATAGTGATAAACCGCCGTTATGGCAAGACTTGTAATGTAAGGCAAGAGTAGTTAAGAGTCCGAGACGGATACTGTTATAAGCCGGCCGGGACTCTGAGAGCCGCGGGGCGTCAACCTCTCTATATAAAGGGACGACCCGGCGGCGGTTCAGAACGAGAGACAACAGATCAAGAGCCAGGCATAGCGATTTAGCTCCCTGGTCATCGAAACCCTAAATAATACCATCTCAACTGGACATAGGCTTTTACCTTCACCGTAAGGGGCCGAACCAGTATAACCCTCGTGTTCCTTGTCCCGTTTAACCCCTTTAAGCTTCCTAGCTGCGATGGCTCCACGACTAAGTCCTTGCACGAGGACATCTGCCGTGACAATTCCACGACAGTTGGCGCCCACCGTGGGGCCAGCGCACGGTGGATTTGAGTTCTTGAAGGGCAGCTTCGAAGGGCTCAAGGGATACGCTGTGGGCCGGATGACCAAGAGTCGTCGCGGCAAGCTCTACATCGACGATGCAAATTGGGGCCCCGACGCCGGCTCAATTGAGTACGGGTACCGGGTCCCCTTCGGCGGAATCCATGTCTTTATTGGCAAGATTGGTGAGCCGGGCCCTGAGCCGGACCTCTGCGCCGATCTCATCGAGACGGCTCAACGTGCACGACCCGCCCGGACTTTGCCTGCCTTGAAGCGTGCTTTCGTGGGATGCGTCCATGGAGAGCTCTCTGAAGGATCTGGATCTGGTGATGAGACGGCCGCTCGCTCTGACGGCGAGTCATCCACAGAGGAGACCGATTCGTTATACCAACTTCAAGATGGCAGGCTCAGGGGTTGTTCCGATGGCGACAGTATTCCGGACCCCTTTGAGCCGCCGAGCCGGGTTGGAATCTTCATGGCTGGCGCACAACCTGTTCAAAACCCCACCGCCGGGGCAGGAAGCCCTGTGCCCTCGCCGGCTCAGGTGCTGATGGATCTCACAGACAAGATGACGGCCCTGTTAACCGCTACGGTCGCCCCAGCGGATCAAGCTCAGCATGACGCGGAGGTGGCACAGTTAAAGTTGGATCTAGCAAAAGCCAAGGAGGATCTGGCGGCGGAAGGGATCAGGATGGCTGCGGAGAGGGCGGCTCTTGACGCCCAAACTCAGCTGATTCAGGCACAGTCTTTCCGGCTCACGATGGATCAGAACGCATCCAATGAGGTCATGAGAAGGAGGCATCAAAAGGCCCAATCTCGACTCCCTCCGATTTACGATCCTCGAAACCTCTTCAACACGCCTGGTGCAGGGCCCAGTAACCCGCCAGAGATCACGACGCCCGGGGCTGGGACGTCAATTCAGCCCCAAGTGATGGGGCCTCCCCGGGTGAACGCTACCCCGCCTCAGTACGTGCCAATACCACCGGGTCATTATGCCAACCCATTGGTAAATATGGTCGCCGCGGCGGCGCGACTGGCGGCTCTCCCAATCGATGGCGACTCTCCAACGGCGGTTGAAACTCGCCGGGTCAGAGAGCTCCTTCAGACGGCTCTGGCGCAACAGGAGGCATATTCTTATAGCCGGGACAGGATTCATTCAACCCCTCGTCCAGGCCGGAGCCCGAGTTATAGCAGGTACATGGTCTCAGCGACCGGCTCAAGCAATGTCCGACGCCGTGACTTGCCTCCTGGCCACGGCCCGGTTCATAATGGGGCCTTTAACGCGGTAGACCAAGACAGAGCACGGCAAGAGGCGGAGCAGGCGGCTCAGTTGACGGCTTACCAGCCACTCCCGGCTTATCCGACGGCTTCCGTCGACGCGGGTATACCTACGAGGACCGGAGGTGTTCCTTGTCTGGTGCCGGCTCTCCGTAATGAACGTCTGCCCAAGGATTTCAAGGGGCCTAGGAAGGTACCTAATTACACGGCTGATTTACAACCCGGAGCATGGATCGAGAGTTACGAGATGGCTATGGAGTTGCTGGAGGTCAGCGAAGCGGCAATGGCCAAGTACTTCACCATGATGTTAGATGGGACTGCCCGCACTTGGTTGAAAGGACTGCCACCGAACTCTATCAGGTCTTGGGCTGAGCTAAAGGCCCGGTTCATCCAAAACTTCAAAGATACCTGTAGGCAGTCTATGTCAATTGTGGATTTGACTAACTGTAAGCAGCAGGAGGGTGAGTCTACAACCCATTGGGTTCGCCGGGTCAAAGAGATAATACATTCATCTGATAAGATGGATGCCGGCTCTGCAGTCTTAATGTTAGAGCAGAATTGTCGTTTTTTGCCCCTGAAGATGAAGCTCGGGCAGCTCAAGCGCGATTGCAATGGTATGGGTACGCTGATGGCGGCTCTGGTTAAGTACGCCGACTCTGATAGTACCAAGGATCCCGCGTCGGATGATGAAAGGACAGGGAAGGGAAAACGGAATGGCAATGGCAAGGGCCCCCAGCATAACCCGGCGAACCAGGGAGGTAACAAGCGTAAGGCTGATGGCAGTATGGAGTTTGTGGCCAACGCCAGTTCACAGGGTAACAACCACCGGCGCAAGGGGAGACCACCTCCCCGCGCCGGCGGGTCAGGCCCGACGCTTGAGCAGTTGTTGAATGAGCCTTGTCCAAGGCATGGCTCTAGGGAAAAGCCGGCCACTCATCTGTGGAAGGACTGCGCAATCATGAAGGCCTTTAAAAATTCCAATGCTTTCAATGGCAACAGTGGCCCGGGCGGCGGCTCAGGCGCTGGCGGCTTTCATGGCCCGGGCGGCGGTTCAAATCTCAATTCTCAGAATGTTCAAGGGAGCTTTATTCAGCAGTCCGGCCAGGGTCATCAGCAGCAGCAGCAGGGGGGATACCAGACCAATCCAAAGCAGCTCAATGGTGGACAGTATCATGTGTTTACCACCAGTCTGTGCAAGCGAGATCAGAAGCTTCATAAAAGGGCTGTGAATGCTGTTGAGCCGGCGGTTCCACGCTATTTAAGATGGTCTGAGCAGCCTATTGTGTGGAGTAGGGAAGATCACCCTCCCTGGGTTGATAATCCGGGTCACCTAGCCTTGGTGGTGGCTCCTCAGGTGGGGGATATAAATTCACTAAAGTGCTCATGGACGGAGGCAGCAGCATCAACATCCTCTATTATGAGACCTTCCGTCGTATGGGGTTGATTGATAAGAACCTCAGCCAGTCCAATACTGTTTTCCATGGTGTGGTGCCTGGTAAGTCGGCATATCCAGTTGGTAAGATCGAGCTGGAAGTGGCTTTTGGAGATGAGTACAACTACAGGGCGGAAAAATTAACCTTTGAGGTGGTTAAGATAAGAAGTCCGTATCATGCTTTATTTGGGCGGCCGGCTTACGCCAAGTTCATGGCACGGCCGTGTTACGTGTATTTGCAGCTCAAGATGCCGGGTCACAATGGGACCATTACGGTTCATGGCAGCCGAAAGATAGCCTTGGAGTGTGAGGAAGGTGACGCGGCTTACGCTGAATCTGTTTGTGCGACAGAGGAGTTGAAGTTTTACAAGGACAATGTTGACCCGGCAGATATGACGTCTTTGAAAAAGCCGACCACGGAGCATGAGCCGGCAATGAAATTTAAGTCAGCTGATGAGACTAAACTTGTTGACTTTGTTCCAGGTGACTCATCTCAGCAGTTCAGCATCAGTGCCAATCTGGATCCGAAATAGGAAGGCGCGCTCATCGAGTTCATCCGTGAGAACAGGGACATTTTTGCATGGAAACCTTCTGACATGCCAGGTGTACCTAGAGAACTCGCTGAGCACACTCTCAATATTGATCCGAAATTTAAGCCGGTCAGGCAATTCCTTCGGCGGTTTAATGAGGAGAGGCGGAAAGCCATTGGTGAGGAGGTGGCCCGGCTCTTGGCGGCCGGGTTTATTGTTGAAGTTTTTCATCCAGAATGGTTAGCTAACCCGGTGCTCGTGCTCAAGAAGAACGGCACCTGGCGGATGTGTGTGGACTACACGGATTTAAACAAAGCTTGTCCGGCTGATCCTTTTGCTCTCCCCCGTATTGATCAAATTATTGATGCTACGGCGGGTTGTGAGCGCTTAAGTTTTTTGGATGCTTATTCTGGATACCATCAGATTAAAATGGCAGTTAAGGACCAGGAGAAGACGGCGTTCATCACTCCCTTTGGAGCCTTCTGTTATGTGTCTATGCCTTTTGGGCTCAAGAGTGCACAGGCGACTTACCAGCGTTGTGTGCAGAATTGTCTTCATAACCAGATTGGGCGCAATGTTCATGCCTATGTGGATGATATCGTGGTTAAATCCAGGGAGAAGGAGACCCTGGTAGATGATCTTAGAGAAACCTTTGATAATCTCCGGGTTTACAAGATGATGCTTAACCCGGCCAAGTGTGTTTTTGGTGTTCCCGCAGGCAAGCTCTTGGGTTTTCTGGTTTCTCACAGAGGCATTGAAGCTAACCCGGAAAAGATCAAGGCAATCACCTCTCTGGCTAAGCCGGCGTGCATAAACGACGTCCAGCGTCTGGCGGGCCGCATCGCTGCTTTGAGCCGGTTTATAAGCCGTTTGGGTGAAAAGGCCATGCCACTGTACCAGTTGATGAAGAAAACAGATGACTTTGTCTGGAATGATGCTGCTAATGCTGCTTTTGAGGATTTGAAGAGACAGCTGGCTGAGCCCCCAGTTCTTGCTGCTCCTGTTGACAAGGAGCCCTTATTGCTGTATGTAGCCGCTAACACACGAGCCGTCAGTGTGGCTGTGGTGGTGGAGCGCAAGGAAGAGGGTAAGGAGTATCCGGTTCAGCGGCCGGTTTACTACGTCAGTGAAGTGCTCATTGAGTCCAAACAACGGTATCCACATTGGCAGAAGCTTGTTTACGGGGTATTCATGGCAAGCCGGAAGCTTAAGCATTATTTCCAGGGTCACCCTATCACTGTGGTTAGTTCTGCTCCCCTAGGAGATATCATCCAAAACAGAGAAGCCACAGGAAGAGTGGCTAAGTGGGCTATAGAGCTTGGGCCTCATGGTCTGAAATACGTGCCACGCACTGCTATCAAATCTCAAGCATTGGTGGATTTCATCAACGATTGGACAGAGCTGCAGGTGCCTGAAGAGAAACCGGATAATACATACTGGACTATTCACTTCGACGGGTCTAGGCAATTGGAGGGCTCGGGGGCTGGAGTTGTATTAACTTCCCCTCGAGGTGACAAGTTTTGCTATGTGCTACGGTTGATGTTTCCCTGTACTAACAATGCGGCTGAGTACGAGGCCTTGCTCCATGGTCTTCGGATGGCTAAGGAGATGAGCTTGAGCCGGGTAAGGTGCTTTGGCGACTCAGATTTAGTGGCTCAACAAGTGTCAGGCAAGTGGGATTCCAAGGACCCTCTCATGGCGGCTTATCGCCGCGAAGTTGATGCCATTGCTGGACACTTTCAGGGTTACCAAGTAGAGCACATCGATCGCAGGAAGAACGAGGCGGCTGATGCATTAAGCCGGCTGGGCTCTCAGCGAAAGCCGGTGCCGCCTAATACTTTCTTGGACATTTTGCATAACCCTTCTGTTAAGTTGCCTACAGAGGAAGACTTGGCTGTCCCTGACCCGGAGGCACAGTTGGTGGCGGCTCTCCACATTACCCCAGACTGGACAGTACCATACTTGGCTTACATGACCCGGGGAGAATTGCCTGAGGATGAAACTTTGGCCAGACAAATAACCCGGCGGTCTAAGTCAATGATAATTATCAATGGTGAGCTGCATCGTCGCAGTGTCACTGGAACTTTCCAGCGTTGTGTTTCCCCTGAGGAAGGTCAAGAAATTTTACGTGAAATTCACGAGGGGGATTGTGGCCATCATGCCGGCTCAAAGTCCCTTGTGGCCAAGGCTTTTCGTCATGGTTTTTATTGGCTGACGGCTCATGCTGATGCAGAGGATTTGGTCAGTAAATGTGACGGTTGCCAGAGGTTCTCGCGACGGGCTCATGTGCCGGCTCAAGAATTGAGGATGATTCCAATCACTTGGCCGTTTGCGGTCTGGGGGCTTGATATGGTTGGGCCTTTTAAAAGATCCAAGGATAAGAAGACCCACCTCTTGGTGGCGGTCGACAAGTTCACAAAGTGGGTTGAAGCAGAGCCAGTTAGCAAGTGTGACGCAGCCACAGCGGTTCAGTTCATGAAGAGGGTGATATTTCGCTTTGGTTTTCCACATAGCATTATAACTGACAATGGTACCAATCTGTCTAAAGGCGCCATGGAGGAGTTTTGTCAACGAGAGCATATTCGGCTTGATGTTTCATCAGTGGCTCACCCTCAATCCAATGGTCAAGCTGAGAGAGCCAATCAGGAAATCTTGAAAGGCATCAAGCCCCGGCTTTTGGTCCCTTTGCAACGGACGCCGGGTTGTTGGGTGGAGGAGTTACCCTCCGTGTTATGGAGCATCAATACTACTCCTAACAGGTCTACGGGTTACACGCCTTTCTTCATGGTTTATGGAGCGGAGGCGGTCCTCCCTAGCGACATCCGTCATGACTCGCCTCGAGTGGCGGCTTATGTTGAGGCGGATAATGAGCGGGCGCGCCAAGATGCTCTTGACTTGTTGGATGAACAGCGTGATGTGGCAGCGGCTCGCTCGGCGATTTACCAACAAGACCTGCGCCGCTATCACAGCCGCCGGGTTAAGTCCAGAGTCTTCCAGGAAGGTGATCTGGTGCTCCGGCTCATCCAAGATCAAACAGATGCACACAAGTTATCCCCGCCTTGGGAAGGGCCCTTTGTGGTCAGCAAGAACTTGCACAACGGGTCATACTACCTTATCGATGTTCGGGAGCACAAAGATTCACGTAAGTCGGAGGAAGAGACCCGTCGGCCGTGGAACATAGCTCAGCTTCGGCCTTATTACACTTGAGCCACCGGCTCTCATAATGTACATATTTCTATAGCCATGTATATATTATGATAAATAATAAAGCAGGACCTCTGTCCTTTTCTCCTCCAAAGGTAAATGTGTTATTTCCATTACAACATTACATGGTCACTTGGAGGTGGATCCGGCTTATGATCGTATTCGAATCTAGCCGTTAACAATATGATCACTTGGGGGCTTCCTGTTCAAACATAGGTCGTATTCGAACCAAAGAGAACATAGCTGTCGATACCCACTTGATTGGCAAATTGCCGAGCTCATTGGGGAGTTTTTCTTGATCATATTTGAATCATAGCTCAACCCCCTTTGGGAACCGACGTGGATCGTATTCGAATCAGCGTCGTTAAACAACTCTCAAGGTCATTTGGGGGCTTCCTGTTCAAACATAGGTCGTATTCGAACCAAAGAGAACATAGCTGTCGGTACCCTCTTGATCGGCAACGCCAAAGCCACTGGGGGCTATATGATCGCATTCGAATCTTAGCTTAACCCCTTTGGGACGGTTCTCTGGTCGTATTCGAATCAGAAGCCCCTAAGTTTTGATCTTTTGGTGTGCAACAAGTTCTTTTGATCATATCAACAGTGTGCAAGGGCGGTTCTTACTCCGCCGGCTTAATTTTGTTTAACAATGTTGATAGCACACAATAAGCATTATTGATGCTGGTGAACCGGAGTTGAGTTCTCAACCTTATTATTTGGGTTACATAAACCGGAAGTGTACTTGAAGGCTTGCAAGTATGCTGTTATGGTTACCTCGAGGGTATAATTGAGAGCCGGTCTTTTATGACTTTGGTTCATATTCCGGGTTATTTGTAAAATATATGACTTTCTGTGCGGTAAGCCGCCTAAAAGACTTGTGATTTGCTTTCTATGCAGGACAATTAAAGACAGCTCTTGACGTTTAAGGAAAGTAAAAGAACAAACATAACCCGGAGGAATATAAAAGAGCAGCTTCAACACAGTTAAGCGCTGTACACGTGCGCTATGGCACGACGGAATTAAGTGTTTGTCCTACTCTATTACAAGACTCCCTGAGTCCAAAAGGTGAGGCATTGTTTTTAAGGTGTAACCATGAGCCGCCTAAGAAAATCAAGATGCTTGTTGGGTTGAAGCTCCCGGCTCATCCCTCTCCGCTCCTCCGGCTGTTCCCATGACCTGGAAGGTTGATGATTTCCAGTCAATGCCGCTCAAAGCTTCAAATTGAGCCTCATCATCAATTAACCCGGCCGGGTCAACTTCTGGGGCGAAGGTATGCTTACGAGTCGGCGGGATCAGGCTGACTGCTTCATAGCGTGGAGTTGGGATCCTCTGATTCTCCGCGTCATAGCCCGGCTGATACTTGGTAAGGTCTGTGTCATTCCCAATCAAGGTAGCCACCGGGCGCACGCTCTTCACACAGGCGGCGAAGTCTTTCTGGTCAAAGGGGGTACCGTCTTCCTTCAGGCTGGGGTATCCAAGAGCGATGTCGGCCGGGTCTAGCTCCGGGAGAAAAGCCTTGGCCCGGCTCAGAGCAGCTATAGCTCCGGCTCTAGCAGAAGCCCGTCTCAGCTCTTGGAAGCGTTGAGGAAGAACGGCAAGCCGCCTGAGTACGTCTGCCAGGTGAGTGGGAACCTCATTGGACAGAGCCACAACGGCTAAAGCACGTTGTGACCCGGTGTAGAGTTGCTCCACCAAAGTGTAAACAGCCTTCAGCTTGGTCAGAACATTCTGATTAAGATTGGAGCTTCTGGGACCTGTATAGCAAAGTCAGGTGAGCTGATAGCAATGGTGGGATTTATGAGACATGAATGATGTACACTTGTTAAAAGCATGCAGAACGACTTACCGAAGATTGCGGAGACCATCTGTGACACATGGCGTTTTAAGCCGGAGAGTTCGGCGGTTCTTTCAGTCAGAGCAGCCTCCGCTTGTTCGGCCCGGCTGAGCAAGGCAGTCTTCTCCTCGGCCCAAGTCTTTCTTTCTGTTTCAAATTTTTTCTTCAATTTTTCTTGTGCAGCAACACTGAACTCAAACTTGGCATTGGCCTTCCGAGTCTCAGTTTCCCGAGTCTTCAGGCGGTTCTGCAGCTCAGAGATTTCCGATTCAAATTTCTTGCAGGCAGCCTGTACAAATTCCGGGTTACAGTTTGAGTGATTATCATGCAACATTAAAGTCCCAAGCACTTTGCAAGCAAAGACACTTGGCACTTGGGGGCTAATGTATGCTGAAAGATTCTATTTATAGTGCCGGTTCATGAAGGTAAGCCGGAATTAAGTCTACAACATATTCTATCATAAGTAATAGACTTGGGGGCTAGCATGGTAAGGATGACTATGGAGTAAGCAAGAGAGTTGTACCTCAGATTTTTGCTGTATCTGCTTCACCATGTCAATCTCCAGGTCCCGGCTGTTGTGCACTTGACCAATATAACCAGAAACAATGTCTCCAATGCTCAAGTTAGCATAGTCAGTGATATCCAGTCTGGCCCTGCGGCGCTCCAGCAGTTCTTCTTTAGCAGAGCATCTGGCCAGCACAGTGGGTCTTCCCGGCTCAACATATTCGGTCCGGGTAATCACCACATCCGGGTCATCGGCCGGTTGAGCTGAGCTGGGGATCTCCGGGTTGTCAGAACTCTCCATGGCTTGTTGTTCAGTTGGAGCGGTGGTTTCTGGAGCTGGTGCAGACGGCGGCTCAGAAGCAGAGGCGTTGGGTTCAGTCAAGACCGGTCTTCGACCGGGTGACTTTTCTTTGCCCTCTTGCTGAGCTTTGCTTGTGCGCTGAAAGTCAAAAGGTTAGTGCAAAAACATGAATAAGATAAGCACAAAATAAGATGATCATCATTACCCGGGTGCAGTCTTGAAAGCCGGCAAGTTAGATTGCATGGAGTCACCGGAGGAAGGTGAAGTTTCCTGATAGTTTGAATCAGAAGAATTGAGTGGTTGGCGAGTGATGCCCGCCAAAGGATGAAAAGGATATAAGTTGGAGATAACCTCGGTCCGGCGCTTCCTTGATGCTTCGGGTAAGCCGGAGGAGAGGTCTGCATCCTTGCTGGCCCGGGTTTGCCTCCGGCTCTCATGAATCTGTTGCTTCAAAAGAAATTGAGGATCTTGATAAGCTAAAGGATGGGAAAATCTTACTTTCCGGGTTACTCTTCGGACTTTCAGCCTTGGCAAGGGGTCCGAGTCGGAGGAAAGTATAGTTACCTCTTCAATCACCGGGTTACTCGCTCCGGTGTCCTCCTGCTGATAATCAATGTCAATAAGGTGGTTAAGAACAAACAAAAAACAAGAGAAGAGCATAAGAATGAAGGGTTACCTCTGACTCGGAGGAGTCATCCAGCTGAAGCAGCTCTGAGGCGCTAGGCTTACTCCCCTTCTTGCGGGGAGCGGCTCTCCTGGCGGCTTTCTTAGCCTTCCTGGCTTTTTTAGCAGCCTCATGATCATACCTGACCTTCCAGAACTTATCATTAGCCTGAAAAATACAACAAAGATTTCTTGAGGTTAAGATGAAAATTGTTAAAATGGAAAGTAAGGTGCTCAGATCAGTAGCTTACCGCCGGAGCCGGGTTAGCTTTGCAGAAGGGACTTAAGCCTGTCCTCCCGCAGTCTGCTAAGCTCTCGTTCAGAAGGGACTTGGTCATGTCGTCAACGACGTCCTCAGGTAAGTCGTTGGGGCTGTGCCGCAGAGGATCATCCTTCCGGCCCGTGTAATCACACATTAAGCCGGGGCGGCGGCTCAAGGGAATCACCCGCCAAGCAATCCAGACCCGGACCAGATCAACACCGTTAAGGCCGTTTCCCAGAAGAGCTTTATCTTGTTGATGGTGGGGATAAGCGGTTGTCGCTCAGCTTGAGATAATTTGTCTGGCAGGGGGTGATTTGACTCCAGACGCAGGGCGCGAAAGCCGGGCAGAGGGTTCTCATCAGCCGGAGAAGTATCCTGGCAGTAGAACCATGTCTGGTTCCAGTCCTTTGGGTGGCTTGGCGGTTCAGCATAAGGAAAGAGGCAATCTCTCCGTCGTTGGATTGAAATTCCACCAAGTTCCAAGCTAGGCCCGTTGGCACACTCGTTCTGGCGGTTCAGATAAAACAGCTCCCTAAAGAGCAGTAGGCTGGGCTCTTCTCCAAGGTATACTTCACAGAACACTTGAAAGTTACAAATGTTCGACACGGAATTGGGTCCAATGTCTTGAGGTCGCAGATCGAAAAAGTTCAGAACATCTCTAAAGAATTTTGAGCCGGGAGGTGCAAAACCCCGGCTCATGTGATCAGCAAATATCACAACCTCTCCATCTCTTGGTTGAGGTCTTTCTTCCGACGGGTCAGGGGCACGATAGGACATGACCTCCTTCTTAGGCAGGTAACCCGTCTTCACGAAATCATCTAAGGTATCATCAGTAACGTTGGACCTCACCCAGTTGCACGTAATGGGTGCCTTGGGAGCCTTGGGCGGCATTGTGAAAGACGAAAGCCTATGACAAAAGGAAATGTCCGGTTCAAATATAAGCCAGAGGAAGATTCCAGTTCAGTATTCAAGATGGCGGCTTATGAAGGGGCCTAATGATATATGGCTAATTCTCTCGGGTTATCTAAGCCGCTGTGGGCATCATGAGTAATTCAAGTTGTTTAAAACTCTATCATAAATGAGCCGGAAATTTCACAGCGCATGGCCTCTTTTAAACCGGAGATATGAGCCGCCATAGCTAACAGATGCAATTTTTGACTAAGTGTGGCACAAACAGGTTTCACAGATCGCAGTAATTATTTTGGATCAAACGGTCGTCTAGAAAGGAAAAAAATTCTAGACCTAAAAACTGGCACAGAGAAGTTCATAAGTTCTAATGAGGTCTTTTTGCAAGCAAGAGGGATCTGCTTGTATTGGAAATGGGTGCAAAACCACTACCGCAGGAGTTCTATCCTGCTTCCCGGATCAAAAGAGGTCGCGGTGGTGGAACTGTGAAGAACTTGGGATGAACTACGAAGAACAGGGGAAGAACGACAGAACCCTAATGCGAATCTACTGTAGGGAGGTGCAAGGACTTACTGGCGCTGATGAGATGCGGAGGTCGCCGCCGTTTCTCTGGACCAGTTCAGGGTGATGCAGCGGCGGCGGCGGAGCTCAAGTTCTCGGGCGTCAGAGGAGGAAGACGATGGAGGAGAGGAGTGAATGAAGGCTTATGGGCCGGGCCTATTTATAAGGGTGGCTGATAAATGGGCGCGGGGAACGAGGAGGCCAAGACGTGATTATCTCGCAACAGAAACGCCTCAATTTTCGGATGGTCATTAAAGATGAGATCCGTTGGGATATGACAGAATAGAAAAATGAATTTAATGGAAGATGACGTCACGGCGGGTTACCAAGAATCCAGAAGATGACGTCACGGCGGGTTATAACCTTCGCACAAGCAGAAGCCGGAAGATTTTCTTTCAAAGGGATTGAAGATTGACATGAACCGGTTCAAATCAATCTGGGGCCTAATGTTGAGGATATAACCATTAGAGTCACCCGCCCAGGAGGGGCCGGGTTACGTTATAATGATCATCACGTGAAGCCCAGTACCAGGCTTGAGGATGGCGGATCAATAGTGGGCTTAAGACCCGGAGGCGGCTTAAGGCCCGTAGTGATAAACCGCCGTTATGGCAAGACTTGTAACGTAAGGCAAGAGTAGTTAAGAGTCCGAGCCGGATACTGTTATAAGCCGGCCGGGACTCTGAGAGCCGCGGGGTGTCAACCTCTCTATATAAAGGGACGACCCGGCGGCGGTTCAGAACGAGAGACAACAGATCGAGAGCCAGGCATAGCGATTTAGCTCCCTGGTCATCGAAACCCTAAATAATACCATCTCAACTGGACGTAGGCTTTTACCTTCACCGTAAGGGGCCAAACCAGTATAACCCTCGTGTTCCTTGTCCCGTTTAACCCCTTTAAGCTTCCTAGCTGCGATGGCTCCACGACTAAGTCCTTACACGAGGACATCTGCCGTGACAATTCCACGACACCTTGGCTTGTGCCAAGCTTGGGGGAGGTGCCCTAGTATCGTATCACCATCACTTCTATTATCTTTACCAATTTTTAGTTTGATCCTTGGCTATTTCGTGATTTAGTTGAAAAAAAAGTTTAGTATGATCTATTTTCGAGTGCTAGTTTCGTGATCTATCCATCTATGTAATCGAGTTGAGAGTTATATAATAAAGATTAATTTGATTTTTTACTTCTTTACTTTTTTGTTTCAAATCCTAGCAATGAAAATAATGAAAAAAATAGCATATGCTAATCTTGTGGAAAGTAGTAACATTATATAAGGAAAAGTATAAGTGATAAAATTTATTGAAAGTTGACAAACATAACATTGGTCAATGATGCAATTCATGAAAAATTAATAAGGGAAGAGAAGATTGACATTCAAATACACTATCTTGGACATCTTTTATGATTGTTAGCCCCCATTAAATATTTTATGCCAAATTGTTGACGTTGGACAAGGAAGACAACGTAATGAATTATGTTTGCTTATATTCACATATAAGTTATATTTTCATAGATCCTCCAACATGTGGTGCTTACCCAACATCTTTGCTAGCCAAAAATACGCACCAAGTAGAGATACTACTTATGCATCCTTAAACCCAATTTCATGTTATGGGAGTCCACTATACCTACCTACGGATTGAATAAGATCCTTCAAGAAATTTGTCATTGGTGCATAAAACAATAAAAATTTGCTTCTAAATATGTTTGATCTTTTATTGTAAGAGAAAATAAGCGTTGTACAAACTTGTGATGGCAAAGTAATAAAAGCGATGGACTGCATAATAAAGTTTGCTATCATAAGGGGCAACATACGTGGCGTTCCTTTGCATTAAGAGCTTTTGCATCCAAAAACAAAAGCGCTTGAAAACCTCTGCTTCCCTCTACAAAGGGCCTATCTTTTACTTTTATGTATCTACTTTTTATGCAAGAATCAATAGTGTTCTCCTCTATTCCTTTTTATTTTTCTCTTTTGCAAGCATCATGTGGTGGGGAAAGATCTAGGCACATATATCCAGTTGGATATGAGTGATCATGAGTTATTATTGTTGACATCACCCCTAAGGTGAATAAGTTGGGAGGCGAAATTATAAGCCGCTATCTTTCTATTTGTCTGGCTGAAACTTTTTGCTCCATATATATGTTGTGAGTGTTAGCAATCATAGAAGACTAAATAATGGTTGAGTGTGTGGACTTGCTAAAAAGCTTCGAAATGAGGCCCTTCCTGAAAATATGATGAATTGCAATTGCATTGTTGACTGAGAACATAGTTTGTTAGTTTTCAAGAAAGTTTATGCCTTATACTTCGATGTTGTGATGAATTATTACTTGCTCATCAAAAGTTATATGATAACGAATATTGTTCTTATAATAATGATCATGATGCTACTATGTCCGTACTTTGTTCTCTCTCTCTCTCTAAACATGTGGACATGATTATCGATATCGGTTTTCGCTTGAGGGCAAGCGAGGTCGATGCTTGGGTGAGTTCATACGTCCATTTTGCATCATGTTTCCCTACAGTTATTTAGAGTTTTTTAATCATTATAACACTTTGTAGAGCAATTCTAATATGTAAGATTTACATGAAGAGGGAGATTGCCAGTAGTTGGAATTCTGGACCTGAAAAAGCAACGTCAGAGATACCTCTTCTGCACATCCCCAAATGAGCTAAAATTTTATGGAGATTTATTTTCAAATATATAAAAATTACTGGAGAAAAGAAATAACAAAGGGGGCCACCCAAGTGCCCACTAGGCACCAGGGTGCGCCTACCCCCCCTGGCGCGCCCTGGTAGGTAGTGAGGCCCCTGGCCAGCCTACGGTGCCCATCTTCTAGTATATAAGCCCATTTTCCCTAGAAAAAATACACAGAGGACTTTCAGGTTGGAGCGCCACCGTCTCGAGGCAGAACTTGGGCAGGAGCACTTTTACTCTTCGGCGGGGAGATTCCGTCGGGGATACTTCCCTCTGGGAGGGGGAAATCGAAGCCATCATCATCACCAACAACGCTCTCATCATGGGAGGGCCAATCTTCAACATCACCATCTCATATCAAACCCTAGTTCATCTCTTGTATTCAATATTTTTGTCAAAACCTCATATTGGTACCTGTGGTTTGCTACTAGTGTTGATTACATATTGTAGTTGATGCTAGTTGGTTTATTTGGTGGAAGATCATATGTTTAGATCTATTATGCTATTCAATACCCCTTTGATCTTGAGCATGAATATGTTTTGTGAGTAGTTACTTTTGTTCTTAAGGACATGGGAGAAGTCTTGTCATAAGTAATCATGTGAATTTGGTGTTTGTTCGATATTTTGATGATATGTATGTTGTTGATTCCCTTAGTGGTGTTATGTGAACGTCGACTACATGAAACTTCACCATATTTGGGCCTAAGGGAATGCATTTTGGAGTAGTTATTAGATGGTGGGTTGCTAGAGTGACAGAAGCTTAAACCCGAGTTCATGCGCTATTTCATAAGGGGCTGATTTGGATCCATATGTTTAATTCTATGGTTAGATTTTATCTTAATTCTTATTTCGTAGTTGCGGATGCTTGCGATAGGGGTTAATCATAAGTGGGAGGCTTGATCAAGTAAGAATAGCACCCAAGCACCGGTCCACCCACATTTCAATTATCAAAGTAGCGAACACAAACCAAAAAACATGATGAAAGTGACTAGATGAAATTCCCGTGTGTCCTCAAGAACGCTTTGCTTATTATAAGATACCGTTCCGGCCTGTCCTTTGCTACAAAAAGGATTGGGCTACCTTGCTGCACTTTTTTTACCATTACTATTACTTGCTCATTACAAATTACCTTGCTATCAAACTATCTGTTACCGACAATTTCAGCGCTTGCAGAAAATACCTTGCTGAAATCCGCTTCCTTCTGCTCCTCGTTGGGTTCGACACTCTTATTTATCGAAAGGACTATGATAGGTCACCAATATTTGTGGGTCATCAGTGGATGACTTGGAGTTTACCCGAGGCGCTACATGACGTGGCCTCAGGGTCTTCACTGGTAGGTTTGACGCCTGATCCAGCAAGGCGATACTCGCATCTAAGCTCAAAGCTAGATATGAAGTACGGATCGCCTCATGGCCCTGCTCTGAGATTGGATCGGGTGTAGGGATGGTGATATCCGTAGGATTCTCGAGCTAGTCTAATACCCAACCCGAGAAAGCAAGCCCACCATGTGAATCTGCAGCGTACTCTAGGTTACCAAACCGAAAATTCTGGCCCGGGGAGAAGTTCTCTACTTGGCCGAGGCGGCCAGTTGAGTCAGTGTGTAGCACGATGTTGTCGAAGGGGAAGAGCTAGACGGGGATGAAGGTATTCCCATAGCCAATGATTTCATTGATCCAAAGATTCGACATCGACCTCTTGCGACCACACAGCGGGACCTGCGTGGGCCACCAATGTCTGTGCTAAAACCGACGGATATCGGGTAGGGGGTCCCGAGTTGGTGATCTTGGCACGATGGTAATAAGAAAAATAGGGACATAGTATTTACCTAGGTTCACACTCTTACTATGTCCTGCTCTTACTCTATTGATTGTGGATGGGGTAGAAAGTACAAGATGATCTACCTGGAGAACATATGTGTCAGTTCTAACCTCTAAACCTTGAAATTGTGCCACTAAACAACCAAACCCCTCGGCTTATATAGGCACCGCGGGTATTTAGGGTTTACACATGGTCAATTACAATCTAGGGATAAACATGCCGATCATTCAAATACGCCTTCAAGTGTAGGCCAAGTTTTCAGAGAACTCCATCTTGATTAAGCTGAGGGCCAGGGCATGTGTGGCCGATTCTTCAGTTGTTGGTGGGTCCTCGGCTCAGCCCATTACTAGGATGGCAACATGGTGAGCACCCCCCAATTAAGGACACCGTCAGCACTAACCATTGATGCTTATACATTTCTTTAGCACTGCATGTATCCTTGTGTTATTGATCTGTAATCCAATGGTGTGGTGAAGCTGCCCACTACCCCACAATGGCATTTCCTACCATGTCTTAACTATGAACAATGTCATATTATGTTAATAATATTTTAAAATGTGTCTCTTTATTTGTTAATAAGAAATGAGATAATTGACAACACACTGAGCATTGATGCTTATACGTGCAGAACCTATTATCTGTCTGTTTGTTTCTCTTTCAGAGTGATATCTTTAACACCGGGAAGAACTGACACAAAGATAGCAAGATCAACACATTGCTTGTCCCTCTAACATATATTGCAGGGAAGAAGACAAAACATCTTGAAGATAGCGATACAACCCCAAAGTCATGTGTTGATGTAGTGGTCAAGATACTCGCCAATAGCAGTGACTCAAGCTCAATGAAGTCACCACCTAAATCGGTTCAACTTCTTCAGTCTCAACTTCAAGTGGAAAGACATGGTTCAGCTAAGCTCCGACTGGAAGTACAATCTCTAAGGAAGATTGCAGAGAACACAAGTGCGTACATTATTGCAAAGCAACTCCAGCTGGAGGATATGAGCGTCAAACATGTGTGGTCTCATGTGCTTCCTCAGTTGCTTGCGCAGCAGCTCATGGGCAGGGCTAATGTTTCTTGAACTATGTTGAAGTGTTGCTTGATCTGTATATTATTATTATTTGCGCATTTATTTGCACTGGTGTCGACATTTGATGCCCAATGTACATAATCTATTGTCTAGTTGCGCTTTATTATCGCTGGTGCCGAACTTTGATACCTAATGGATGTAATATGTTGTAATTTCTTTATTATATAATCTATGTTTATTCTTAGTTATTGTAAGCTTCAACGGAGGCCAATGGGTCGAAACGTTATCGGACCGTCATCAGTATAAAAAATCAAGTGAAGTAAAACGGGCGGCCAACATCTCACTATATATGTGCCAAAACGAGTATTGGGCACATAATCATCACGGGCCATTAGTAGGCCTAAACGACAAGTGGCCCCAAGTTGTTTTGGGCCTTTAATAGGCCTATTAACCGCGGGCCTTTATTGGCCATAAAATACCATGGGATTTTAACTAGCTGAAAGTAGATTGGGTCTGAACTGTGCCGAAGATTTCACCGACTGATAGCAGGCAGAAATATACCTCGACCCATGATTGGCCCAATTCCAAGACAGACCATTAACATGACATAATATATATTGGGATTTGGTTGGCCCAATCACATTATGGGATGTTAGCAGGGCGGAAGCAAAGCCGGGCCATAAATGGGCCCAATTATACCACGGGCCTTTAACAGGCCGATAGTCAGGTTGGGCTGAAATTGATGCACAAACTACGAGCCCTTAAGAGGCTGAAAGTCACTTCGGACCAGAAAGGGGCCCAAATTAGCATGGAACGTTAAAAAAACAGAAGTGAAACCGGGTCGAAAGCGACACAACTGAACCAACAGCCACAAACAGGCCAAAAGACAAACAGGCCTAAATTGGGCCCAAAAACATAGTTGACTATTAATGGGCCAGATTTGCATATGCGTTGTAATTTGGTCCGAAGACATGGCGGACAGTTAACGGGCCAGGCCACTAGTACCTGACCAAATCTTATGGGCCTTTGACTGGGCCAGTCTATTTAACCTAAACGGGCCACTGTTGGGCCATACCATGTGTCGATGTTTCGTAGGCGCGTCTCGTCCATTAGATGGATGACATCTGTCGCAACGAAGAGCTGATGCGTGGTTCCATTGGCAAATGAGAAAATGATACTTGGAAAATCGTCATTGGTCGGAGCTGTTAACGGGTATCGGATCCAAAACTAGCACCTGACAGCTTAACAACGACCTGTTATGGTGGCTACCACGTGTCGATTACCCTTGAAAAAAAACTCTTCTATGACCATTTATCATCACATAAGTGAAAACTTTCATAATGATAAATGGTGCATTGTCATGGACCACTTCCGCGACAACACAGGTATGACTATCTTGATTTTATCATAAAATCGTCACGGATGTACATGTGTGACACAAAACGAGACCTACTGTGACAAGCACGCATTATCTTGGAAGTGTTTTTTGTAATGCATGTACGGTCTTGAGATCAACTTCCACGAGAGCGAACTTGTGATTTTAGGCTACTCGGTTGAAGAGCAGTGGCGGATTGCAGACAACCTGAACTGCAACTTGTCTTCTTTTCTCATTATATAGTTAGGGATGTTGTTGTCTGACTCGAGGGTACCCGTGTGTGAATTTTATTGGCTTATGGGTTGGGTCACGTCTAGGGTAGAGCCATGGTGCGGTCGCTTTACGTCCAAAAGGAGAAACACCATTCTTATTGACTCCTTGTTTAGTCTTTGCATGTATATGATGGAGTTATATGTCTTGTCGGAATGGGTCCATAGCTCCTTTGACAAAGTCCTCCCGCTTCTTCTAGCAAGCAGCAAATGCCCAACAAAAGTATCGTATGGTCAAGTGCGTGGATGCCTTCATGCCAAAAGACTCGGGTGGGATTGGCATTCTTGCATCCTATCGCATGAATGTGTCCTTTATGCTAAGATGGGTGTGGCAAATACTTTGTGGGGAGGGGGATTATGGCTGCAGCTTGTCCAGGTAAAGTACCTGCAGGGGCCATTCATCCTTGCCTATGATTGTAGGAAGGGGGTCTCAATTCTAGAATCCATCTAGAGGATCAAGCATGAGATCAGGAGACGCAACCCTCTTTTGGCTTGACCCGTGGGTTGGCGAATCTCCATTGTGTACGGAGTTCCCCGACATGTTTGCTATCTACTCAGACCCATTGGCGTTGGTTTCCATGGCGGACCACAATGGCTAGTGGAACATCTTGTTCCCATGGACATTTAGGCCCGTGGAGACCGTAGAGTGGGCCAACTTGTGGGCTGCCCTCCCGCCGATGCTCGCGGATTATCTAGACACCATGCATTGGAGTCTGAATCCCTTAGGGATCATCTCAGTTACACTACAAAAAAATGACACATCCATGACATTTTGGGCCGAACGAATTTTTTTCTGTCATGTTTATGACACTTCTATGATGATAATTGTGACAAAAGCATGTATCATCATAGATGTGGTGGGATCCTACTTCTATGACAAAAAATCATGACAGAAAATGGGCTTTTCGTCCTGGGCGGGCCGGGGACGCATCTGCATGACATTCTTTGGGCCGTCCATGATGGAAAAATCGTGGTAGAAACGAGGGCGAGGAAAATATCGACGAGTTCCCGGTTACGGTGGGTGGTCGGGGCCGAGCGATGCACGGAGGTTTGCACGTTTCTCTCATACACGTACGCGCGTGTGTGCGAGGCCTTGGACTCTAACTGAACTCGAGCGAGGCGTTCGCTTACTGAACCCGCGCGATTGCACTAGCTACGCGCGTTACTGAACCCGAGCGGTCGATCCCTTGGCTGTTAACTAAACCCAAGCGATTCCTTCGCTACTGTTGCTAACTGAAGGCGATCGAACCTGCCTCTTGATGAACAGTGACCGTTGTTGGGGGTTGGATGAATAGTTTCTGGTGGGGGTTGGATGAACAGGACCCCACGGTAGTAGAGGCCGTTGCCGCTGGATGAATAGGACCCTGATCGAGGAGGCCGCCACACACCCGAGCCAGTTGGAGCTGGACGAATAGAACCCCGTGGAGGGCTGGTTGAACAGGGCCCCGTGGAGGGTGGATGAACTAGACCACGTGGAGGGCTGGTTGAACAGTAGCCGGTGGAGGCTGGATGAACAGTAGCTGGTGGATGCAGGAGGAATGTCGCGGTGGATGAACAATAGCTGGTGGAGGTAGGAGCAAGTCGACGGTGGATGAATAGTAGCCCATGGAGGCTGGAGCGAGGCACTAGACAGTAGATGAACAGTAGCCCGAGGAGTCCCGTTTTGTCGTACGCCACACCCCTCCCGATGAACAGGACGCCGTTTCGACCGTAGGCGCTCCAAAACAAGTCTGTTTCCTCTGTTTTGCGGTACGCCACACCCCTCCCAATCAATAGCACCCTGTTTCGACCGTAGGAGCTCGAATACAAGTCTGTTTCCTTTGTTTTGCGGTACGCCAGAGCCCTCCCGATGAACAGGATCCCGTTTCGACTGTTTTGTCCAAGCCGGTTGGCTCCCGATGAACACGACACATTCCGTTGCCTCCCGATGAACACGATGCAGTTTCTCCATTCCGACCCAGCTGGTTGGCTTTCGATGAACAAGACGCCGTTGCTGCCGTCCGTTGCCTCTCCATGTACAAGAGGCCTGGCAGTACGTATGCGCGAGTAGGCGTTCGAGACCGTGCCCGTATGGATGTGTGTGGCCGTATTTTTTCGCATCTGGTTGTACGTACGTGTACACGGTTTAGACTTGACTGCCTGAACTGCTACGTCGGGGGCTCTACTACTACAGGTCCCGCTGCTTGCTCGGCCACGGTTCATAGTTACAAAGAGACCGCTCGACCAGTATGTACATACACGTTTGCGACCAGACAGACAAGGCTACGTACGCTTCGATCGGGTGGGTCCCAGCTGTCAGGGAGGATAAGGACGCACTTCCTTGCGTGCGAAGATATAGCTGGTGGGTCCTAGTTTTCAGGAGGAAGAATAATTTTTTCACGCCTAATATGGAGGCACTTCCTTGCGTCCGAAGATATAGCTAGTGGGTCCCAGCGATCAGGGGGAAGAATCATTTTTTTCGGGCCTAATATGGAGGCACTTCCTTGCGTCCGAAGATATAGTTGGTGGGTCCCAACTATTAGGGGGGAAACATTTTTCACAAAATACAGAGGCCCTTCCGGTGGGTCCGCGCTGTCAGGTGGAGGAATCATTATTTGGTGCGTAATAAGGAGGCACTTCCTTGTTGCGGCCGTGGACCCAACTGTCAGCCTCTCCACGTACAATCCTCTTCCGATGTAAGTCGTTCCTTGACCATGTTGACTACGTCGTGCCGAGAGAACCAAGGCGGTGGATGACAGCGAGGCCTAGGAAGGGAATGACCCAGAGCCGGGGAAGACTCGACAGTTGTTTCCCAAGCAGAGGGGAGTACGAGGGTTTACTGGTTTGGCTGCCGTCGCCGGAGAATAACAGCAGGTGTGGGTGAGTAGAGGGATGGCCAGGCCAACGATGGTAGTAGGGTGGGGCGGTGAGGCCTACGCGGCAGCACAGCCGGCCACAGGAGGAGGGAGCAGGCAGTCCCGTCGGCGCTGGTTTGAGCAGCTAGAGCAGGAAGAGCATAATTGAAGAAGCACGACGGCCATTGGATGGACATCCAACAGTCACTGCTCTTGTGTGTTGACTAAGTTGACACGGCCCTGCGTGCGCGTCAACCATTTTTTTAGGAAAGCATACGCGTCAACCTATAGTAGGCGCACAAGTCAGCTTCAAATCTGTGGAAAACAGCATACAACCCATCTGCCATTATTTCTAATAATTTATAGCCCATTTGCTAATTCTTAAGGATTTTTTTGGAGCCCATATTCTTTTTGTTAGCATTACAACCCATATTGTGGCCACGGTTAAAAAATTCTGTGAAATTTTGCATATTTCGGTATAGTCCGAACTGTTTAATTAATCCCGAATTTCGAGTCACATTCAAACTAATTTGAAAAATCAATTTATATAAATATAAAATCCAAATAATTGTCCATGCATAAAAATTAATGGAATTTAAAATCTTGAAATGAAAAAAAAGAAATTTGAAACTAATTGTCGGTTTGATGTGTTTTAAAAATGTACGTCGCATTTCTCATTACTGATAGCCCATTTTCTGGGCAAGCCGAAGGAAAATCTCCTCGCCTTGAAAGATTTGCATCCCAGTAGGGCTAACAAAAGCAAGTAGGCCTTGGTTGGGTATTCTGCAAAAGATGAAAAAACTGGGCTAACCATTTTCAGAAAGAAAAAAACTAGTGGGCTGGTCTTGTGGTAAACATAAAATAAAAGGCTGGCTAGATAGGCCAGAGTGCCCCGCACAGCCCAGTTGATACCCTACTTCCATCTCAAAAACAAAAAGAACTGGGCGAGCTGCTGGGTCCCTGGTGGCAGCCGCTCATTGTGCAATTCTCTCATTTATTGATTACATTGACAATGGCATGGGACCAGATGTCAGACATCCATTAGGAGGAACCATTTGTTTTGGCTTGAAATAAGGAGGCACTTGCTTGCGTACTACCATGACCCTGGTGGGTTCCTGCTGTCATCCTCTCCATGTATAATCATCTCATGATTGTGTACACGTCAACCTAGTAGGCCCACAAGTCAGCCTCTAAACCCGTGGTGGACAAATACAACCCATTTAAAAAATAACAGCCCATCCCACATGTTCAAATGGAAAGTTCAACATTCAGAGCAAAGTAATAGGTCTGATCCAATATAGAGTACTGAACTTCCACGTTGACAACCATCATAGCCATGTTAACTATCTACTCCCACCAATACTCTAGTAGTGTAGAAGTACTAACTTACTCTTAGCTAACTAAACGATGTCGGCCGCCATCTGCGGTACACGCTAAATGCTGGCACCGACGTCCTCCTCCTCGCCTTGGACTTGCCAGAGGTGCAATAGGGCGTGTTTGTCGCGCACGTTGGCCCTTTCCATCCCGGCATGGTCCACTGAAGCTTCAGCTTCTAAGCGGGAAACCCACTTGATGAGCTGGTAGTAAAATTCGGTGTCGCGAATGCATGCGTGCCCGACAGCATCCAGGGCTATTTGCCGGGCGCTGGCCTCCACGTAGTCGGCCCAGTTGCGGGCGCTCTCCTCGCGACTCAGAGCGTCGGTGCGCTGCTGCTCCATGCCCCACTAGCGGCACAAATCGGTTATACGCTGCTCCTCTGCCAGGCGATCGCACTCCAACAAGTCCTCATACTCCGCATTGCCATCTAAAGACCGATAGAATGCCTCCTCCCTCCATCTGCCTTCCGGTGAAAAACCGAAAACTAGTTCTGGCGGTGACCGCCTCTGGCGTCGCCTATTGCAAAGGGGCGGGGGCATGACAGACGTGGCGAGAGCGAGGGCAAGTGATGAGCAATGTCAGGCCGGTGGGGGCTTATGAGGATAGGGCGAGTTGGGTGATGGTGCCACCGGAGAACGCCGAGAACCAGTCATTATAGGCGGAAGGTAGGAGAACCAGCGTGTGGCGGGAAACGCGATGATCATCGTGGTCATCAAAATTAAATGCATAAGCAGGCATGGCTTAGCGTGCCAGCTTGCCGTGGAAAACTAGAAAAATTGAAATTATGAGTGTGTCGTCCCGTCCCGTCAGTGGTGAGTCCCATCCGTGCTAGGTCGCACATCGGCATGACGGTCACGAGTGTGCTCGATTCATCTAGATGAGGTGCATGCCTGATCCGCTAGTTATTCGCGTAGGATCGAGTCGGTCGGATAGTGTAGGTGTAGGACCGCAATAGCTGATGAACGTTCGCTGGGAGATAAGGCATTTGGGAATGTTTTTGCTGGCAGTTTCTTCAGATTCGCATGGCATTTTCTTCAGAACAGCATGTCAGCTTCTTCACAGGTAGGCATTTTTATTAAAAGAACTGCCACCTTCGGATCTAGCATCGCAACTAAAACGGCCAGGAGCGTATTAGTAGGCTAGCTAGTGATCGATAGTAACTTGTAAACACTGAGCGAATAGAAATAAGGAACTGCTAGTAACTTGTAAACACTGAGCACATAGAAATAAGGATCATGACGTGCACAGTAGTAAGAGCCGATCAGTTCGAAATGTTCACACGAGACTCACAGACCTGGCATTGTAATATGTTCACATTACTACCCCAAATTCACAACCAACTAGTACGATTCCCATAGATAAGATCAACATGTTAATGCATCTCAATGATTCACAGATCATATACAAATATGTAGCTCCAAAAGCAAAGATCTAGAAAAAAACATATGTTCTTGCTACTAACATGGATGCTTCTCTGGGCCAACATTCAGTACAGAGTGAAACAAATTTGTTTGTGAAGTCCACATTTCCTCTTGCAAACATAAGTGGCTTCACCAACAGCTGGAACCTTGCGAACGAACCACACATGATGGAGGAACATCCACTGCAATATGATTTGGTCTTCTCTCGATAACACGGCGAGACTATTTTCGGAATACAAACTTTAACTTAGGCAGAATGATGCCCATTGTATAATCAGACCAAAGCAATGAAGCACCTAGTGTTGGCCAATAAATAGTACAGTACTACTTTCATGCAGTCCATGAAGTGACTAATTTTGTACTGAATTGATTTGCTGGTACAGAGCAGAAATATAGCGCCTATTCTTCATCAGGCGAAGGATATCCATGTTCGCAGTGATGGAAGAGGTGAAATCGATACAACCAAAATTGAGCGTCCAATCATTGAATCATGTCATGCACCTCCAATGTAGGTCCACCCTGCCAATAAATTCACATGCAAACCACTAATATTACTATCTAATGACAGTACAAAAAGAGTAGCAAGATAGTAGCAAACCATGTACCTTCGTAATGAACAACTCATAGTGCCACCAATTGGATATAACGGTTTGGAAGAAAATATGCTCATAATGTTGAACCATTTGGACTTTTTGTGCAGTTCCACTAAAATCGAGCATCCTGGTTTGCATAGATATTGAAAGTGTGATTACTATAAAAGTGGCACTAGTTGAAGCATAGACTCACAAATATAAGTATTCCAATTTCTTAAATGGAAAAGGTAGCAAGACTGTTTCTAACCACCTGTTTGAAGGAATAAATAAGGCAACAGCGGCTGATGTCAGGAAGGCATACATAGTATTTTCTGAAAGATTGAACCATTCCTGGCCTTTCCTCTTCTTTTAAGCATATTTTGTGCAGTTCAACTAAAATAAAATGCCATCACCGCCTTGACAATTCAGTGACACTGTACAAAAAGAAATGACTTACCGTTACATCATGATGTCAGGTATGTAATCGACAGGCATTAGAGACAAACATGCAGATCTCCTCCGATAACATAATGAACATTAATTTTAACAAAGGTGTGACTAGCTTTATCGGTATAATTTGAGTGAACTCTACACCCTATGTTCCTTAATATAAGACATTTTCGCAGTTCAATTTAAAGTACCCAAAAGTCCACTATTTATAAAAACAGGTAGTAGTTTTCTTGAGCACATATCTGGGAAAGCTTGCCACACCTTATATATGTCCATACGCTAATGCAACACCATTTGAATAGTACAAATATGCACTAATCCAGTGGCTAATGCAACAGTAGAGTAGTTTTTTATTATGAGGTACAGTACAATGGTTTTACTGAATAGATTTCCATAAACTAGCACTGGAAGATTTCTATAAGCATTAACAATACAAAATGTAAAGATAACAAGTTTCAGCATTGGTATACTAGCTGTGCAACAACATTAAACCAAATACAAAAGTCTGAAGGTAACTAGCATTATTAAGTAATGACAGTATAATTTTTTTTGCAAACCATGTACCTTCAAGGTAAATATCATTTTGAACTCGAGGGGACCTCAAAATTGCTATCCAAATCATGATAATCGATCAAACATAAAAACTTTATCAACCAAATCAAGAAAACAGCCGGAGGAGGAGGTGCCCACTCTTGACCTTTCCTCTTCCATTCCAAATTTTTTGTGTAGTTTAACCAAAATAAAATGACATAAGCTCCTTGGCATTTTGGTGACACTGTTAAAAAAATGACTTATCTCATGAAAGTGAGGTATGTAATCTATAAGCATTAACAGTGCAAAAATCTAAAGGTAGTAACAAGTTTCATCATTGGTATATTGGTTGTGCAACAGCATTAGAATGCCTTAGTTGAAAAATCTTTAATACATCCACAATCAACAGCTAACCTTGAAATAATCCAGTGACATTAAATGGCATTGCTTGAATTTATCGGCGGCATTAGACTGAGTGTGGCACTAGTTAAATGTGGCATCACTTTAGTAGTAGCATTGCTTGACTTTACCGGTGGTGTTATACTAACAGCAAAAAAGTGGCAATAAGAGCATGGGAGGCCCATTCGGACAGTGGGCGCACCAGTACGATGTACCTCCACAGACGCATAGAGTGTTGAGGGAGGGATGGTTGCGCAGAGCAACAAATATCCATGCATCATATGTGGATTACGTCCCATTTTTGTTCTCTTTAGCCACCTTTTTCCTATGTGAGGACAACAAACCGATCGACCTGGTCATTCTCTATTGCGTTGTCATGCCTTTCTACCCTTTTTCAACCAAGAGACATGAGACTCGTTCCTTAGGTACTGATTTCCCCTTTTCAACCTAGATGCGGGTTCGATACCTAGTCTCTTTGACAGTACTTTCTCCCTTCCTTTCCTTATTCAACCCAGACATGGATTAGCGAGCTTGGGGACATAGGCCATCCCGCACGGGCACTAGGTCTGAGAGGACGGCCATGTCGTCAGTGTGCGACCTCGCTAGCCAACGACGAGTGCATCAACGCTGCACGTCCTTTTCTTCCCCAGCGGACGGTATCCTGGCGGATCTGTGACCACCGGCGAGGAGGAAGAGAGAGGGGCCATCGCCGTCCTTTTTAGATCTGGAGAGAGGGTGATAGTGTGAGAAGCAAGTGGGCAGCCCTTAGCAAGCAAGCGCCGAAGCTCCAGCCTATATATCTTTTTTGATACTAGTGCTAGAGGTGGAGTAGTGGTAGAGTAGTTTATATTATTCTCTGCATACAGTACCAATTAGTTGTGCTTAAAAACTGAACGGCACGCCATTAATTAAAAAATTAAAGTCGAGAAATAATGCGGCACCTCGGGCCAACGTGGCCAGATCGCATTTTGCACGAGAAATGACACACCATGTTTAGTTGACATGTGGTCCCATTCCAACATGTCAGTGAGACGATGACGAGTCCTTTTGTACAATTTCCAAATGGACGTCTATGTAGGCCGGGGCGCCTCTTCCTGTACCGTGGCAACCCTCCACCACCTCTTCGCCTTTCGCTCTCAATTTGGAACTACTTTCACACACTCTTCCTCCCTCCATTTGCCTTCACCCTTCCTTCTGCCATTGTTCGACGTCTTCTCCATGGAGCAAACAGGCCAGAAATGACCCCTTTATTCTTGCCCCGGTCTGAAAGATGTCGTGGTGGAGGATCTCATTGATCGGTGTGACGTCATCACCTCGGCTAGCATGGCAGGTTCGTTCAAGACCATTCTCGACTCAACAAATAACATCATTACAAAGAACCCAAGGGTTCAGGAGCGGTTTGATCTCCCCTATCTTCTTCGCCATGACCCTGCTAGCTGGCACGGGGATGACGGAAGCCTCACCCTGTGCAAGTTGATGCCGCTTGATGATGATACGTGTGATGTTAAGATGCCATCGCTTATGGGTAAGGCCTGGGCAGGCACAAATGGAGATTGTGTTGTTTATATTGGGTACAACTGCGAGTGGGAACTTGTGAATGTGTACACTGGTCACCGGGTTCCATTACCAAAAATCTTAGAGTGCCTCAGGTTGAGCACACTGATGATCTATGTATGTTCAAATACGATCATGGTGAATGTCGTCTACAGAAGATAGTAATTTGTCGAGTTCCCAATCGCTCTTGGGATTACACGAACTATCATGTTGTTGCTATCTTCGACAAGCTTGTTGTCGTCCTTACTTCCATGCCTCGATGGATATTGCTCAAAAATCAAGTTCTGTACATGGACGAGTACTTTGATGCAATTCAATACGAGCATCTCGTGTTTGCTGCCACCACTCATGGCACTATTTTTGCATGGAATCCTTATTGTTTCAGTACGTTTGTCTTCCACCGTAATTAGAATTGTTTCATCCACATGCATGCGAGTTAGTATCCCCGTACTAATTAACCATCTTATGTTTCCAAGGTCCTATAAGCATTCCACCACATATACTTGAAAAAAATTATAACCAAGGGGGAGATGACGATGGTGATGATCACGAGCATGAGGACGAGCAGGACCTACATACTCAGTGGCGCCTGGCAACTTATTCTGATGGATCACCTCTTCTTGTCTGTATACAGGGCACTGCTGATGTTACTAAGGAAGCAGGTGTTGTCTCCCATGGTCGCACTCTCCGGACCTATTCCAACATCTGTTGCAGGGTATTCGGGATGGATACTATTGTGCTAGCGCCAACACCTTCTCCCTGGTTCAATATTGATAGTCTTGGAGAAAACTCGCTCTTCCTTGGACTAAATTATCCAATGATGGTGAAAGGCAATTATCCAGCTGCTGTTGGCACAACGTTACTACCATTTATGAGAAGCAACTGTATCTATACATAGGACATTGCTATGGTTCCCTACCCTGGCTATCACAATATGCGTCCTGATATAGGCTGCTTCAGCCTGGATGATGAGTCCTGCATTGGTCTCGATATTAACAATAGTTGGCCCTGCCCAGAGAATACTTATGGTTCAAAGCAAGTGTTTCCAACGCCAAGGATTGGTTGACCTGAAGTTTATTTCAACGCTTTGATATAGGCCACTTTAGCCTGGATGGTGAGTCTTGTGTTGGTTTCAATATTGACAATAGTTGGCCCTTCCTAGAGGCTTACTTATGGTTCAAAGCAAGTGTTTCCAACGCCGAGGATTGGTTGAGCTGAAGTTCATTTCATTGCTTGTTATTTGCTATGTGATAAAAACTTTAGTATTTACTAGAATGTTTTGTTGGAAATAATCTATAATCCAACATTTATCCTCGTTGTCGTTGTGTGCTGTTGACTTGTTGTATGTAATGAATGGTACATTTGCATATGCATGTGATAAAATCAATTTATGAATGGTTTTCGAGTCATTTCTTGGAGTGTGAGTACCGTGGTAGTATAGCCAACATCCGGTTATATGAAGTTTCCACATCACATAGAGCCAACCTAATAGTATGCTAGTACAATAGTTAGTCCTAGTAGTAGTATACCATCAACAAGAGCTAGGTGTCGCACGGAGGCCGAGAAATATGGTCATAGCATGGGGTGGGCTTGTACGTATGATGTAGGCACATGGCTTGCCGTGTTTCCTACTTCTCCGGTCTAAATGCGGAGAAGATTTGGTCGAGTTCTTCCTCCTTTTGCCGACACTTGGGACATCCAGCATCCAGGTCGTCTCATGCAAGAAAATGCAGTGCTAGTTGAAGGTACGTGTTGTGCATCTTGGGTTAAACTATAAATAGAATCTTACTCTTGAGTAACCCAAAAAGCGGCCACCGAAGATCTTTATTGGTTTGTTTTTCATCACCAGCACGTCGAGGTGAAAGATGTGCAGGTTCAATGGGTCGTCTTGCGTTTTCACTGACATGTGGGACCGAATGTGAGCAAACAGATGATGGGCACACTCCGCGCGTCTGCTGGCTGGCTGAGAAGAGAAAGAGGAGGGCTGAGCACGGACTCCAAGAAATTTTGCAACAATGTGAGTAGTACTAGTGGTGTACTGTATGGCCTAGTGGTGTTCGCTCTACGTAACCAGCACCTCGATTAATAGTGGGGTGGCATGGGCCATAACTAGCATTCATGTCTAGTAGTACGGCACACGCCACACACACGAGTCCCATCTGACACCAATTTTCTTGGAGTCCGTGCTACAACTATCTCTTCTCCCTCCTGTTTTCTCTAGCTCAGCCATCGCGCGGTGGGCGGGGTGGGGGTTTGCCGATAGTCGGTTTCCTCAACTGTGGTCCCACTTGTAAGTGAAAATGCAACACAACACGGATTCCCCCTTGAGCGGTATGCCAGACCAACCGTGTGGGGGTGCGACGCGAACACGGCAAGCTTTTCCTTATTTTTTTGTGAGGAACCGGAAGGAGCACTACCTTTTTCTTATAGAAGGGATGGCGAAAAGACGCAATTTACAGAGGGGCGAGGCTTTTCCTTTTGAACTTGTAACTTGTAAAATTTGGTTCTGCTCCTTGGACCAACCAATAGATAGAAATAACGATTTTCCCTAGAGTAATGAGAAGTTTGGTTCAGGCGCGGTTCATGCATGGTACGTACGAAAATTATGAAGTTGATGCGAAAGGTAAGATAATTACAATATACTACTACATGGAATTGAGGTAAAGATAAAGATACATACGGATCCATCAACGACATCTTCACACCCTAGTGTGCCGGGTCACCAACCGGTGTGTGATGAGCAGCGGTGTTGGTGGCGAGCTCAACATGCTTCTGAACAATGTCGTCCAAGGTTGCCCTGCGGTCTAAGAAGGCCAGCGTCCTATCGTCCTCTTCTTGCACGTAGTAGTCCTTGTGGACGATTTGGTTGTAGATGTGGGTGATTATGTCGATGGTGTCTTGCTGCGCCAGGCGCTGCGCGGCGAGCGCGACCTCGAGGTGGACATTCTCCGGCGTGACGGCGGGCAGTCGCAGGTCCACCAGTGCGTCGAAGAGGTTGTCACCATGGAGGCCGTTGAGGGTGGCGGGCTTCGCAGAGCATGGGCTGGAGGCATACGTCAAGGTTGTCCGTGAGCTTCTTGACGATGGTGAACCTGTCAAGGAAGCCGACGAGGACCTCGTCGAACAAGGAGACAAAGCTGTCGTCCAAGAGGCCTCTCGCCATGGCGGCCTCAAGCACGACCTGGAGACGTTCCTCGGTGTCGGGCCTAGCTGAGCCGCCAGCCCCAGCTGTCGCAGCAGCAGTTGATCGAGATGTCATAGCTGCAGTTGTTAATGAATTTAGAGCCGGCCCTGTGTCAGCCATGAAGATAGCAGCCCGACATGGCGGCTCGTAGGGGTCCAGAATATTGTCACCATCGGAATAGCCCCCAAGCCCACCGTCTGGAAGCTGATAAATTGACTCCGTCTCGCTGGTTGAGGACTCGTCACCTAAGTAGATGAGAGTCTCTCCTCCAAATACAGAATCCTCCGCAAGATCCGTGCCATGTGCGAAACTGACGAAAACACGCTTCCGGGCGGGTTGCGTGCGCCGAGCCGACTCGATGAGGTTGGTGAAGGTGTCCGGCTCAGGCTTAGATTCGCCGATCTTGCCGATGAAGACATGAATCCTGCCAAAGGGGACCCGGTACCCGTACTCGATTGAGTCGGCCTCGGGGCCCCAGCCAGCGTCGTCGATGTAGAGCTTGCTGCGGCGACTCTTGGTCATCTTGTGTGGCACCTCGATCCGCATGGAGCAGGGGGCCTTCGCACGTCAGCCCAGGATAACACCTGACGCACGACAGGTCCATGATACAGCATTCCAGATACAAGAATATTCATCAAATACATGTATTGAGGATTACATCATTGATGAATAAAATCATCTGGCATAGCTCTAAGGTTATCTAAATGGCGGCGGAAGTCTTGGTTTGGTAGCATATCGACTCTGGCTGGGCTCCACAACTCACAGGACTGGCAAGGTTACAGCCTAGCGCGACTAATCAAGCAAACAATCCAGGCACGACCTACAAACTGGCATGACACGCCAGGTCAGTACATTGAATGTACTTGCAAGACAACCAAATAAATAGCATCCAAACAAGCAGATGACAAAGCAAGAACCAAGCGCATGAATCAACCTACCTCATATCAATTACTAAGCACAGCATGATATTAACTAGAGACATAAATCAAACTAAGCATGAACAACATCATAGTATCTACTAGCATGACAATAACAAGGCATATAAAAACATGCTTCTAACATGGCAATGACATAACATGGCATAGCATATCATCTCAATCATGGCATAATTTAGCATATCAATCAAAGCATGGCATGGCATCAAGAAACTATGCTGAAAATACACTACCAGTTACCTCCCGTGAAGACATATCGTATTAACTTTATGCAACAACCTCTTACTCTGCCACGGCTCCTCGGAGCAAACTCATGGCTCACCGAGATCTCATCTCGTAATCATATCAGAACATCACCGTGACTTCTCGACTATCTCATAGTCCAAGTCACCACATTATTTATCCCACATTAGTTATCAACTTAGTTATTTTAGGTTTATCCTCCATTACGACCAAGACTCGATAGTGTGACCTACTACGAACTGTGCGGCTATCGATAGACTTAATAAACACTCTGCAGAGGTAGCACACTGTACCCACACCACGGAACCCATGGCCTCGCACTCCCATTCGGTTGGACCAACGGCGTTCCGACGAAACCGATCCATTACCCATGACACTCTCCCGGCCACTCCGACTAACTCCCCTCTGGGCTAACTCCTGGGTGGCCCCGTGCCGACCAAAGGCATCAACGGCCACCGTCGTGGAAAAACAATAAATGGTCCCAAACGGGGACATGAGCTCAAATCTAAACATGGGCACACAAGGCTTATGTCTGCCTACTGATCAGGGTAGCGCGCGCCCATAACCTTCCCTCGTTGGAGGCACCGGCGAGAGGCATGACAACAGATCGCATTAAGGCCTTCCCATAAAGGCAAATGTGGCTGCACTAAAGAAGTTCGATTGGTGGCACTATGACTCGATCCCATCGATGACGGAGGATATTGGTTATTATTAAGTCATCTTATTATATTCTCCATCATCATCATCAACATGCAAGCATGATTAACATGGATGCAACAATGAGCATGAACATACCAATGAATGAACAAAATACCAAGCTACTCGAGTAAAGAACATGGCAATACCAGGTACTAGCATATCAACGGTGTACTACAATCATCATAACATTTATATTGATGACATGAAAATAAAGTAGAGTAGTGACATGGCATTATAAATAACAACATCCTAGTTAGCAGGGCAAAATAACAAGAAAGCACACGCATGCATGGCAAGCACGATAACGAAAAAACTGCAGACGAGACTGATAAGAAACTACTGCAACTACACACACAAGGTGCAAGCAAAGTCAACATGAAAGTTCGGGGCTCATGATAAGAGGATGGCTTGCCTGGGGGTCGAGGAATACTCCGGGAAGAAGTGTGAAATGATCGTGGAAAGATTTGCCAGAAACAGTTCTCTCTCGGAGGGGGCTGTTCACGGGCAAGGACAAAGTGGTCATTTTCACTGTGTGAAAATATTATGAAAATGATACCAACGGAAAGAGCTCGACGAGCAGAGAACGTGAGCGCTAGAATCACCTCAATCGGAGTTACGGTTGCAAAGTTGTGGCCGTTCGTTCGATAGGCAGAAAAACAAATAGAATCTGTCCATTTCTCGCCTTAACGGGTGAACGTTCACGAAATAACCGGTTCGGCCGGCGGGGCTGAAAATAGAATGCGCATTTGAGAAAATACGTTTCCAGTTAATCGAAAGTGTATTTCAGGCAATAGGTTTTCAGTTACCAAAAAATGTATTACGTGGAATATGTTTCCAGAGAACAGAAAACGTATTCGAGCCTGGGCGTCTCCACTTACGCTGACGTGGACTCGGCTTAGTCCTTGACAAGTGGGGTCGCGCGGGGAGGGGCCTGCCTGGCCCTGGCTTCTTCTTCCTCCCGTGCGGGAGCGAGCGTGGCCGAGGGAGGCGACCACCCCAACGGCGATCGTTGGTGCGTCCGGCCACGGTAGGCGACGAGCGACCTGCTCACGAGCTCAGGAGCGAGCGGCGCATCTCTTGGTGGCCCCCGTTGCCGGCGAGGAGCACTGGAGAGGGAGTAGTCGAGCTCGCGGTGGGGAGGGGCTTCGGCCGCCAGAGAAGATGGAGCTACGGTGGTGGAGAGGGGGGGCTGAGGCTACGGGGAGGTCCGTCGGGCTCCAGGGGTTGCAGTGGTGGTGGAGGAGCAGAGGGAGGGGCGCGGCATCGTCGGAATCGAGCAAGATCCGAGGCGGCGGCCATGGTGATGGTGGGGGTCGGGGAGGAGCTTCGGGGCGAAATGACGAGTGTGGGAGGTGTAGAGGAGGACGGTGGAGCTGCTGATGAGCTCGGACGGGGCGCGAGGGGGCTACTTATAGCCGGGCGAGGAGCACCCGAGCCGGTCGCCACCGAGCGAGTCCAGCCACGGCTCTGCCGGCTGCAGCAGTCATGGGGGAGGCACGGGAAGACGCCGAGGAGGAAGCGGACGAGCGCCATAGGATCCCGGAGATGAGCAGCGCTCGAAGACGAGAGGAGGAAGAGGACAGAGGGGAGGAAGGAGACGATGGCCATGGGAGCGCACTGTGCGGCCGTTGGAACGACTCGCCGGAGAAGAAAATGGAGGGGGAGAGGGTTCCAGCGAGAAGACGACGTCGAGGGGGAGCTGTAGGACACGCACGGACGAGCTAGAACCCGCCGGAGCAGACGTGCCGACGACAACAGTGTCTAGACCACCATTTTGGCTGGCATCGCCCGTGGTCACCACCGGTAAGGCACGCTCTGGCCTCCTTAATGATACCATCTGATGTCTACAGCGTAGTCTGTCCAAGATAGAGCAATACTACAGTAAAGAGACGAGCAAAGACACAGGGAGCGGAGTAAACCAAGCTCCACAAGTTTGTTGTAGCAAACTTGACCACATCCTTGAGATCAAACCAGGGAGGCTAAAAAGTAAACTTGTTGTCTGGGAGGCTTAGTCTAGTAAGGACTACGGTCCTTGTAATTATGAGGGCATTAGGACAAGAATTTAACATAGTTGCAGTGCAACTGCCAAATCTGGCCCAGAAGCTAAGTCATGAAGTAACACTCACTAGGAGTGTTGGATTGGGCTAAAACTTGGCAAAGCTTGATGATTTGGACATATAATGATGCTGTAAGAATTTCATACCAAATGGACTTGCCAAAATGGTACTTCCTTCACACCTATTATTTCTTCCCAGAAACTTGAGAAAAATCCTCAGGGCAAATGCTTAACTGAAATGAGCCAATAATTTGTGAAGATATGTTATAAGGGTAGGAGAAGACTTGGAAAACAATTTAGCCATAATGGAGCTAGATAAAATATACTTGCTTCACAAACTGAAAATTTGGACAGAAACAAAGAATTGATCCTGGGCTCACATAGTTCAATGGAATGATATGAATCTTGGATGAGTGTTATGATATGATCATTAGAGACTGCTGGAGAAGTTTTAGCTCATTTTGATCATGTATGAGGGTACTTCCTTCACAGACAAGCAATCTGAATAGAAACTTGAGAAAATTGCCAATGAATATTGGATAGATGGATTGAGCTGATTTTTGGTATCCAGAGGTGATTTATTGATGTTAATCACCCTGCAAAAGTTCAGCTCAAATGGATCAAGGATTAAAGCACTTCCTTTGCAAAAATTTCAGACAGGACAGAAACTTGCATTGGATCATGTGCTCAAATTATGACTTTTGAAGCATGGGTTTGGATGGAAATGGTGAAGATATAGCAAGTACCAGCTCCACAAATTATTTGGGAATTTTCCTTGCTATAAAAATGGTAGCTCCTTTGGAAAATGGCAAAAATGCAATATTCGCTTAAAATAGGAAAAAGGCAATTTTCCTTATTTAGTTATGGCCAATATTTTTGCCAGAGCTAGGATTAGACATAAATATCATCTCCACAAATTTTAATGAATTTAGGAGATGACTAGCTATGCCTTTGGATTTTATTCCTCAGAAAGGCAAAAGAAGGAATAAATCCCAAATGGAAAATATTGCATAAGACTTAGCAATATTTTTACATATCCAAGATTTGGGAAGGTAGGAGGGTTTCTAAGAACAATTGGGAGGATCAACAGATCAGGGAAAAGGATGGCTCCTTTGCAATCACAAAGGACATATTCAAATCCGATAAAATTGGAATTAGGGTTTTGATGGATTTGAGATGATGCAAATGGGGTCTTGCCCAGTAACAAAGACATGAGCAAGGTTTTGAAAGGTTGAAAATGACCAGAATTGTTAGAGTCATCTAGCAAACTCAGGAGAAAATTTTGAAAAATGATTGCCAGAAAGGAATAACAGCGTAAAAATTGATAACCCAATTTTGGGGTTGTTACATCCTGCCAACGGCGTATCCCTTGATCCCTGGGAAAGAGCCCTTCAAGGACTCGAAACCACCGTGCACTGGGCCAGCAAGGGTGCCATCTGTCATGGTTTTGTCACGGCAGATGACCTTGTGAAAGGACTTAAGTGCGAGGCCATGGCTACGGTGAATAGCTAAAAGGGGTTGAGCGGGACGAGAGACACGAGTTTACCCAGGTTCGGCCCTCACCAACGAGGTAAAAGCTTACGTCCTGCTTTGTGTTATATTGCTTGAGTATCGATTACAAGGGAGTGGAATCGCTTAACCTAGCTATTGATTGATTGTTCCTTGCGTTTAACCTGCCGCAGGGACTCGCCTTTATATACACAGGTCGAGGCCCTGGGCTTACAAGAGTCTAGGTCGGGTCATACTCCGTGACCGAATCTAGTTCTAACTCGCCTTGCCTTTCTAGGCAAGTCGCCGTCAGGCGGCTTACACCCCCGGGTCACACGCCATCTCCGGGTCCTGGGCCTTCAGTCGGCCCGCCTCGTAAGTCGCCTCCGGGCTTCATGTCTTGGCTCATTGGGCCTGCTTAGGCTTCAGTGCAGAGTCGCCAATAGTGTAACCCGGCCCCTCCTGGGCGGGTCACAGCGTGGGGTTATATCCCCAACAGGCGTCATCCGCGTTGAGGTTGCAGATTGTGAGGTTGTAGATCGTTAAGTTCTGTTCATTTATTTACACTGGCATCAATCTTTGATTGTCCAGTGGATGTAATTTCCTGTAATAGCACCAAGAACAAACAGTGTGGCACTACAAACTATCAATTTGGTAGTAGAAAGTAACAATGTGGCACTAAAACAATGCAAACTTCCACTACATTATGAACAATCTAGGCATGTGGGATGAACAAAGTAAGCATGCACTCTTGTTCATCCCCAAAACAATGGATTCTCATCGAATCTGGTCGAATCTAGTAGAATCCAGTCGAATCGAATCGAATCAGGTCAAATGTACGGGCCACAGTCTAATAACACACTATGAACTACCCTAAGAACCCTAACTAAGAAGCAGAGGGGGATTTCAGAGCTTACAGTGCGGATTGCCCGTGTAGCGTACGCCGGCCGTGGTGAAAACGCCGGCGGGAAGAGGGGTGCTTCCGCCGCCGATGAAGAGGACCTGGCCATTCCCAGGGCCGCGGTAGTGCACCTCGGCCTGCGCCGGCTCGAAGATGACACTGGCGTCCGGGAGCTCCCCTCCCCTTGCACCGGACGCATAGGAGAAAACCTTCATATGGGGGTAAAAATACCCCCATAAGAGGGCCCTGCGAAGGATGGCACTGGTGGGTATTGGATCCCCGCGATGTTCGAGCCGATGGAGGGGACCACCGGCTCCGGTGGCGGAGCCGGAGCGGCTGGCGCAGGCACTGCATTGGCTCGGGCCGGCGGGGCATGGTGCAGCAAGGGGAGGGAGCTCGCAGTGCCGCCGCCAGATCTACACTGACCGTGGAGAGGCCGGCAACCCACCTCTCTTGGATGGGATTGCTACCGGCAATGACCGGAGTGGGTGGGGCGTGGCGAGACGGCGGCGTGACCATCGGATAAACCGAACGGGCGGTGAGGTGAGAGAGAGGGAGTGGGTGTGAACTGGCGAGGGAGGTGACGGGAGTGGGCGTGGGGAGTTGTCGGAGTAAATGACCACGGGTAGCCTCATCTGCTCCCCATGGCACTTCAAGACATCAGGGCCGGATGCGCCCCTCAAGCCTCAAATATGGAGGGCCGCCTTCTTAAGGCCCGCTGGTCCAAGCGGCCGGCTGCAGGAAGGCGGCAAAGCTCAAAGGGCAGCCACGACCTGGGCCGACTCTTGGCAGGCGGCCTCCAGAGAGGCCGGCTCCTAGCAGGCGGCCCCCTGTGCCCTCAAAGTTAGCACCTCATTATAACGACGAGACCGGGTGTGGCTACAGTGCGGCCCGCCACCCCCGAATCCAGGGCGGAGCGTGGCCACAGTGCAGCGTACTGGGCGGACATCCCTCGCCCGGCGCAGCACTGTTGCCACGCAGCCCATGACATCACCCACGGCAGAGGAGGCCATGCTCCCACTACGGACTGTCGGTACGGCCCGCAGGCGGCGGGCCCTACCAGTCCATGAGAGACCGACTCCTGACCAGTCGGCGCGGGGGAGGCCGACTCCCCACCAGGCGGCCCTCCCCTCCCTCAAAGTATGTGCTCCATTAATCAGAAGAGACGGGGGCTGGCTAAAGTGAACGCCCGCCAGGCGGCGGTACTGTAGCCACGCTCTCCCCGACCAAGCGTGCGTCATCAGTGGCACTACCACAGTACTAAGCAGCCGGCAAGACCCACCAGCGGCGAGCGCGACCTGTCGGTCAAGTACGAGATAGCCGGCGGGACCCACCAGGCGGCGGGCCCCAGCAACTGGCGGAGAAGCCGGCCACCATAGACACTGACAGCCGGGTCCTACACCCGGCCAGATTACCATCGTACCCCTGGGGGTAGGCCTATATAAACCCCCCCCCCCCGGGGGCACCCATGCAAAGGGTTCACCCCCATAGAGATTACACACACACACAAAGAGGAGTAGAGCTAGCCTTGCCCTTCTTCCTCCTCTAGCCAAACAGCTCAAGGAGCAAGCTTGTAGCCACTTTTGTTGATCTAGTGATCATGCGGAGACCTCGCAGAGCAGGACTAGGGGTGTTATCTTCTAGGAGAGCCCTGAACCTGGGTAAGATGCGTCGGCGTACATGTCTACGCCTTATCCCATTTCCAGGCACCGGCGATGTCTTACTCTCCCCCACCATGATAAGCCATCCTTTGGCATATGTCGCACGACACCGCCGACATTTGGCGCCCACCGTGGGGCTAGGTGCACCATCGTCCGGAGATCTGTTCTGGACGGGAAACCTCTTCCTCCCTAGCGAGCGCAGCCAGCCGGCACGCCCGATGGTATCTGCGCTGACGCACTGCATGGCGCGGAGGTCACCTGCACGGCGGGCTGCCTCGCTGACCTCATCGGCGAGATCCGGCTCTCTGACAAGCCCGCACCCAACGAGGGAGCGGCTAGCTCCGTGAGCTGCCTTGTCGACCTCCTTGGGAAGCTCGACATCGCCAACGAGCCAGCCTCCGACCTAGAGTCAATTGGCTCCACCGACCCGATGCTTGTCGACTCCGACACGGCGCCTTCCCCACCAACGTGGTGGTCATTGACGACCCTCTCCCTCATGCCGACAGCGGCGGCAGCACCGTCACGGAGGTGCTCGTCATCAGCCACGACGGAGCCTCCGGTGGGGCTGCCCAAGACCCGCTGCAGGCGGCACTGCGGGACCTGTGTGCACCCATCACAGAAGACGCCAACGCCGAGACGCTAGAAGCCTGCCACGTCTCGCTGGTCGAAAGTGCAAAGAAGTTGGACACTATGAGACGCCTCTCCGAGGCCTACCTGCGCGAGATCGACCGCACTGTTGGCGGCACGCCGGCTACTAGCGAGCCCAGCCGCATTGGCACGGTCCGGCAGCGCGGCGCTGCCGTTGCCAGCATATTCGGGGTTGATCGCCCTGTCTATGCCATGCCCATGGAGAACATACGAGCTGCCCAGGCGGCAGCTGACGAGCTGGACCACCTTGAGGGCGACGAGCGTCGCTGCATGACGGAGCGCGTTCAGCAGCTCATCGACGCGGCTGCCGCGTAGCAAGAACCCGGCTGCTGCGTGGAAGAACCCAGCCAGCGAGTTGAGAACCCGGCCAGCGGGTTGAGAACCCGCCCCTCGCCGAGAGCAATGCGCAACTTCCCGGACGCCGATAGGTGGCGTCCGCGCCAGACGAGACCGAGAGCCGGCTGCTAGCCGCAGCCACACTCGCCTCACCATCGAGCGCGACCAAGATGGCCGCCCACGAGCAGTGGAACAACGGGACGACTGTCCTCCTCCTCCTCCTTGCAGGGAGAGGCGTGCCTCCCCGCCGCCTGTTGAGCACCCGACTCTCGGCAACCGGCTGGGCCGCCAAGAGGGAGTCGGAGAGAATGATGCCTGCCACCGGATCGACCACCTCGCTCGATACCTGGCGTTAGAAGAAGAAGACGCAATGGGCCCGCCTTGTTTTGGCCCCCGCATCCGCGATGAGCCCTTCCCCAAAGGGTTCTCGCTCCCAAGAGACACGCCCAAGTACAACGGCTCCGTGAAGCCGGAACATTGGCTAGTTGACTACTCCACGGCCGTCAACATAGAAAACGGCCCGGACATGGCTGAATAGCCTAAGCCCTATAGCATCAACAGCTGGGTAGATTTCACCGAAGTGTTCATTCGCAACTTCACCAGCACCTACAAGCGGCCGCCCAAGCCCCGCCAGCTCTCACTGTGCGTTCAAGGCCCGGACGAGTCCACCCACGACTACTTGACGCGGTGGGCTGAACTGTACAACTCCTGTGAAGGGGTGCATGAGGTCCAAGCAATCGAGTACTTCGCCGCTGGGTGCCGAGAGGGCACCTTACTCAAGCACCGACTCCTCTGCGACGAGCCGGCCACACTCGACGAGCTGCTGATCATAGCAAACAAGTATGCCACTGTTGACTCCTCCATGAAGTTAGAGCTCCGAGTGGACGCTTCCGGGAAGGTGCTCCCTCCGGCTCCTGGCATGTCGCCTGCTGATAACAGTCGGCGCCAGCAGCAGAAGGACAACAAGCGCAAGGCCCCTCAGTCTGCTTCCACCAGCCGGCAGGTGGCGATAGTTGAGGACCAGCAGCCGGAGGGGCAACCCGGCCCCAAGCGTTAGAAGGGCGGCAAGCCGGCTTGGCTACCTGCCTTTTCTTTCGAGCAGACCCTCGATGCTCCCTGCAAGTTCCATAGTGGCGCGAAGCCGTCCAATCATACAACCCGGAAGTGCCATTGGCTCGTCCGCATTGCCAAGGGCGAAGGACTGCCGCCTCCGCCTGCTGGCCCGCTGGCTCTGCCTCCCCAGCAGCCGGCAGCCCGCCCAACAGTCGGCGCTATCCAAGATGCCTTCCCTGAAGAAGCAGCTCCAGCCCAGTCGGACTGTCTTTCATGGCACTGTGCCCGGCCTTTCCTGCTCACCAATCGGCAAGATCAAGATAGATGTCCTCTTCGGAGACAAGGATCACTTCTGTCGCGAAGCAATTTGGTTCGAGGTGGTTAACCTGGAGAGCCCTTACCATGCACTCCTAGGCCAGGTTGCTCTAGCCAAGTTCATGGCGGTGCCACATTATGCCTACCTCTAGATGAAGATGCCAGGAACCAAGGGTATTATCACGATAAACGGAGACTATGAGAAGTCGTCCGTCTGCGCTGCGGCTAGCAGCTGGCTGGCCGAGTCCCTTGTGATTGCTGCGGAGAAGAAGCTCCTGGACCGAGTGGTGGCCATGGCCGGCAAGCAGCTGGACCTGTCACCAGAACCCGAAGAGTCAGAGACCCGGGGCTCCTTCCAGCCAGCCAGAGAAACAAAGAAGATCCCCTTGGGCCCTGAGCACCCGGAGAGGCACGCTATCGTAGGTACCAACCTCGATAGCAAATAGGAAAGCGAGCTCGTCGATTTCCTCCGTGAGAATTGGGACATCTTCGCATGGTCTCCAAAACAAGCCGGGTGTTCCGACGGATTTCACCGAGCACAAGCTACATGTCAGAGCAGATGCACAACCAGTCAAGCAACCCCTCCGCCGACTGTCGGATGAGAAGAGAAGAATCATTGGTGAAGAGATAGTCCGGCTTCTAGCAGCCGGCTGCATTATGGAAGTGTTTTTCCAGAGTGGCTTGCCAACCCAGCCCTTGTACTGAAGAAGAACAACAAGTGGCGCATGTGCATTGATTACACCAGTCTCAACAAAGCCTGCCCCAAGGATCCGTTTTCTTTGCCTCGGATTGACCAACTGATAGACTCCACAGCCGGATGTGAGCTGTTGAATTTTTTGGATGCCTACTCAGGTTACCACCAGATCAAGTTGAACCCGGTAGACCGCCTGAAGACCGGCTTCATCACACCATTCGGAGCCTTCTGCTACCTGACCATGACATTCGGCTTGAGAAATGCCGGTGCCACGTTCCAGCGTTGCATGCAGAAGTGCCTCCTCAAGCAGCTTGGTAGAAATGCCCACGTCTATGTAGATGATATTGTGGTGAAGACGGAGAAGCGCGGTACCCTTTTGGAAGATCTCCAGGAAACTTTCGATAATCTGCGCCGTTTTCAAATCAAGCTCAACCTGGAGAATTGTGTTTTTGGAGTACCAGCCGGCCAGCTCCTTGGCTTCCTAGCCTCGGAGCGCGGCATTGAGTGCAACCCTGTGAAGATCAAGGCCATCGATAGGATGGAGAAACCCACCCGACTGAGAGACGTCCAGAAATTCACCGGCTGTTTGGCATCCATCAGCCGCTTCATTAGTCGGATGGGCGAGAAGGCTCTTCCCCTGTACCAACTCATGAAGAAAACCACTCATTTCGAGTGGAATGACAAGGCAGACGAGGCCTTTCTCCAGTTGAAGAAGATGTTCACCACGCCGCCTGTCCTGGCGGCTCTTACTGCTAAAGAACCCATGTACCTCTACATCGCCGCCACCAGCCGGGTGGTCAGCACTGTCATGGTAGTAGAGCACCCAGAAGACGGAAGAGCACAGCCGGTCCAGAGGCTTGTGTATTATTTGCGCGAGGTGCTGTCAACCTCGAAGCAGAACTACCCCCACTACCAGAAGATGTGCTATGGTGTGCACTTTGCCGCCAAGAAGCTGAGCCATACTTTCAAGAGCACCCAATCACGGTTGTCTGCACCGCCCCGCTTGCTGAGATCATAGGCAACCGAGATGCATCTAGCCGAGTGGCCAAATGGGCCATCGAGTTGGCCCCCTACACCATCTTCTACCAGCCACGCACCACCATCAAGTCCCAAGCACTGGCCGACTTTCTTGTTGACTGGGCCGAAACCCAGTACCTGCCGCCAACTCCGGACTCCACTCATTGGCGGATGCACTTTGATGGCTCGAAGATGCGCACCGGCTTGGGAGCCGGCGTTGTCCTCACCTCTCCCAAAGGCGACAAGCTCAGATACACATTGCAAATCCACTTTGCCGCCTCCAACAATGTGGCCGAGTATGAGGCACTTGTACATGGCCTCCGGCTGGCCAAAGAGATCAGCGTCCGCCGGATCCTGTGCTACAGCGACTTAGACTTGGTGGTCCAACAGTCATCTGGCGACTGGGACGCCAAGGATGCAAATATGGCAAGTTACCGCTTCCTCATCCAGCAACTCAGTGGATACTTTGAGGGGTGCGAGTTCCTTCACGTGCCACGAAGTGAAAACGAGTCAGCTGATGCTCTGGCACAGATCGGCTCCACTTGTCAAGCAATACCAGCCGGCGTCTCCCTTAAGTGCCTCCGCAAGCCGTCTATCAAGCCTTCTCCAGAATCTGAGTCCATATTCGTGTCGGCTGCTCCCGAAGCAGTCGGATCCGACTTGGGGGCTGCGACAGCCGGCCCGGGGACTTTGGCAGGCGGCACAGGGACTGCAGCAGTCGCACCCAGCCCCGGGGCTGCAGCAGTCGGCCCAGGGACTCCATCAACACAGCAAGCGGCGGCCAACTCCAACCCGCCGCCTCCCAACCCAACCGCCCTAGTCCAAGTGGCCGTGATAGCAGTACACGAAGTTCAAGCACCATCATGGGAGCAGCCCATCCTCAAATTCCTGGTGAACAGAGAGCTGCCGACTGATGAGATCTCGGCCCGGCAAGTGCAGCGCCGGGCAGGAGCCTACACGATAGTAAACACAGAGCTTGTCAGACGCAGCGTGACTGGAGTCTTCCAGCGCTGCATGGAACTAGAGAAGGGCCAAGAAATCCTCAAAGATATCCACCAAGGCGAGTGCGGCAGCCACGCGGCCTCCAGATCCCTTGTCGCCAAAGCCTTCCGCCATGGTTTCTTCTGGCCGACTGCTTTGGAAGATGCCAAGGATCTGGTCAAGCATTGCAAGGGGTGCCAGAAATTCAGCTCCAAGCAACATCCGCCGGCTTCTGCACTCAAGACCATCCCCCTCACTTGGCCCTTTGCCGTGTGGGGGCTGGACATGGTGGGACCATTCAAGACAGCACACGGCGGCATGAACCATCTGCTTGTCGCCGTGGACAAATTCACCAAGTGGATTGAAGCAAAGCCAATCAAGAAACTGAACGGTCCAACTGTTGTGACCTTCATTACAGATATCACCGTCCGATATAGTATACCACACAACATCATCACCGACAATGGCACAAACTTCGCCAAGGGAGCCTTGGCTCGTTTCTGCGCGACGCAAGGCATCCGACTGGACTTAGCGTCCATTGCCCATCCACTGTCAAACGGACAAGTCGAGCGAGCAAACGGCCTCAGCCTCTAGAGCGCTCAACCGGCTGCTGGATCAATGAGCTGCCAGCCGTCCTCTGGAGCCTCCGCACCACTCCGAACAAGTCAACCGTCTTCACCCCTTTCTTCCTCGTGTACGGTGCCGAGGCCGTCATCCCAACTGACATCAAGTTCGACTCACCTTGCATCACCATGTACACGGAACCGGAGGCAAAGGAAGCACGAGAAGACGATGTCGATCTACTGGAAGAGGGCCGACTATTGGCACTCAGCCGGTCCGCCATCTACAAGTAGAGCCTGCGCCGCCACCACAGCCGGAAGGTCAAGCCAAGATCCTTCCAAGAGGGAGACCTTGTGCTCCGGCTGATCCAGCAAACAGCCGGCCAGCACAAGCTCTCGGTCCCTTGGGAAGGCCCCGCCATCATCAGCAAAGCATTGGGCAATGACTCCTACTAGCTCATCGACGCGCAGAAGCCCAGAGCACGCAAGAGACGACTCGGGCAAGGAATCGGAGCGTCCATGGAATGCAAATCTCCTCCAAAGATTTTACAATTGATGCAGTATGTACCACGCTACCTTTTGTATTAAGCGCTAAGACATAGGGTCCCTCGAGGAGCACTCGGGGGCTCCCCTTTTAATCTAAATGATAGGTTCTATGCCTATGAATGTGTTATTTCATTATTCCGCCTGGCACCGGGTTCGACCAATCGGCCGGGGGGCTTGCCACTTTGTACTATGTCGGTGCTACCTGCAGTCGGACAAGTAATGTGCCGGCATCTAAGCCCTCTCTTGCCACAAGCCGCAGCTCACAGAGCGACTGTCCGGCTGGCAAGAGTTAAAGGCAAGAAACGGTGCCCACATGAAAAATGGCTAAGGACCAAAGCACTCACATAGGCCAGACCGGCTCCTCGCCTCACCGACCGGCTCCTCGCCTCACCGACCGGCTGCTGAGCAGCCGGCCGGCCGGCTTCCTATTTAACTTGCTACGTTCTAAACGGCCAAAGTACTTGCCTTCCCAAACGGCTAAGCACTTGACCCAGCCACATACCACATAGTGGTTGTCTGGCTGGCAAGGCGGCAGCCAAGAGAAGGCGGCAAAGGAAAATGCCAAAAGAACAGGAAGCAAATTAAGTTGGAACTCGGCAAAGCACAACTCGTGCAAGAATTTAATTTACATAGCAAAAGGCCCTCGGCCAGCATTCAACAGAGTTTGAATACACCCCCAGTGGGTGGAACTGCGCAAATTTAACAAAGTTTGTTTGCGAGACTACAAAAGCAGGGAAAGTTAAGATAAAAGTTGGCCGCCTAGGCCAAAGGAGCAGCAGACGGGTCTGGCAGGCTGGTGGAGTCGGCAGCGCCGGCTGGTGGAGTGGCCGCCTGGCGAGTCTCGGCTTGATCGCCGTCAGCAGTAGTCAACGCACTCGCACGTGGCTCGTTGCTTGAGCCACGATCGAGTTGAGGCTGGTCGTCCACTATGCTCCGGCGCGTCGTCTTCACCATCCTCGCCCTCCTCGTCCTCGCCTTCGTCGCTGGAGGCGATCTCCTCCATTGAGTCTTCGCCATCGGCCAGGTTTAGCCCAAACTAGTTCAGCGGCACCTCGGCACCTTCCTCGTCCAGCTCGGGGACGAAGACGCATGTCTCGGTGTATTCGGCAATCGCTGCCGCACGCCGAGTGAGAGCAGGCCCCGCCGCCGCCAATTCCTCGCGGGCCTCCTGCCGAAACGTGGCCAGCTGGTCTAGGCTCAGCCCAGGGTACCATGCCTTGACGAACTCCAAGGCTTGTCGTGCGCCTGCCCGGGCTGAGGAGCCTTTCTACTCCACGAAGCGACCGACGGCCACCTCCAGCCAGTCGGCGGCCGCCTAGGGGTGCGCGGAGCCTAGATGCCTGGCCAGAGGGCGGAGATCACCTGGGCTCCGACACCCTGCAGGGCGGAGCATCCGATGAGCCGGCTGGAGACGAGCCTGGACGGCAAGAAGCTGCTCGCCAAGGGACCGTGCGGCATTGGGCGCGATTTGCGCGCCAGCCTGTCTCCCCTCGTCGTGGCAAGCTTCGATGGCCTGGTTGGCGGCAACGACATAACCAGGGAAGAAATCTACGCAGGCAGAAAGAAGAAGTCGGAAATCAGAGGCCGGTCATACAACGGTCGGTCGCAGAGAGAGAAGAAGGATAACGCACCGTCGATCATATCCTCGATCGCGCCGTAGCCATCGGTCAGCGCTTTCTCCGTCTCAGCCCAGACCGAGCGCTCGGTCTCGAACTCGGCCAGGAGGCTGGCCTCGCTATCCTTCGCCGCCTGGAGGGCCGCCTTGTGCTGGTCCGCCTGATCAGCAAGATTCTTGGCCAGGCGGTCGCGCTCTTGCGCCACCTTGCTGCACTCCTCCTCCTTGGCGCGCAGTGCGGTTTGGGCTTCGCCCAGGCGCTGCTGAAGGTCCGCGTTGGCTCCTGCAAAGACAACAAAGAGAAGACAATCAACAATCAACAAAAAATAAAGTGGTTGCCGGGAGATCCGGCCCGACTGCTCAGCAGTCAGCCCGAATCTCGGGGGCTACACCCAGCGGGTGCACTGACATGCCCCCGCAAGAGAGAGAAAAATGAAGGCTTACTCCGGCTATCAGACAAGTCGACGGTCCGCTTGGCCAGCTCTCGGACTTGGGAGTTGAAGGCAGCCGCACGGATGTTGTGGTAATCCGGCAACAAAGAGAACAGAAGAAAAGAAAGGGTCAGCACCCGAAACTTACCTTTAAGTTCCGAGCCGCCTGCTCAGCAGCTGGCCCGGAACTCGGGGGCTACACCCAGTGGGTGCGCTGGCACGCCCCCACGGAAGAGTACAAGAATCAAAAACAAAACATAAGGAACATACCTGGACGGCGGCTCGCGACGCCCAGAACGCCTTCATGTAGTTCTGGAGGGCAGTGCCTTGAGCTTGCAGCTGGGTCTGAACCTCATGCGCAGCTCTATTCAGGACACTCGTTCCACCCCCAGATGCCCACTCTCATGGGCGGCACTAGTGGCCTCCGCCTCCGGGGCCGACGAGCTCGTGGCCCCGATCTCCTGCGGGTGTAGCGCTGAAGTCGCCTTCGCCGCACAATGGTGCACCGGACTGCGAACCACGGGGGTCGCCCCCACCACCAGCTCGCCACCGACTGGAGGCGTTGGCGGCACGTCAGGCTGACTGCCCTGGGCCTCAGCAGTCAGCGCTTGCTGGGGCACCTCTGTCCTCAGGATGACAGCATCGCCCCCTTCCCTCTCCATGACCGGCTGATTGTCGCCGACTCCTCCAGTCGGCGCCGGGATCTCTGGCGCAGGTGGCGCGGAGCGCAAGGGGATGATGAATTGCGGACCTCGGCCGCGTGCGGCCTCCTCCGCTTGCACCTTGGCGGCCGCGTCCGCCAGGGCCTTGGTCGCGACATCCGCCTGGGCCTTGGCCGAGGCGTCGGCTTGGGCCTTGGCCACCGCGTCAGCCTCCTCCTGCGCCGCCTTTGCTGCCGCCACCTTCTGCCGCTCTGCCTCCTCCCGCTCCTCGCGTGCCTCCTGCGTGTTCCGCTCCATCGCCGCCTGAAGCTCGGCGCGTGGGTCGACACGGCGGGTGTTGGCGGAACCTTCCGTAGCCCCAATCACGGAAGAAGAGGCCGACCGCTCAAGAGAGAGCGGGGCCCTGTTCAAACAAGAAAAAGAAGGAACTTAGAAAGAGTTTGCAAGAAAGAAGAAAGGAAACGCAAGAAATTCGAGCATTTACGCCGACACCATCAGGGGCTGTTTTGGGGCCTTCTAAAACTGGGCCGCCTGGTCGCGGCACCCGCTTTCCGGGGCTTCTTCGGCCGGCTGCCGAATAGCGGCGGGCCGGCTCGGCGCTTCGGCGCCCCGCCTGGTGCGATCGGCACCGTTGAGGTGCCTGCGCCCGCCTTGTCGGCGCCCTACGGGCGGCGCGGTTCGGCCTCCTCCTTGTCTTCGTCGGGCCAATCCTCGACGCCGCCTCCTCCGAATCCACCTGCTCCGCCCGCCACCACCTGTGGCGTCGCCCTCTTCCAGGGCAACCGCCCCCAAGTCGGGGTCATCCGCGTCACTCGCTGACCGGTCCGGCAGGTACTTCTTACCCTGCTCCAGGGCGTCGGCTGCCGGCTGGGGTGTGAGGATCTGCATTGTGGCCGACTCATCAGGCGGCAAAAGCAGAACCCTGCAAATGAAGAAAAAAGGGGAATTGAGGACTCACCGCGGGCGGCGGGTCTGCGCGGGAGTATGGTCGCTTGCCGAACTATCACTCTGCCTCCGAGAGCTTGCAGTTCGAGATGTAGTTCACTAGCCGGACCACTTCCGCGTCCGGCATCTCCTTGGTGCACATCCGGCACGGGTCTCGATGCCCGCTCATCCGGCTGATCAGATGAGGCCGGCCTTGAAGAGGGAGCACCCGACACACCACGAAGGCGGTCAGCAGGTCTGACCCCTTGAGGCCCTCCGACTCCGTCATCACCTTGAGCCGAGCGATGGCGGCGGTGGAGGAGGCCGACAGCATCCTCAGATTGAAAGTCCAGTTGGTGCGGGGCTCAGCCGACAGGCCGGCTGTATAAGCCGGCAGATTGACGAATGTTGGGGAACATAGTATTTCAAAAAAATTCCCTACGATCACGCAAGATCTATCTAGGAGAAGCATAGCAACGAGCAGGGAGAGTGTGTCCACGTACCCCCGTAGACCGAAAGTGTAAGCGTTAAGTAACGCGGTTGATGTAGTCGAACGTCTTCACGATCCAACCGATCAAGTATCGAACGCACGGCACCTCCGCGATCTGCACACGTTCAGCTCGGTGACGTCCCTCGAACTTCTAAATCCAGCTAAGGTTGAGGGAGAGTTTTGTCAGCACGACGACGTGTTGACGGTGATGATGAAGTTACCGACGCAGGGCTTCGCCTAAGCACTACGACAATATGACCGAGGTGGAAATATGTGGAGGGGGCACCGCACACGGCTAAGAATCAACTTGTGTCTCTATGGGGTGCCCACTCCCCCGTATATAAAGGAGGGGGAGGAGGAGGCCGGCCAACCCTATGGGGCGCGCCCAGGGGGGAATCCTACTCCAAGTAGGAATCCCCCCTTTCCTAGTCCAAGTAGGAGAAGTACGAAGGAGAGGGAGAGGGAGAAGGAAAGGGGGTGGTCCCCCCCCTTCCCAAGTCCAATTCAGTCTCCTCCCTTGTGGGGGGTGCACCAGCCCCTTGTGGGCTTCCCTCCTATGGCCCATAAGGCCCATAACTTCTCCCAGGGGGTTCCGGTAACCTCCCGGTACTCCAGAAAAAATGCCCGAACCACTCGAAACCATTCCGATGTCCAAATGCAACCTTCCAATATACGAATATTTACCTCTCGACCAGTTCGAGACTCCTCGTCATTTCCGTTATCTCATCCGGGACTTCGAACAAACTTCGGTTCATCAAATCACATAACTCATAATACAAATCGTCATCGAATGTTAAGCGTGCGGACCATACGGGTTCGAGAACTATGTAGACATGACCAAGACACATCTCCGGTCAATAACCAATAGCGGAACCTGGATGCTCATATTGGCTCCGACATATTCTACGAAGATCTTTATCGGTCAAACCGCATGACAACATACGTTGTTCCCTTTGTCATCGGTATGTTACTTGCCCGAGATTCGATCGTCGTTATCATCATACCTAATTCAATCTCGTTATCGGCAAGTCTCTTTACTCGTTCCGTAATGCATCATCCCCTAACTAACTCATTAGTCACATTGCTTGCAAGGCTTATAGTGATGTGCGTTACCGAGAGGGCCCAGAGATACCTCTCCGATACATGGAGTGACAAATGCTAATATCGATCTATGACAACTCAACAAACACCATCAGACACACCTGTAGAGCATCTTTATAATCAGCCAGTTACGTTGTGATGTTTGATAGCACACAAGGTGTTCCTCCGATATTCGGGAGTTGCATAATCTCATAGTCTGAGGAACATGTATAAGTCATGAAGAAAGCAATAGAAATAAAACTAAACGATCATTATGCTAAGCTAACGGATGGGTCTTGTCCATCACATCATTCTCTAATGATGTGATCATGTTCATCAAATGAGAACACATGTCTATGGTCAGGAAACATAACCATCTTTGATTAACGAGCTAGTCAAGTAGAGGCATACTAGGGACACTCTGTTTTGTCTATGTATTCACACATGTACTAAGTTTTCGGTCAATACAATTCTAGCATGAATAATAAACATTTATCATGATATAAGGAAATATAAATAACAACTTTATTATTGCCTCTAGGGCATATTTCCTTCAGTCTCCCACTTGCACTAGAGTCAATAATCTAGTTCACATCGCCATGTGATTTAACACCAATAGTTCACATCACCATGTGATTAGTTCACATCGCCATGTGACTAATGCCCAAAGGGTTTTACTAGAGTCAATAATCTAGTTCACATCGCTATGTGATTAACACCCAAAGAGTACTAAGGTGTGATCATGTTTTTCTTGTGAGAGAAGCTTAGTCAATGGGTCTGTCACATTCAGAGTCGTATGTATTTTGGAAATTTTCTATGTCTACAATGCTCTGCATGGAGCTACTCTAGCTAATTGCTCCCACTTTCAATATGTATCTAGATTGACACTCAGAGCCATCCGGATCGGTGTAAAAGCTTGCATCGGCGTAACTCTTTACGACGAACTCTTTATCACCTCCATAACTGAGAAATAGCTCCTTAGTCTTCTAAGGATAATTTTGACCGCTGTCAAGTGATCCACTCCTGGATCAATATCGTACCCCCTTGCCAAACGTATGGCAAGGTACACAAAAGGTTTGGTACACAGCATAGCATACTTTATAGAACTATGACTGAGGCATAGGGAGTGACTTTTCATTATCTTTCTATTTTCTGTCGTGGTCGGGTTTTGAGTCTTACTCAACTTCACACCTTGCAACACAGGCAAGAACTCCTTCTTTGACTGTTCCATTTTGAACTACTTCAAAATCTTGTCAAGGTATATACTCATTGAAAAAAATCTTATCAAGCGTCTTGATCTATCTCTATAGATCTTGATGCTCAATATGTAAGTAGCTTCACCGAGGTATTTCTTTGAAAAACTCCTTTGAAATACTCCTTTATGCTTTCCAGAAAATTCTACATTATTTCCGATCAACAATATGTCATTCACATATACTTATCAGAAAGGCTGTAGTGCTCCCACTCACTTTTGTAAATACAGGCTTCATCGCAATTCTGTATAAAACTATATGCTTTGATCAACTTATCAAAGCGTATATTCCAACTCCGAGATGCTTGCACCAGTCCATAGATGGATTGCTGGAGCTTGTACACTTTGTTAGCACCTTTAGGATTGACAAAACCTTCTGGTTGCATCATATACAACTCTTCTTTAAGATATCCATTAAGGAATGTAGTTTTGACATCCATTTGCCAAATTTCATAATCATAAAATGCGGCAATTGCTAACATGATTCAGACGGACTTAAGCATCGCTATGGGTGAGAAGGTCTCATCGTAGTCAACTCCTTGAACTTGTCGAAAACCTTTCGTAACAAGTCGAGCTTTGTAGACAATAACATTACCGTCAGCGTCAGTCTTCTTCTTGAAGATCCATTTATTCTCTATGGCTTGCCGATCATCGGGAAAGTCAACCAAAGTCCACACTTTGTTCTCATACATGGATCCCATATCAGATTTCATGGCCTCAAGCCATTTCACGGAATCTGGGCTCATCATCGCTTCCTCATAGTTCGTAGGTTCGTCATGGTCAAGTAACATGACCTCCAGAACAGGATTACCGTACCACTTTGGTGCGGATCTTACTCTGGTTAACCTACGAGGTTTGGTAGTAACTTGAATAGAAGTTTTCATGATCATCATTATTAGCTTCCTCACTAATTGGTGTAGGACTCACTGGAACAGATTTCTGTGATGAACTACTTTCCAATAAGGGAGCAGGTACAATTACCTCATCAAGTTCTACTTTCCTCCCACTCACTTCTTTCGAGAGAAACTCTTTCTCTAGAAAGTATCCACTCTTAGCAACAAAGATTTTGCCTTCGGATCTATGATAGAAGGTGCACCCGACAGTTTCTTTTGGGTATCCTATGAAGATGAACTTCTCCGATTTGGGTTTGAGCTTATCAGGCTGAAGCTTTTTCACATAAGCATCGCAACCCCAAACTTTAAGAAACGACAGCTTAGGTTTCTTGCTAAACCACAGTTCATATGGTGTCGTCTCAACGGATTTTTAGACCATGCCCTATTTAACGTGAATGCAGCTGTCTCTAATGCATAACCCCAAAATGATAGTGGTAAATCAGTAAGAGACATCATAGATCGCACCATATCTAATAAATTACAGTTACGATGTTCGGACACACCATTACGCTGTGGTGTTCCAGGTGGTGTGAGTTTGCGAAACTATTCCACATTGTTTCAAATGAAGACCAAACTCATAACTCAAATATTCATCTCTACAATCAGATCGTAGAAACTTTATTTTCTTGTTATGATGATTTTCCACTTCACCTGAAATTCCTTGAACTTTTTAATGTTTCAGACTTTATGTTTCATCAAGTAGATATACCCATATTTTCTCAAATCATCTGTGAAGGTCAGAAAATAACGATACCCGCCACGAGCCTCAACACTCATCGGACCGCATACATCAGTATGTATTATTTCCAATAAGTCTGTTGCTCGCTCCATTGTTCCGGAGAACGGAGTCTTAGTCATCTTGCCCATGAGGCATGGCTCGCAAGCATCAAGTGATTCATAATCAAGTGATTCCAAAACCCATCAGCATGGAGTTTCTTCATGCACTTTACACCAATATGACCTAAACGGCAGTGCCACAAATATGTTGCACTATCGTTATCAACTTTGCATCTTTTGGCATCAATATTATGAATATGTGTATCACTACGATCGAGATTCAATAAACCATTCACCTTGGGTGTATGACCACAGAAGGTTTTATTCATGTAAACAAAATAAGAATTATTCTTTGACTTGAATAACCGTATTGCAATAAACATGATCCAATCATATTATGCTCAACACAAACACCAAATAACATTTATTTTAGGTTCAACACTAATCCCGAAGGTAAAGGGAGTGTGCGATGGTGATCTTATCAACCTTGGGATCACTTCCAACACACATCGTCACCTTGCCCTCAACTAGTCTTTGTTCATTTTGTAACTCCTGTTTCGAGTTACTAATCATAGCAACTGAACCAGTATCAAATACCCAGGGCTACTATGAACACTAGTAAAGTACACATCAATAACATGTATATCATATATAGTTTTGTTCACTTTTCCATCCTTCTTATCCGCCAAGTATTTGGGGGCAGTTCCGCTTCCAGTGACCATTTCCTTCGTAGTAGAAGCACTCAGTTTCAGGCTTGGGTCTAGCTTTGGGCTTCTTCATGGGAGTGGCAACTTGCTTGTCATTCTTCTTGAAGTTCCCTTTCTTTCCCTTGCCCTTTTACTTGAAACTAGTGGTCTTGTCAACCATCAACATTTGATGCTTTTCCTGATTTCTACCTTCGTCGATTTCAGCATCACGAAGAGCTCGGGAATCGTTTTCGTCATCCCTTGCATATTATAGTTCATCACGAAGTTCCAGTAACTTGGTGATAGTGACTAGAGAACTCTGTCAATCACTATTTTATCAGGAAGATTAACTCCCACTTGATTCAAGCGATTGTAGTACTCAGACAATCTGAGCACATGCTCACTGGTTGAGCTATTCTCCTCCATCTTGTAGGCAAAGTACTTGTCAGAGGTCTCATACCTCTCGACTCGGGCATGAGTCTGAAATATCAATTTCAGCTCTTGGAACATCTTATATGCTCCGTGCCATTCAAAACGTTTTTTAAGTCCCGGTTCTAAGCCGTAAAGCATGGTGCACTAAACTATCAAGTAGTCATCATACCGAGCTTTGCCAAACGTTCATAACGTCTGCATCTGCTCCTGCAATAGGTCCGTCACCTAGCGGTGCATCAAGGAAATAATTCTTCTGTGCAGCAATGAGGATAATCCTCAATTCATGGACCTAGTCCGCATCATTGCTACTATCATCTTTCAACATAGTTTTTGTCTAGGAACATATCAAAAATAAATGGGGAGCTACATCGCGAGCTATTGATCTACAACATAGTTATGCAAATACTATCAGGACTAAGTTCATGATAAATTAAAGTTCAATTAATCATATTACTTAAGAACTCCCACTTAGATAGACATCCCTCTAGTCATCTAAATGATCACGTGATCCAAATCAACTAAACCATGTCCGATCATCACGTGAGATGGAGTAGTTTTCAATGGTGAACATCACTATGTTGATCATATCTACTATATGATTCACGCTCGACCTTTCGGTCTAAGTGTTCCGAGGCCATATCTGCATATGCTAGGCTCGTCAAGTTTAACCCGAGTATTCTGCGTGTGCAAAACTGGCTTGCGCCCGTTGTATGTGAACGTAGAGCTTATCACACCCGATCATCACGTGGTGTCTCAGCACAACAAACTATCGCAACGTGCATACTCAGGGAGAACACTTGTACATTGAAATTTAGTGAGAGATCATCTTATAATGCTACTGCCGTACTAAGCAAAATAAGATGCATAAAGAGATAAACATCACATAAAATCAAATAAGTGATATGATATGGCCATCATCATCTTCTGCCTTTGATCTCCATCTCCAAAGCACCGTCATGATCACCATTGTCACCGGCTTGACACCTTGATCTCCATTGAATCATCATTGTCGTCTCGCCAACTATTGCTTCTACGACTATCACTACCGCTTAGTGATAAGTAAAGCAATTACATGGAGTTTGCATTTCATACAATAAAGCGACAACCATATGGCTCCTGCCAGTTGTCGATAACTGTTACAAAACATGATCATCTCATACAACAATTTATATATCATCACGTCTTGACCATGTCACATCACAGCAAGCCCTGCAAAAACAAGTTAGTCGTCCTCTACTTTGTTGTTGCAAGTTTTACGTGGCTACTACGGGCTTCTAGCAAGAACCGTTCTTACCTACGCATCAAAACCACAACGATTTTTCGTCAAGTGTGCTGTTTTAACCTTCAACAAGGACCGGGCGTAGTCACACTCGATTCAAAGTTGAAGAAACAGACACCCACTAGCCACCTGTGTGCAAAGCACGGCGGTAGAACCAGTCCCATGAACGCGGTCATGTAATGTCGGTCTGGGCCGCTTCATCCAACAATACCGCTGAATCAAAGTATGACATGCTGGTAAGCAGTATGACTATTATCGCCCACAACTCTTTGTGTTCTACTCGTGCATATAACATCTAGCATAGACCTGGCTCGGATGCCACTGTTGGGGAACGTAGTATTTCAAAAAATTGCCTACGATCACGCAAGATCTATCTAGGAGAAGCATAGCAACGAGCGGGGAGAGTATGCCCACATACCCTCGTAGACCGAAAGTGGAAGCGTTAAGTAACGCGGTTGATCTATTCGAACGTCTTCGCGATCCAACCGATCAAGTACCGAACGCACGACACCTCCGCGGTCTGCACACATTCAGCTCGGCGACGTCCCTTGAACTTCTAGATCCAGCTGAGGTCGAGGCAGAGTTTTGTCAGCACGACGGCATGTTGACGGTGATGATGAAGTTACCGACGCAGGGCTTCGCCTAAGCACTACGAAAATATGACCGAGGTGGAAATATGTGGAGGGGGCACCGCACACGGCTAAGAATCAACTTGTGTCTCTATGGGGTGCCCCCTCCCCCGTATATAAAGGAGGGGGAGGAGGAGGCCGGCCACCCTATGGGGTGCGCCCAAGGGGGGGATCCTACTCCAAGTAGGAATCGCCCCCCCCCCTTTCCTAGTCCAAGTAGGAAAAGAAGGAAGGAGAGGGAGAGGGAGAAGGAAAGGGGGTGGCCCCTGAGGGAGTCCTGGATTAGGGGGTCCTCGGACAGCCGGACTATATACTTTGGCCGGACTGTTGGACTATGAAGATACAAGATTGAAGACTTTGTCCCGTGTCCGGATGGGACTCTCCTTTGCGTGGAAGGCAAGCTTGGCAATTCGGATATGTAGATCTCCTCCCTTGTAACCGACTCTGTGTAACCCTAGCCCCCTCCGGTGTCTATATAAACCGGAGGGTTTAGTCCGTAGGACAGGAACAATCATAATCATAGGCTAGCTTCTAGGGTTTAGCCTCTACGATCTCGTGGTAGATCAACTCTTGTAATAGTCATATCATCAAGATCAATCAAGCAGGAAGTAGGGTATTACCTCCATCGAGAGGGCCCGAACCTGGGTAAACATTGTGTCCCCCGCCTCCTGTTACCATCCGCCTTAGACGCACAGTTCGGGACCCCCTACCCGAGATCCGCCGGTTTTGACACCGACATTGGTGCTTTCATTGAGAGTTCCACTGAGCCGTCACCATAAGGCTTGATGGCTCCTTCGATCATCAGCAACGATGCGATCCAGGGTGAGGTTTTTCCCCCCGGACAGATCTTCGTATTCGGCGGCTTCACACTGCGGGCCAACTCGCTTGGCCATCTGGAGCAGATCGAGAGCTACGCCCCTAGCCGTCAGGTCAGGTTTGGAAACTTAAACTATACTGCAGACATCCGCGGAGACTTGATCTTCGACGGATTCAAGCCCGGGTCGGGTGCGCCGCACAGTCACGACGAGCATGACTTAGCTCTGCCGCCGGACAGTGTTCGAGAGATCACCCCTGTGGCAACTCCGGCCCTTGATTCGGAGCAGATTGCGCCGTCCGAGGACGGGTGGATGGACCCCGCCACGGAGGCCGCACACTCAGCGGCGATAGAGCCGAATACTGACTTCACCTCCTACGAGACCTGTGTTGCCGGACCCTTGGATTCGTCCCCGGCCACGGGCTCCGAAGCGCGTGCGTCCGTGTCTATTGAATCTGATTGGGCGCCGATCATGGAGTTTTCCTCCGCGGATATCTTTCAGCACTCGCCCCTGGGCGACGTGCTGAATTCATTAAGGTCTCTCTCCTTGTCAGGAGGCCCTTGGCCGAACTATGTCCGGCTCGAGTGGGAAGCGGACGACGAAGAAATTCATTCCCCACCCACCACCCACTTAATAGCCACTGTCGACGACTTAACCGACATGATTGATTTCGTCTCCGAAGACATCAACAGTATGGACGACGATGTAGGAGAAGAACAGGAACCACCACCCACAGGGCACTGGACTGCCACCTCATCATATGATATATGCATGGTGGACACCCCCAAAGAAAGCGATGGCAATAAGGCAACAGAGCACAGTCCTCTCGAGAAGCAATCTAAGCACCGGTGTCAACGGCGCCGCTCTAACCCCCGCCATATTAAAAACGGCGATACCAACACAAGAGAAAATAACGTTGCGGATAGTGCCGAAGACGAAGACAATCCCCTCCAGCTAGGCCTCGAGCAGGAGGATGGGCAAGCTAGCCCTAAGGAACAGGCAGTAGACGGAGAGTCAGAGGATGACAATTACATGCCTCTCTGCGAAGACGAGGTGAGCCTCGGCGACGAAGAATTTATCGTGCCTGAGGATCCCGTCAAACAGGAGCGCTTCAAGCGCCGGCTTATAGCCACAGCAAAAAGCCTGAAGAAAAAGCAGCAGCAGCTTCAAGCTGACCAAGATCTGCTAGCGGATAGATGGACTGAGGTCCTGGCGGCCGAGGAATGCGAACTCGAGCGCCCAACCAAAAGTTACCCAAAGCGCAGGTTGCTACCCCAACTCGACGAGGAAGCATTAAAGCCTACGCTTCCAGCGTATGATGCGGCTGACCGGCCACCTCGTGGCCGAGACAAAGCGGCATATCAGGCCGAAGTCCATCCCGCACCCCGCCGCCAGTCAAAAAAAAATACCAAGGCCCGGGGTAACACGCAAGACCTGCGAGACGTATTGGAAAACAAAGCAGGACATGCAAGATCGATCTACGGATCACGCGGGCGCGCCCCAACACGTGACGACGACCGTCACGCCGGATATACTAAAAGCAAATCCGGCCGGGCCGAATACAGCAGACAAGACTCGTATGAACTGCGTCGTGATATAGCCCGGCACAGAGGCGCCGCACACCCCCTATGCTTCACTGATGAAGTAATGGATCACGAATTCCCAGAAGGTTTTAAACCCATGAAGATTGAATCATATGATGGTACAACAGACCCCGCGGTATGGATTGAAAATTTCCTCCTCCACATCCACATGGCGTGCGGTGACGATCTACATGCCATCAAGTACCTCCCATTAAAACTCAAAGGACCTGCTCGGCATTGGCTCAATAGCCTGCCGGCAAACTCCATAGGCAGTTGGGAGAATTTGGAGGACGCATTCCTTGAAAACTTCCAGGGCACTTATGTGCGACCACCGGATGCCGATGACTTGAGTCACATAATCCAACAGCCAGGGGAATCAGCCAGGAAATTCTGGACTTGGTTCCTAACTAAAAAGAACCAAATTGTCGACTCACCGGATGTCGAGGCCTTAGCGGCATTTAAGCATAAATCCGCGACGAGTGGCTCGCCCGACACCTCGGCCAAGAAAAGCCGAAGTCCATGGCAGCCCTCACGACACTCATGACCCGCTATTGTGCAGGCGAAGATAGCTGGCTGGCTCGCAGCAACAGCACATCAAGAAACCCTGGCAATTCAGATGCCAAAGATAGCAACGGCAGGCCACGTCGCAACAGACACAAGCGCCGCAACAACGGCGACAACGCTGAAGACACTGCAGTTAATGCCGGATTCAGTGGCTCTATATCCGGTCAGCGGAAAAAGCCGTTCAAAAGAAGCAATCCGGGCCCGTCCAGCTTGGACCGCATACTCGATCGTTCATGCCAAATTCACGGCACTCCCGATAAACCAGCCAACCACACCAACAGAGAATGCTGGGTGTTCAAACAGGCCGGCAAGTTGAATGCTGAAAACAAGGAAAAGGGGCTGCATAGCGACGACAAGGACGAGCCCCGGCCGCTGAACACAGGAGGACAGAAGAAATTTCCTCCCCAAGTGAAAATGGTAAACATGATATACGCAACCCATATTCCCAAGCGGGAACGGAAGCGTGCACTGAGGGACGTCTATGCGATGGAGCCAGTTGCCCCAAAGTTCAACCCATGGTCTTCTTGTCCGATCACCTTCTATTGCAGGGACCACCCTACCAGTATCTGTCATGGCAGTTCTGCCGCTTTGGTCCTTGACCCCATCATTGACAGATTTCACCTCACTCGAGTCCTTATGGACGGTGGCAGCAGTCTGAACCTGCTCTATCAGGATACAGTGCGCAAAATAGGTATAGACCCCTCGAGGATCAAACCCACCAAAACCACCTTTAAAGGTGTCATCCCAGGTGTAGAGGCATGTTGCACGGGCTCAATCACACTGGAAGTGATCTTCGGATCTCCGGACAACTCCCGAAGCGAGGAGTTAAATCTTCGATATCGTACCCTTCCGCAGTGGCTATCACGCACTGCTCGAACGAACCGCATTTGCCAGATTCAATGCGGTACCGCATTATGCATACCTCAAGCTCAAAATGCCAGGACCTCGCGGGGTTATAACAGTTAATGGAAACACAGAACGCTCGCTCCGCACGGAGGAGCACACTGCGGCCCTCGCAGCAGAAGCGCAAAGCAGCCTTATGAGGCAAACCGCCAATTCGGCGAAAAAGACCCCGGACACCTTCAAGCGAGTCCGGAGTACCCTGCAAGAGGATCGCAGGCACGTTTAGAGCTCGCCTAGCAATTCGGCCTCCGTCCTAGTCCCAGTCAAGCGGCGAAATTTGCGCCGCGCGTACATAATTACGCACTCAAGATACCATGGGCATAGGCGGAGGCACGGACATGGCACGGCCCACAATGCGGCTCAACCGCTTCAGGACCTGTATACCTTTAACATTTTCTTCCTTTCAGGCCCCTATTCTCTGAAGGCCCTCTCCGATCGTCTGATTATCGGACCCGTCACGGGAAGGAAACACCAAGGAAGCTAGAAACTTTGACGTACAAGGGAATCCACATGTGGTCTCTGATAACAATCGATATACCTGTTTTGCATACCCACACGCAGCTTGCCCTTGGATAGGACATGTCAAATAGTCCTATTTTTACTCATTGCACTCCATGTATGCATACGCTTTGATGTATTATTTAAATAACAATGTACATCATTAGCTCATTATCACACTTCTTCATATTTTTTCCCTGTCTGCTTATTTACGACAAATTGCACCCGTACATTCTGATACGTCCAGTGCGCCAGGGACTTCAGTGTACCCCATAACACGGCAAGAAAAGTCCAAACACTTTTGACAGTTCGGCACCCTGAACTTATAGCATTATATGCATCAGCTCCGAATCATGTCTTAGGTCAATAGTTGGGTTTGCCCGGCTCCCATGTTTTGGTACCTTACGTTCTGCTATATCGGCTAAGGTAGCACTGGGAGAACTACTGCGATTGTGTCCCGGTTCTTCCGGACGAGCACCTCAGTAGAGAAAGCCGAAAACTGACTGTCATGATGAGGCGAGAGCTGGTCGCTGTTCGAGAGGTCTCAAATCCTTAAAGATTTTTTCCGCTTCGGGCGAGGAGTCGGCCTTGTCCGATTTAGGCGTACATAGCGCCCCAAGTTTGGCCTTCCGAATACTAGGGGCTTCGCCAAAATTTAAAATTGTAGACTTCTATGGCTAAGTGAGAGTGATAAAGCTTTATAGTCCGATTGCCTGGTTCGTTGTGCTGAACACCTCCTTCGAAGGACCCAAAACTGGGATAAAGAGTGATCAGGTTTATCCCGAACACCTCAGTACTAGTTACATGGGGGCAGAAGCCGACGACTGGCCAACTCTCAAATTTTATAAACGGCCGTATAGAAGGTAATATTTTAAATTAACAAGCGTTACTTAGCGCACATGAACTCGTTTCATATTACAGGATCACATGAGTACATTCATTCAAATATTACATCCTTAGCACATTCCTCTGCCACAAGGCGAGCACCCTTCAGGACACTGTCATAATACTTTTCGGGGTGGCGATGCTCCTTGCCCTCCGGCGGCCCCTCCTTCACCAGCTTTTCGGCATCCATCTTCGCCCAGTGCACTTTCGCCCGGGCAAAAGCCCTGCGCGCACCCTCAATGCAGACGGACCGCTTTATAACTTCAAACCGTGGGCAGGCGTTCACAAGCCGCCTTACCAGGCCGAAATAGCTGCCAGGCAGGGGCTCGCTAGCCCACATCCGGACTATAAGGCCCTTCATGGCCAGTTCGGCCGCCTTGTCAAGCTCGACCAGTTGCTTCAACTGGTCGCTCAAGGGCATCGGATGTTCGGTCCCAGTATACTGAGACCAGAACAACTTCTCCGTCGAGCTCCCTTCCTCGGCCCGGTAGAACTCCGCGGCATCCGACACACTGCTGGGTAGATCTGCGAACGCTCCTGGAGAGCTCCGAATTCGGGTAAGTAAAAGGAAAGTTTCCTTCACATGCTTGCTTTGCATAATGAATGCCTTACCCGCCGCTATCTTCTTGACCGCCTCAATTTCCTGGAGGGCCTTTTGGGCTTCGGCCTTGGCATTTTGTGCGTTCCCGAGGGCCTTCGCAAGCTCGGACCCTTGCGTCTTAGAGTCACGCTCCAAGGACTCGTACTTCTTGACAAACTCCTGGAGCTCTTGCTGAACCTCGCCGACTCAGGCCTCTTGCTTCTCGTGCTCGGCGCGCTCCTTGGCCGCTGTGCCTTCAGCCTCGGACAGCGCTTTCTTCAGGATCGCCACTTCGGTCGTGGCCCCTAGCAAAATTCATGACGATCATGTGATCTAAAAATCACCTTCCTTTTTTCTTTATCAAAAAACAGACAGGGTATTACTTACCATTGTTCACTTCGAGCTGCCTCTTGGTAAGGCCGAGCTCTTCCTCGGACCGCTTAAGGTCCCGCTTCAGTGTGGCGACCTCCGCCGTGCGAGCGGCAGCGGCCAGCAGCGAAGCCGGCTTATTCACATACATATTCTGATTAAACTCTTGTGATTATTATTTGATCCTCTGTTCGTCCTTTCTTTGCGAACACCAAATAGAGCATCAAGGGCTACTGTCTATGCTGTAACATTTTCTCATAATTTGATTACTTACCTCAAAGCCTGTTAGGAGGCTGGCACAGGCTTCAGTCAGTCCACTTTTGGCGGACCGAACCTTCTCGATCACCGCACTCATGATAGTGTGGTGCTCTTCGTCAATGGAAGTGCCACGGAGCGCTTGCAGCAAATTGTCCGATGCCTCTGGATGGACAGAGGCCATCGGCACAGACGGATCGCTCCCCTTTGCGAGGGGTCGCCTGACAGAATCCGGAACCACTGGAGGTTCCGGCGCAGTATTCGGCTGGGGGCTAGACTTGCTGCCCCCGGCATTAGTGCCCATGGGATTCTTGCCACTCCTGCACCCAGCGTCTAGAATGTCGCCTTGGGGCACCTCCGGAGCTGTCTCCCCTTGGTTCAGTGCCCTTTGAGACAACACCTTGACGTCGTCCGTAGGGCGGGGGGAGGAGGCGGTCGGGAGTGAATCGCTATTCATCTCCGACTGGCCCAAAGACTCATCCGAAGGGGATACGTCAATAAGGGCTTTGGATGGGCTACATGATCATGTTCGGCATGATAAGAAGCAATAAAATAAAGCATACCAAGAACTATCATGGTATCCGGATACTTACGACTTCGCCAGGGGCTTGTCCCTGGGTAACCACTCCTCGTCGCTGAAAGCGGCTGTTGTGGAGCAGTCCGGAAGGAGAGTCCTTCCATTCTTGGACCCTTCGGCGTCCCCAGATGGGGCGGCCTTCCTTTTCTTGTCTCCCCCGGCTGGGGGGGGGACTTTCCTCTTCCTCCTCCTCGTTTTCGTGGGTGGAGGGCGCCTAGGTGTTATAGAATGATGAGTCCGGTACAACCTTGCGCCGGAGACCTTTCCTGGTCCCCGTGGCCTTCTTCTTGGCCTTCTTCTCCGGCGCCTCATAGGGCGCCGGACCCAGCATCTCCGTTAAGAGAGCCCTTGCTGGATCTTCGGGCAGTGGGGCCGGACAATCGATCCGCTCCGCTGTCGTGACCCAGTCCTGTTAAATGGCGTGAAGGATTAGATCCCTCACATGATTATACTGGGGAAAGAAACATCTTATGAGATATAAGAATCTTACCGGATTGGCGAGGCGCTTTGCGCTAAGTCCACGATCCTCGGTAAGGGCAGGAGGTACCTCGGCAGACTTGAACAGCACCTTCCAGATGTCCTAGTGCGTTGTGTCGAAGAGCTCTCGCAGCGTCTGGTGCTTAGCCGGGTCGAACTCCCACATATTAAACGCCCGTCTTTGACATGGGAGGATCCCGGCGGAAGAGCATGACTTGGACCACGTTGACAACCTTGATTTTCTTGCTTATCATGTTTTTGACGCAGTTCTGGAGTCCGGTCAGCTCCACCGATGAACCCAGGATAGGCCCTTCTCTTTCCAGGAGGTGAGCCGCATGGGGATGCCGGATCGAAATTCGAGGGCCGCCACCCAGTTACTGTCGTGCGGCTCAGTGATGTAGAACCACCCCGATTGCCACCCCTTTATGGTCTCCACATAGGAGCCTTCAAGCCAGGTGATGTTGGGCATTTTGCCCGCCATGGCGCCTCCGCACTCCGCTTGCTGGCCGACCACCACCTTCGGTTTAACATTGAAGGTCTTCAGCCACAGGCCGAAGTGGGGCTTGATGCGGAGGAAGGCCTCGCACACGACGATAAACGCCGAGATGTTGAGGATGAAATTTGGGGCTAGATCATGGAAGTCCAGCCCGTAGTAGAACATGAGCCCGCAGACAAATGGGTGGAGGGGAAATCCCAGCCCGCGGACGAAATGGGTAAGGAATACAACCCTTTCGTGAGGTTCGGGTGTGGGGACGATCTGCCCCGCGTCTGGGAGCCGGTGCGCGATATCTGTGGCCAGGTATCCAGCTTCCTGGAGCTTCATAATGTTCTCCTCCGTAACGGAGGAGACCATCCACTTGTCTCCCGCTCCGGACATGTTTGGAGTGGTTTTGCGGAGAAAACACGAACTTGGGCGCTGGAGCTCGAGTGCGCGAGAATGGATGGGCAGGGAAGAAGAAGGCGTGGGCAAAAAGGATTAGTTCTTGTCTCTTTATAAGGGCGGAGGAAACTATGCGCCTCCCCACTTGCCTGGTAAACTCGCTTATTCCCCAAGCACCGCGATTGATGGCGCGGTTGGGTTACCCACACCCGTATTGATGAGAATCCCGTGATAAGGGGACACGATCTCTGCTTCGACAAGACGTGCCAAGAAAACCGCCTCGCAATATGTGCAGTAGCTGGTTGGGAAAAACGGTTCGAATAATGACCGGCCCATGGTGCAATGTCACGTTATGAAAAGTTGTCAACAGATTAGATTTGTGGAAATATTATACTCTCTACGGTGGTATGTGAAATTTGTTTTGCAGAGCCGGACACGATCCTTGTGTTCAAAATCTTCTATGGAGTATTCGGAGGAGGAACCTGCCTTGTAATGCCGAAGACAATCTGTGCGTCAGACTCATCGTCATTGAAGCCTGGTTCAGGGGCTACTGAGGGAGTCCTGGATTAGGGGGTCCTCGGACAGCCGGACTATATACTTTGGCCGGACTGTTGGACTATGAAGATACAAGATTGAAGACTTCGTCCCGTGTCCGGATGGGACTCTCCTTTGCGTGGAAGGCAAGCTTGGAAATTCGGATATGTAGATCTCCTCCCTTGTAACCGACTCTGTGTAACCCTAGCCCCCTCCGGTGTCTATATAAACCGGAGGGTTTAGTCCGTAGGACAGGAACAATCATAATCATAGGCTAGCTTCTAGGGTTTAGCCTCTACGATCTCGTGGTAGATAAACTCTTGTAATACTCACATCATCAAGATCAATCAAGCAGGAAGTAGGGTCTTACCTCCATTGAGAGGGCCCGAACCTGGGTAAACATTGTGTCCCCCGCCTCCTGTTACCATCCGCCTTAGACGCACAGTTCGGGACCCCCTACCCGAGATCCGCCGGTTTTGACACCCACAGCCGCCCCTTCCCAAGTCCAATTCGGTCTCCTCCCTTGTGGGGGGCGCACCACCCCCTTATGGGCTGGTGTGCTTCCCTCTTATGGCCCATAAGGCCCATAACTTCTCCCGGGGGGTTCCGGTAACCTCCCGGTACACCGGAAAAATGCCCGAACCACTTGGAACCATTCCGATGTCCAAATGTAACCTTCCAATATATGAATCTTTACCTCTCAACCATTTCGAGACTCCTCGTCATGTCCATGATCTCATTCGGGACTCCGAACAAACTTCGGTTCATCAAATCACATAACTCATAATACAAATCGTCATCGAACGTTAAGCGTGCGAACCCTACGGGTTCGAGAACTATGTAGACATGACCGAGACACATCTCTGGTCAATAACCAATAGCGTAACCTGGATGCTCATATTGGCTCCTACATATTCTACGAAGATCTTTATTGGTCTAACCGCATAACAACATACGTTGTTCCCTTTGTCATCGGTATGTTACTTGCCCGAGATTTGATCGTCGGTATCATCATACCTAGTTCAATTTCATTACCGTCAAGTCTCTTTACTTGTTCTGTAATGCATCATCCCGTAACTAAATCATTAGTCACATTGCTTGCAAGGCTTATAGTGACGTGCATTACCGAGAGGGCCCAGAGATACCTCTCCGGTACACGGAGTGACAAATCCTAATCTCGATCTACGCCAACTCAACAAACACCATCGGAGACACCTGTAGAGCATCTTTATAATCACCCAGTTACGTTGTGACGTTTGATAGCACACAAGGTGTTCCTCCGGTATTCGGGAGTTGCATAACCTCATAGTCTGAGGAACATGTATAAGTCATGAAGAAAGCAATAGCAATAAAACTAAATGATCATTATGCTAAGCTAACGGATGGGTCTTGTCCATCACATCATTCTCTAATGATGTGATTCCGTTCATCAAATGACAACACATGTCTATGGTCAGGAAACATAACCATCTTTGATTTATGAGCTAGTCAAGTAGAGGCATACTAGGGACACTCTGTTTTGTCTATGTATTCACACATGTACTAAGTTTCTGGTTAATACAATTCTAGCATGAATAATAAACATTTATCATGATATAAGGAAATATAAATAACAACTTTATTATTGCCTCTAGGGCATATTTCCTTCAATGAAGTCCAGCGTCGGGTGGACATTCTTGACATAGAAGTATGATTTTTGCCACAGCTTGACCGATCGTGTCAAGCTGATGGACGGGAAGCAGTTCCCGGAGCTCGGACGACACACCACGACGAAGGCTTCGCACTGGGCCGCCTCCCCCTTGACGGCAGTGCCGAGCTTGGTGTAGAAGAACTCTCCCCAAAGCTCGAGGGTGGGGAGAATGCCGAGGTAACCCTCGCACAGAGTAACGAAGGCGGACAGCAGCAGCACCGTGTGCGGTGTGAGGTGGTTGTAGGATCGAAAGTATGTCTAGAGGGGGGTGATTAGAATATTTGACGTAATAAAAATCTAGCCTTTTCCCAATTTTAAGTCTTGGCAGATTTTAGCAACTTAGCACAAATCAAGTAATCAACCTACACATGCAATTCTAAGAGTATAGCAGCGGAATATAAAGCAATTGCACATGAAGGTAAAGGGAGGATTTTGGAGGGAGCAAACGCAATGTAGACACGGAGATTTTTATCCGTGGTTCCGATAGGTGGTGCTATCGTACATCCACGTTGATGGAGACTTCAACCCACGAAGGGTAACGGTTGCGCGAGTCCGCGGAGGGCTCCACCCACGAAGGGTCCACGAAGAAGCATCCTTGTCTATCCCACCATGGCCATCGCCCACGAAGGACTTGCCCCACTAGGGTAGATCTTCACGAAGTAGGCAATCTCCTTGCCCGTACAAACTCCTTGGTTCAACTCCACAATCTTGACGGAGGCTCCCAACTGACACCTAGCCAATCTAGGAGACACCACTCTCCAAAAGGTTATAGATGGTGTGTTTGTTGGAAATATGCCCTAGAGGCAATAATAAATTGGTTATTATTATATTTCCTTGTTCATGATAATCGATTATTATCCATGCTAGAATTGTATTGATAGGAAACTCAGATACATGTGTGGATACATAGACAACACCATGTCCCTAGTAAGCCTCTAGTTGACTAGCTCGTTGATCAATAGATGGTTACGGTTTCCTGACCATGGACATTGGATGTCATTGATAACGGGATCACATCATTAGGAGAATGATGTGATGGACGAGACCCAATCCTAAGCCTAGCACAAGATCGTGTAGTTCGTTTGCTCAGAGCTTTTCTAATGTCAAGTATCAGTTCCTTAGACCATGAGATTGTGCAACTCCCGGATACCGTAGGAATGCTTTGGGTGTACCAAACGTCACAACGTAACTGGGTGGCTATAAATGTGCACTACAGGTATCTCCGAAAGTGTCTGTTGGGTTGGCACGAATCGAGACTGGGATTTGTCACTCCGTGTAAACGGAGAGGTATCTCTGGGCCCACTCGGTAGGACATCACCATAATGTGCACAATGTGACCAAGGAGTTTATCACGGGATGATGTGAGTTACGGAACGAGTAAAGAGACTTGCCGTTAACGAGATTGAACAAGGTATCGGGATACCGACGATCGAATATCGGGCAAGTACCATACCGATAGACAAAGGGAATTGTATACAGGATTGATTGAATCCTCGACATCGTGGTTCATCCGATGAGATCATCGTGGAACATGTGGGAGCCAACATGGGTATCCAGATCCCGCTGTTGGTTATTGACCGGAGAACGTCTCGGTCATGTCTGCGTGTCTCCCGAACCCGTAGGGTCTACACACTTAAGGTTCGGTGACTCTAGGGTTATAGGGATATTAGTATGCGGTAACCCGAAAGTTGTTCGGAGTCCCGGATGAGATCCCAGACGTCACGAGGAGTTCCGGAATGGTCCGGAGGTAAAGATTTATATATGGGAAGTCTTATTTTGGTCGCCGGAAAAGTTTCGCACTTATCGGTATTGTACCGGGAGTGCCGAAAGGGGTCCGGGGGTCCACCAAGGGGGTCCACCAGCCCCGGGGGAGCCACATGGGCTGTAGGGGGTGCGCCTTGGCCTATATGGGCCAAGGGCACCAGCCCCAAGAGGCCGATGCACCAAGAGAAAAGGAAAAGGGAGAGTCCTAAAGGGGGAAGGCACCTCCGAGGTTCCTTGGGGGGGAAGGACTCCTCCCTGGCCGCACCCTTCCTTGCAGGAAGGGCCAAGGCTGCGCCCCCCCTCTCCCTTGGCCCTATATATAGTGGGGGGAAGGGAGGGCAGCAATACCTAAGCCCTGGCGCCTCCCTCTCCCTCCCGTGAAACATCTCCCTCCTCCCGCAGCGCTTGGCGAAGCCCTGTTGGAATCCCGCTACTTCCACCACCACGCCGTCGTGCTGCTGGATCTCCATCAACCTCTCCTCCCCCCTTGCTGGATCAAGAAGGAGGAGACGTCGCTGCTCCGTACGTGTGTTGAACGCGGAGGTGCCGTCCGTTCGGCGCTAGGATCATCAGTGATTTGGATCACGACGAGTACGACTCCATCAACCCCGTTCTCTTGAACGCTTCCGCTCGCGATCTACAAGGGTATGTAGATGCACTCCTTCCCTTTCGTTGCTAGATGACTCCATAGATTGATCTTGGTGATGCATAGAAAATTTTGAATTTCTGCTACGTTCCTCAACAGTGTTGATGATGAACTCCTTGCTCTTGTGCTTCAAATGATAGTCTCCCCAACACTCAACTCTCTTTCATAGGATTGGATTTGGTGGAAAGATGATTTGAGTGGAAAGCAACTTGGGAAGGCTAGAGATCAAGATTTATGTGGTTGGAATGGAATATCTTGACCTCAACACAAGTGTAGGTGGTTCTCTCTCAGAAAATGTATGTTGGAAGTGTAGGCATGTTCTGATGGCTCTCTCCACGAATGAAGAGTGGGCGGAGGGGTATATATAGCCTCCACACAAAATCTAACCGTTACACACAAATCACCAGACTCGGTGGGACCGAATTAGAAAACTCGATCGGACCAATTTGGTTCATAATGTGACCGTTAGGCATTTCGGTGGGACCGACATGTCAACTCGGTGGGACTGATATCGTTAGGGTTAGGGCATAACATAATCTCCGTTGGACCGATTACTCAAACTCGGTGGGACCGATTTTGGTAATAAGCAAACAGAGAGTTGGTCAGGCAAACTCGGTGGGACCGATTCGCTCGTCTCGGTGGGACCGAAGCGTTACGAAAAGGAAACAGAGAGTTTGCATTGCAGACTTGGTGGGACCGATCGCTCATCTCGGTTAGACCGAAACGTTACAAAGGGAAACAGAGAGTTTGCAATCCCATCTCGGTGAGACCGAGATCCCTATCGGTGAGACCGAAGTGACTAGGGTTTGTGGCAGTGGCTATGTCAAGAGAACTCGGTAGCGCTGGATAGAAGGTTTCGGTGGGGCCGAGTTTGACTTTAGGTTTGGGACAAATGTGGATATGAGAAAGTAGTTGAGGTTTTTTTTTGGAGCATATCACTAAGCATTTTGAGCAAGTAACTCATTAAGCAACACCTCACCCCCTTTTGATAGTATTGGCTTTTCCTATGGACTCAATGTGATCTTGGATCACTAAAAATAAAATGTAGAGACTTGTGCTTTGTGCTTGAGCCAATCTTTTGTCCTTAGCATTTTGAGGGGTCCACTTTCTAATATGTTGTTAATCATTACCAAAACCACCCAGGGATAGTTGCTCTTTCAATCTCCCCCTTTTTGGCAATTGATGACAACATATAGATCAAAGTTTCGATAAATGATAATAAGATTGAAATACATTGTCGCTTTGAGAAGTATGTGATAAGAAAGAGCTCCCCCTAAATTTGTGCATTACTTAAAATTTGCTTTGGACTGCAAATGCACAATGTGTTAGGATCATGGATCACTCTTCCATCTCACATACATCTTGGTGGAGTGCTCAAAATGATAATGATTAAAAACATGCACTCATCACCAAGCAAAGTGAATGACCATCTATAAGATATAAAAGATAGTATCATCCAAACAAGCATTAGGGTAGCAAATGATCAATCACGTGATCACCCAAGTATCTCACAACAGACATAATGTAGCAAGCAAACACACAATAAAGTTCAACCAAGAAAAATGCAAAGAGAGACAAAACAACACTCTCTCCTCGAAGACTATGATGTATACATATTTCTCCCCCTTTGGCAACAAGTACCAAAAAGTCAAAAATATGCATAGTGCTATGCGTCTCTCAACCTTTGCCTTCATGAGGTGGTGTAGAGATGACTGCAAGGACGAAAGCTTCTGTCGATGTAGCTGGAGCTGGTGGAGTAGCTGCTGGAGCTGGTGGGACTGAGGCTGTGGCTGCTGGTGCAGATGTAGTAGCTCTAGTGTTTGGGACAGGCACTGCAGCAGACCTTTGGCTTCTGGGCACTCTAGCAAAAGTATCTGTGGTAGACTTGCCCTTCTTCTCCTCCACTTCCTCCTGAAGTTGCTCAACCACTGACTGAATCTCAGTTACCTTGACATCAAGATCATAGAATTTCTTCTCAATGATCCTCTCCAAGCTCTCCTGGTTTTGAGTCAGGGTGGCCAAGCCCTTCTCAATCCTCAAAGTGGATTGGATCAGATATCCAAGCTGATCTTGCTTGCTCTTCAAGAACACTTGAGATGCCTCTTCAGCAGTTGGCATCTTTACAGCTTTCTCTGCCCTTGCCTTCTCTCTCTTCTCATGTGCTTGCACAGATGTGGGGTCTTCCTCATTCATCACAATAGTATTGTCTTCAAAGTCAGGATGCAGAGGAAGGTGCTCCTTGTCCAACAAGTATGTACCTGTGCCCATCTTGGAGTTGATGAGCTCTTGAATGTGTGGAGCATACCCACAAGATCTCTTCTGGTCAGCAGCTGTCCTTTTGATTGTCTCTACAATCAAACTCATGACCTTGAACTTCTGAGGCACATCAAACAAATGTAGCAAATTGATAGCATGTCCTCTGATCATCTTGTGATCTCCTACTTGGGTAGCAATGTGTGCCTAAGGATCCAGTTGATGGTAGGCAGACCAAATAACAAGAAGTGTACAGATCCAAGTTTGTGAGTCTCCAAAGCCTTATCTGGGCTCTCCTTGTACATGTTTGCCATTGAGTTGTGGTCTTTCTTCTTGGTGGCATACACATCCAAGTCATCCTCATGTTCTTCAGGGGAATTTATCAGATTAGCCCACTCCTCAACTGTGGACTGGTACCTTGTACCCTCAGACATCCATACTATCCTCCCATCTGGATAGAAATGGGCAGTGGAGTAAAACTGCATGATCAGCTCATCATTCCATTTGGTGAGCTTCTGTCCAACAAACTTATCTACTCCACAAGCCTTGAAGCTGTCATAAACTCCTAGATAGTGATCTTCATTTTCCTTGATGTACTCCTAATCCACCCATGTCATGTCACACACTATGGGCTTCTTGTCAAGCAGGATAGTCTCATAGAAATTTTGTTGTTCCTTTGTGTGGAACCTATAATCAACTGTTGTTATCCTCCTCACAGCATCAGGATCTGATTGTCTCCACAATCTCAGTCCTGCATCCTTCCTGATCCTCATATCTTCTGCAACGGGATTGTAACACCCCGGATGTGACTTTCCATATTTGTAACCCCAACTCTTGCCATTTTCGGCTATGTGTTATGATATTCCCTCCGTGGTTGGGTTTTGTCTTTCATTTTGCATTTTGTTCATGTCATACATTTCATATCATGTCATCATGTGCATCTCATTTGCATACGTGTTCGTCTCATGCAACCGAGCATTTTTCCCGTTGTCCGTTTTGCAATCCGACACTCCCACATGCACCGGCGCACCCCTCTTGTCTCTTTTCGTGAGCGGGTGTTAAATGTTCTCGGAATGGACCGAGGTTTGTCAAGTGGCCTTGGTACACCACCGGTAGACCACCTGTCAAGTTTCGTTCCATTTGGAGGTCGTTTGATGCTCCAACGGTTAACCGGGTAACCGCAAAGGCCTTTTGTGTGTTGCAGCCCAACACCCCTCCAAAACAGCTCAATAACCCATCTAAACCCCCTCCATGCTCTCCGTCATTGGATCACGATCGCATGGTCGAAAACTACACTCCATTTGGAGTCTCCTAGCTCCCTCTACCTATAAATATGTGCATCCCCCGAAATTTTCGCGCAGACGAAACCCTAGCCTCACCCCTCTCCGCCGCCGGACACGTCCGGTCCGAGCCGGACAAAGTCACCGCCGCCTCCGCACCACTCCCGCGCCGCCCCGGCCACCCGCGCCGCGCCAGCCCGCCGAAGCCCATCGCCGGCCCCCGCGGCCCAGTCCCCGCCGCCGAGCGCGCCTCCCGCGGGCTCCCGCGCCCCGCCGCCCGCGCCCCGCGCCTCCGCCGCCGGTCGCGAACCTCGCCGCCTCCTCGTCGCCGGTGCGCCGCCTTGTCGCCGGGTCGCCGCCCGCCGCGCCAAGCTCGTCGCCGCCCCGCGCCGTCCGGCCCCGCCTCTGCCTCCGCCGGCGCTGATCCGGCCAGATCCGGTCGTCCCCGTCCGCACTGACGCCCTCTCTGACCCTCTCCGGCCGCCACTGCCCCGTCTCCGGCGAGCACCTCCGGCCGCCTCGGTTCGCGTGCACGAACCCGAGATCCAGTCCTTTTTCTGTCACATTATGATGCCCTGTTCATCATGTCATATCTCTTTGCACACTGCTCCATGTTGCGTGCATGATATATCAAAATGTTGATCATGAGTTGCTCTTCATTTTGTTCCATTGTGGCATGCTCGTTTGAGTTCATCTGGGTGCCCAAATCTCACATGCAATAGTGCTATATGATGTTTACTGCTGTTACTTATCAGAATATGATGTTTTGTCATTTTTTTTGCATTTGATGTGTCCATTTTATGAGCATGAGCTCTACATGTGTTTTGAACCATGTCATGCCATCTTTACAGAGATGCTTGCCATGTATTTTTGTGATCTATGTGGTGACTAGCACAAGCATGAAAACTAGGCTTCGCAATGTTGCTGTTTTCAGGGACTTAGGATTTTGCTGTCCTTTACCTGCTGTTATTTTGATACCATGTAAACATGATACTAAAGTGAGATCCATGCTTATTTTGAGATACTTCAGTAAGGATGTTTTGAACATATGGTTATGATCTATCCATCCATGCCCCTATTTGCAATTATGGAGTGCCCTAGCATGTCTCAGTCTTGCTCTACTTTTGCTATAAAATGTTCCTGGCAGAATGTTAACATGCTATTCAATTTTGCCATGGATGTTGCTAGTGATCCATACATGCTTTGAACTTGCTCTTGCCATGGTTACCTTCATGAACATATCTTCTTGCTGTTGGTATGCTTTTTTTGTCATGCACTGCTTTGTGATGAGTGAATCGAGCTTGCAAAGGTGCCTTCATAATTCTGTTAATGCCATGCTCTGTTTTCTGCTAAGTCTGAATCTGTTAACGAAACTTGCTATGTTTACATGGGTGCCATCATACCTTCTGTACCTTTTTGGCTCATGATCAGTAAGGGACTTGTGTTTTATGAATTTAGTGGATTCATTCCATGCCTTGATTTGCTATGGTATGTTCCTGTAGCATGATGTTTGCTCGCTCTAAACATGGCTTCCTGATGTTGTTTCTGGCATGCTAGTATTTTTACTGTCTGTGAGGCTGATATCTTTTGCACTTTTGCCATGCTTGTTTGAACCTGTTCTGGTGTGATTTAGCCGTAGCTCAGTGTTTATGTTTTGTCAAGCATCTTGAGTACATCACTGTCATATGCTTTGTTGTTATGTTGGAGTGCAGTAGCTTAGATTCTTGTTGCATACTAAGTGGCATCGTGCTGTTAATCGCAGAATTGTGCCATCCTTGTTTTGCTTGTCATTTGCAAACCGTGCATCCGATTCCGGTGATCCTTATATCGATTTCAACCGAAATCATCTCATCTTTCCAGTGGCATACTTGGTTTGCCAAGTTGATGCCTTGTTCATCTTTTTCCTTCCGGAGCACGCATATGCATTGCATATCACATCTCCCATATTGCCATGTATTGCATCATGTTGCTTGTGCATTGACCGTGATTGATTGTGGTTCCATTGCTTGTGTTCTTGCTTTGGGTAGAGCCGGGAGACGAGTTCGTGAACGAGGAACCTGTTGAGTACGCTAACGAGGATCAAGCTTTCGACAACTCTGAGAACCTTGCAGGCAAGATGACCATACCCTCGAAATCACTTCTATCTTTGCTTGCTAGTTGTTCGCTCTATTGCTATGCTGCGCTACCTACCACTTGCTATATCATGCCTCCCATGTTGCCATGTCAAGCCTCTAACCATCCTTTCCTAGCAAACCGTTGTTTGGCTAAGTTACCGCTTTTGCTCAGCCCTTCTTATAGCGTTGCTAGTTGCAGGTGAAGTTGAAGTTGGTTCCATGTTGGAACATGGATATTTTGGCATATCACAATATCTCTTATTTAATTAATGCATCTATATATTTGGTAAAGGGTGGAAGGCTCGGCCTTATGCCTGGTGTTTTGTTCCACTCTTGCCGCCCTAGTTTCCGTCATACCGGTGTTATGTTCCTTGATTTTGCGTTCCTTACGCGGTTGGGTGATTTATGGGACCCCCTTGACAGTTCGCCTTGAATAAAACTCCTCCAGCAAGGCCCAACCTTGGTTTTACATTTGCCTACCTAAGCCTTTTTCCCTTGGGTTTTCGCGAGCCCGAGGGTCATCTTTATTTAACCCCCCCGGGCCAGTGCTCCTCTGAGTGCTGGTCCAAACTAGAGCCCTTTGCAGCGCCACCTCGGGGAAACTTGAGGCCTGGTTTTAGTTGTACGGACTGCTCATCCGGTGTGCCCTGAGAACGAGATATGTGCAGCTCCTATCGGGATTTGTCGGCACATTCGGGCGGCTTTGCTGGTCTTGTTTTACCATTGTCGAAATGTCTTGTAAACCGGGATTCCGAGACTGATCGGGTCTTCCCGGGAGAAGGAATATCCTTCGTTGACCGTGAGAGCTTGTGATGGGCTAAGTTGGGACACCCCTGCAGGGTATTATCTTTCGAAAGCCGTGCCCGCGGTTATGTGGCAGATGGGAATTTGTTAATGTCCGGTTGTAGAGAACTTGATACTTGACTTAATTAAAATGCATCAACCGCGTGTGTAGCCGTGATGGTCTCTTTTCGGCGGAGTCCGGGAAGTGAACACGGTTGGGTTATGTATGAACGTAAGCAGTTTCAGGATCACTTCTTGATCATTTCTAGCTTCGCGACCGTTGCGTTGCTCCTCTTCTCGCTCTTATTTGCGTATGTTAGCCACCATATATGCTTAGTGCTTGCTGCAGCTCCACCTCATTACCCCATCCTTCCTATAAGCTTAAATAGTCTTGATCTCGCGGGTGTGAGATTGCTGAGTCCTCGTGACTCACAGATTCTACCAAAACAGTTGCAGGTGCCGACGATACCAGTGCAGGTGACGCAACCGAGCTCAAGTGGGAGTTCGACGAGGAACTTGGTCGTTACTATGTTTCGTTTCCTGATGATCAGTAGTGGAGCCCAGTTGGGACGATCGGGGATCTAGCATTTGGGGTTATCTTCTTTTCATTTGGATTTGACCGTAGTCGGTCTATGTGTGTATTTTGGATGATGTATGAATTTATTTATGTATTGTGTGAAGTGGCGATTGTAAGCCAACTCTCTTTATCCCATTCTTGTTCATTACATGGGATTGTGTGAAGATGACCCTTCTTGCGACAAAACCTACAATGCGGTTATGCCTCTAAGTCGTGCCTCGACACGTGGGAGATATAGCCGCATCGTGGGCGTTACAAGTTGGTAATCAGAGCCATCCCCGACTTAGGAGCCCCCTGCTTGATCGAATCGCTGGCGTTGTTGAGTCTAGAAAAAAATGTTTTGAGTCTTAGGATTATATATATCGGAGAGTAGGATTCTTTTTACTCCTCAGTCCCTTCGTCGCTCTGGTGAGGCCCCCTGACGTAGAAGTTTTGACTCTCCTCTCCTCAAATTTCACTAAAAAAATTTAGGATCACGCGGGTATCTTGGAATCGTTTCGATGGTTTTGTGACGAGAACATTGTTCTTGGTGCCTCCTGACATTTAGGGGTTGTGGCAGTGTCCCGGGGAGTTGAGCTCCGAGGTGTTGTCGTCACAATTTTATCGTTGCAGTTCTGGAATACCTGAGTTTCGCCGACATCGAAAATCTCTTTTATGCAGTTGTTGGTGAGATCACCTCGACGCCACCCAGTACTGGGGCGGGAGTTCGGGAGTATTGCCATAACTCGTATAACGGATGCTTTTCGAAGGTTGAGGTAAATGATTTCCGAAGGTTTCTTGGTTATGTGTTGAAGGATGGATACAGCTGGATCTAGGTATTGTTAGTTTGGGTGAGATATATTGTGTCCCCTGTATCCCCAACACCTGATTGCATAACCAGAAAGTTTCGGGAGTTTATAAGTGGGAATTCAAGTAGCTCCTAGGATATCTTTCCGACAGATGCATGATATGAGATTGGGGTTCGACGTCTAGTGGTCCGCCTATCCACGGTTGGTTTTACAGTGGTCTCGTAGTGTCTTAAAGAGTCCTTGGCTATGCCGACTCGGGGACGCTTCGTATGTCATGTGCACTGCCTTGTACATGATGGTGCTGTACGATCGAGCCCGTGTGGGCCCCACCACGAAAACTTCGGACGAAATCTCTATCATATGTTTGTTCCGGCTTATTCTGCAAGCCAATCCTTTGTTTTGTTTTGAGTTGTGGTATTCGAGTTGCTTCGAAGTCAAATGTTGATTCCATACCTTTTTCTAAGTGGCTTCTCAACTTATGGAAGTGTGATGATTTACTATGGAATTCATTCGTTCATCCTCGTTCGAATGTTTATTGTGAAGACTATATGTTGCAATTTCTATCCGTTGATTCAACTTGTCTATCTGTCTATCAAGATGCTAACGGATGTCACCCTCTTCAGGATGGCTCCGCCAACGCGTCAGAATCCGGAACGCAATGATGGGAGTCAGGCGAACCCTCCGCCACCACCTCCGCCTCCGGAGGCATGGCAAGCTATCATGGCAGCCACCAACGCCAATGCCCAGATGATTTTGCAACTCTTGCAAGAGCGCACCCAAGGGCAAGGCAACCAAGGAAATCAAGGCCAAGGCAACAATCAGCCTCACTTCGCTACCCTCAACCAGTTCCTTGCAAATCAGCCGAAGTCTTTCAGCTACTGTGCCGAGGCCACAGACGCCGATGATTGGCTCGTGGACATCAACAAGCATTTTGAATGTAGCAATGTCAGGCCTGAGGACTTTGTCAAGTTTGCTTCTTTTCAACTCAAGGATCAAGCTGCCGAGTGGTATCAACAATACAAAGATTCCAGAGGAGGTCGTGTGATTACCTGGGATGATTTCCGCCGAGACTTCAAAGCTCACCACATTCCACAAAGTGTTGTTGAGAGCAAGCGTGAGGAGTTCCGCAATCTCAAGCAAGGCAGCATGTCCGTGTATCAATACAATACCCAGTTTCAGAAACTCGCTCGCTTCGCTAAGCAAGACGTTCCTGATGAAAAGAGCATGATCTATCAATTCAGAGGTGGCCTCAGAGAAGATCTGCAATTAGCTCTCGTGCTTTTTGAGCCGACCAAGTATGATGAATTCTACAACATGGCACTGAAGCAAGAAGCTGCTCAGCTCAAGTGTGAGGCTTCTAAGAAGAGAGTCAGGGACGCAGTTCAGTCTTCTTCTTCCTCACTAGTGGCTGCTAAGCAACAGAAGTTCTGGTTGCCTCCTCCTCCTCCGTTTCGTCAGCCTTTCCAGCAGAAGAACAAAGGTGGCCATGGATCTTCCCACCCACCCAACCCCTGGCTATCAGAACAAGTCTCAGAATCAAGCTCCAAGGTCAAATGCTCCTTATCATCGTCCGCTCTCAGAGGTGACTTGCAACAAATGTCAGCAAAAAGGTCACTATGCGAACAAGTGCTTCAACCAAAGGCGCCTTCCGCCTCCTCCTCCTGTGAGATCTTCTAGCAATGCAGTGGTCAAGCATAATCCCAAGTCTGCAAAGGTGAACATGATGAATGCAGCTCAAGCGGAGGAATCTACTGATGTGATAATGGGTAATCTCTCAGTTAATGATATTCCTGCAAAAGTCTTATTTGATACTGGTGCATCACATTCTTTCATTTCAAGACCTTTTGTGGCTATGCATGATTTGGTTACTCAAGTATTGTCGAGTCCATTGTCTATTGTTTCCCCGACTCGGCAAATGACTTCTCGAGTATTCGTTCGGGATTCCGTTATCAAGATGGGCAACTATAAATTTCTGTCTTCTCCAATTGTCCTTGGTGACTCGGATATTGATCTAATTCTCAGGATGGACTGACTTTCTAAGCACAAGGCTCAACTTGATTGTGCTGCCAGGGAAATTCAATTGACACACTCTTCTGAGGATGTGATCATCTATGCCGCTCGTGATGAGACCATTCGGTTATTCTCTCTCAATGAGAAGGGCGACCTAGAAGCAATCTCTCAGATTCGAGTCGTTTGTGAGTACCAAGATGTCTTTCCAGAAGAGCTTCCGGGTATGCCTCCTCAACGGCAAGTCGAGTTCGTTATCGATCTTGAGCCTGGCACGGAACCCGTTTGCAAGCGTCCATATAAGCTTGGACCCAAGGAGCTGAAAGAATTGAAGAAACAGCTCGATGAACAAGAGCGTCTGGGTTTGATCAGACCGAGTTCATCTCCATGGGGTTGTGGTGTTCTTTTTGTCCAGAAGAAGGATGGCACGGACCGACTTTGTGTCGACTACCGTCCATTGAACAAGAAGACAATCAAGAACAAGTATCCACTTCCCAACATCAATGAGCTATTCGAGCAACTTAAAGGTGCTAAAGTATTCTCCAAGCTTGACCTTCGTATGGGTTATCATCAGATTCGCATTCGCGAACAAGATATTCCCAAGACAGCATTCAGAACAAGTTTTGGTTCTTATGAATATACTGTCATGTCTTTCGGCCTTGTCAATGCTCCTCCAACATTCTCTCGAATGATGAACTTCATCTTCAACCCCTACACCAATGAATTCGTCTTGGTGTATCTCGATGATATCTTGGTCTTCTCCAAGAATAAGAAGGATCATGCCAAACATTTGCGATTGGTGCTCGACAAGCTCAGAGAGTATCAATTCTATGCGAAGTTTTCCAAATGTGAGTTTTGGCTTGATGAAGTTCTTTACCTTGGTCATATCATCTCTGCCAAGGGCATCGCTGTTAATCCCGAGAAGGTGTCTGCAATTGTGAATTGGGAACCTCCTCAGAATGTCAAGCAGCTCCGCAGTTTTCTTGGTCTTGCAAGCTATTGCCGAAGATTCGTTGAGAATTTCTCTAAGATTGCAAAGCCTCTTTCCAACCTCCTCCAGAAGCATGTGAAGTATGTCTGGACTCCTGAGTGTGACGTTGCTTTCAACACTCTCAAAGAGAAACTTGTCACAGCTCCTGTCTTAACTCCTCCTGACGAATCCAAGCCATTCGAAGTTTTCTGTGATGCTTCTCTTCAAGGTCTCGGTGCTGTGTTAATGCAAGAGAAGAAAGTTGTGGCCTATACCTCTCGTCAGTTGAAGCCCAACGAAAAGAACTACCCCACTCACGATCTTGAGTTGGCGGCAGTTGTCCATGCATTAATAACATGGAGACATCTCTTGTTGGGAAGGAAAGTGGACATATTCACCGATCACAAGAGTCTCAAGTACATCTTCACTCAGCCCAACCTCAACCTCAGGCAAACTCGATGGGTCGAAATGATTCAAGAGTACAATCCGAGTATTGAATATACTCCAGGCAAGGCCAATGTCATTGCAGATGCTTTGAGCAGGAAGGCTTATTGCAACAACTTAATTCTCAAGCCCTTCCAACCGGACCTTTGTGAAGCTTTCCGCAAACTGAATCTCCAAGTTGTTCCTCAAGGCTTTCTTGCCAACCTCCTAGTCTCTCCTACTTTGGAAGATCAAATTCGTGAGGCACAACTCCTGGATACCATGGTGAAGAAGGTGAAACGTGGTATTGACAAGGGCATTTCCAAATACAAGTGCTATCGCATTGATGACAGAGACACTTTATTCTTCGAGGACCGGATTGTGGTTCCTAAAGGTGATCTAAGGAAGGTCATAATGAACGAAGCGCACAATTCTCTTCTTTCCATTCATCCTGGAAGTACGAAGATGTACCATGACCTCAAGCAGTCGTATTGGTGGACTCGAATGAAGCGAGAAATCGCTCAATTCGTGAATGAATGTGATGTCTGTCGAAGGGTGAAAGCAGAACACCAACGACCAGCTGGTCTCCTCCAACCTCTTGCTATTCCAGAATGGAAGTTTGATCATATCGAAATGGACTTCGTGACTGGATTTCCTAAGTCCAAGCGTGGAAATGATGCTATCTTCGTTGTCATCGACAAGCTTACTAAAGTGGCTCATTTCCTTCCAATCAAAGAATCTATCACAGCAGCTCAGTTGGCAGAGCTATACACCTCCAGGATTGTCTCCTTGCACGGCATTCCACAATTGATTTCTTCAGATCGTGGAAGCATCTTCACTTCTAAGTTCTGGGACTCCTTCCAGAAGGCCATGGGCACCAACATTCGCTTCAGCACAGCTTTCCATCCTCAAACTAGTGGCCAAGTCGAGCGAGTCAATCAAATCCTTGAAGATATGCTCAGGGCTTGTGTCATTTCCTTTGGCATGAAGTGGGAAGATTGCCTCCCATATGCCGAGTTCTCCTACAACAACAGCTTCCAAGCGAGTTCGGGCAAGGCCCCATTCGAGATTCTCTATGGCAGAAGTGTCGTACTCCTCTCAATTGGTCAGAGACTGGTGAACGCCAACTTCTTGGCAACGACTTAATCACAGAGGCTGAAGAAATGTGTAAAGTCATCCGTGAAAATCTCAAAGCCGCGCAATCGCGCCAGAAGAGTTACTATGATAGCAAGCACCGTGACTTGGCTTTCGAGATCGGAGACCATGTCTACCTCCGCGTCTCTCCAATGAAAGGCACTCGTCGCTTCGGTATCAAAGGGAAGCTTGCCCCTAGATACGTGGGTCCTTTCAAGATCATTGGCAAAAGAGGCGACCTCGCCTATCAACTTGAGCTTCCCTCCAACTTCGCGAATGTGCACGATGTGTTTCACGTGTCACAGCTTCGCAAGTGCTTCAAGACTCCTGAGCGCACCATCAACTTCGAAGAGATTGACCTCCAAGAAGATCTGTCTTATCATGAGCACCCCGTTGCTATTCTTGAAGAAACTGAGCGTAAGACTCACAACAAGTCAATCAAATTCCTGAAAGTGAAGTGGTCACACCATTCCGACCGAGAAGCCACCTGGGAGCGCGAGGACCACCTCCGTTCCGAATATCCGGAGTTCTTTCAGTCCTAGATCTCGGGACGAGATCCTCTCGTAGTGGTGGAGTGTTGTAACACCCCGGATGTGACTTTCCATATTTGTAACTCCAACTCTTGCCATTTTCGGCTATGTGTTATGATATTCCCTCCGTGGTTGGGTTTTGTCTTTCATTTTGCATTTTGTTCATGTCATGCATTTCATATCATGTCATCATGTGCATCTCATTTGCATACGTGTTCGTCTCATGCATCCGAGCATTTTTCCCGTTGTCCGTTTTGCAATCCGACACTCCCACATGCACCGGCGCACCCCTCTTGTCTCTTTTCGTGAGCGGGTGTTAAACGTTCTCGGAATGGACCGAGGTTTGCCAAGTGGCCTTGGTACACCACCGGTAGACCACCTGTCAAGTTTCGTTCCATTTGGAGGTCGTTTGATGCTCCAACGGTTAACCGGGTAACCGCAAAGGCCTTTTGTGTGTTGCAGCAACACCCCTCCAAACAGCCCAATAACCCATCTAACCCCTCCATGCTCCGTCGTTCGATCACGATCGTGTGGGCGAAAACCACACTCCATTTGGAGTCTCCTAGCTCCCTCTACCTATAAATATGTGCATCCCCCGAAATTCGCGCAGCAAACCCTAGCCCCCCCTCTCCGCCGCCGGACACGTCCGTCCGCGCCGGACGAACGCCGCCGCCCCGCACCATCCGCGCCGCCACGTGGCCGCCCGCCACCCGCGCCGCCCGCCCGCCAGCCCCGCCGGCCCCCGCCCCGGCGCCTCCGCGCGCCCGCCCCCGCCGCCGCGCCCGCCCCCGCCGCGCGCCCCCGCCCCCGCGCTCGCCGCCCGCGCCGCGCCGCCCCCGCCGCGCCGCCTCGTCGCCGCCCCGCGCCGCCGGCCCGCCTCCGCCTCCGCCGGCGCCGATCCGGCCGATCGGCGCCCCGTCCCCCCGCGCCCTCTCCGCCCTCTCCGCCGCCACCGCCCGTCTCCGGCGAGACCTCCGGCGCCTCGGCTCGCGTGCACGAACCCTAGATCGAGGTTGACCTCGAAATTCCTCCAAGTCCATTTTTTCATATTTGTCCTGTTCATCATCATATCTCTTGCATACTGCTGTTTTGCGTGCATGATATATCAAAATGTCATGAGATGCTCTTCATTTTGTTCCATTGATTCATCTCGATGCCCAAATCTCTGTGCAAGAGTGCTATATGATGTTTACTGCTGTTACTTATCAGAACTTGATGTTTTGTCATTTTTTTTGCATTTGATGTGTGCATCTTATGGCATGAGCTCTACATGTGTTTTGATCTATGCCATGCCTTTTACAGAGTGTATGCCATGTATTTTTGTGATCTATGTGGTGACTAGCACAAGCATGCAACCTTGGCTTCGCAATGTTGCTGTTTTCAGGGACTTAGAATTTTGCCAAGTCCTTTACCTGCTATTATTTTGATGCCATGTAAACTTGATGCTACAGTGAGATCCATGCTTATTTTGAGATACTTCAATAAGGATGTTTTGAACATATGGTTATGCTCTATCCATCCATGCCCTTTTTGCAATTATGGAGTGCCCTAGCATGTCTCAATCTTACTCTACTTTTGCTATAAAACGTTCCTGGCAGAATGTTAACATGCTATTCAATTTTGCCATGGATGTTGCGAGTGATCCATACATGCTATGCACTTGTTCTTGCCATGGTTAGCTTCATGAACATGTCTTCTTGCTGTTGTTATGCTTGTTTTGTCATGCAATGCTTTGCGATGAGTGAATCGAGCTTGCAAAGGTGCCTTCATAATTCTGTTAATGCCATGCTCTGTTTTCTGCTAAGTCTGAATCTGTTAACGAAACTTGCTATGTTTACATGGGTGCCATCATACCTTCTGTACCTTTTTGGCTCATGATCAGTAAGGGACTTGTGTTCTATGAATTTAGTGGATTCATTTCATGCCTTCATTTGCTATGGTATGTTCCTGTAGCATGATGTTTGCTCGCTCTAAACATGGCTTCCTGATGTTGTTTCTGGCATGCTAGTATTTTTACTGTCTGTGAGGCTGATATCTTTTGCACTTTTGCCATGCTTGTTTGAACCTGTTCTGGTGTGATTTAGCCGTAGCTCAGTGTTTATGTTTTGTCAAGCATCTTGAGTACATCACTGTCATATGCTTTGTTGTTATGTTGGAGTGCAGTAGCTTAGATTCTTGTTGCATACTAAGTGGCATCGTGCTGTTAATCGCAGAATTGTGCCATCCTTGTTTTGCTTGTCATTTGCAAACCGTGCATCCGATTCCGATGATCCTTATATCAATTTCAACCGAAATCATCTCATCTTTCCAGTGGCATACTTGGTTTGCCAAGTTGATGCCTTGTTCATCATTTTTCCTTCCGGAGCACGCATATGCATTGCATATCACATCTCCCATATTGCCATGTATTGTATCATGTTGCTTGTGCATTGGACCATGATTGATTGTGGTTCCATTGCTTGTGTTCTTGCTTTGGGTAGAGTCGGGAGACGAGTTCGTGAACGAGGAACCTGTTGAGTACGCTAACGAGGATCAAGTTTTCGGCAACTCTGAGAGCCTTGCAGGCAAGATGACCATACCCTCGAAATCACTTCTATCTTTGCTTGCTAGTTGTTCGCTCTATTGCTATGCTGCGCTACCTACCACTTGCTATATCATGCCTCCCATGTTGCCATGTCAAGCCTCTAACCATCCTTTCCTAGCAAACCGTTGTTTGGCTAAGTTACCGCTTTTGCTCAGCCCTTCTTATAGCGTTGTTAGTTGCAGGTGAAGTTGAAGTTGGTTCCATGTTGGAACATGGATATTTTGGCACATCACAATATCTCTTATTAAATTAATGCATCTATATATTTGGTAAAGGGAGGAAGGCTCGGCCTTATGCCTGGTGTTTTGTTCCACTCTTGCCGCCCTAGTTTCCGTCATACCGGTGGTATGTTCCTTGATTTTGTGTTCTTTACGCGGTTGGGTGATTTATGGGACCCCCTTGACAGTTCACCTTGAATAAAACTCCTCCAGCAAGGCCCAACCTTGGTTTTACATTTGCCTACCTAAGCCATTTTCCATTCGGTTTTCGCGAGCCCGAGGGTCATCTTATTTAACCCCCCCCCCCCCGGGCCAGTGCTCCTCTGGGTGCTGGTCCAAACTAGAGCCCTTTGCAGCGCCACCTCGGGGTGCTGGTCATCTTATTCAATTTTGCCATGGATGTTGCTAGTGATCCATACATGCTTTGAACTTGCTCTTGCCATGGTTACCTTCATGAACATATCTTCTTGCTGTTGGTATGCTTTTTTTGTCATGCACTGCTTTGTGATGAGTGAATCGAGCTTGCAAAGGTGCCTTCATAATTCTGTTAATGCCATGCTCTGTTTTCTGCGAAGTCTGAATCTGTTAACGAAACTTGCTATGTTTACATGGGTGCCATCATATCATCTGTGCCTGTTTGGCTCATGATCAGTAAGCGACTTTTGTTCTATGAATTTAGTAGATTCATTCCATGCCTTGATTTGCTATGATGTGTTCCTATAGCATGCTATTTGCTCGCTCTAAACATGGCTTCCTGATGTTATTTCTGGCATGTTAGTATTTTTACCAAGTCTATGAAGCTGATATATTTTGCACTTTTGCCATGCTTGTTTGAACCTGTTCTGGTGTGATTTAGCCGTAGCTCAGTGTTCATGTTTTGTCAAGCATCTTGAGTACATCACTATTATATGCTTTGTTGTTATGTTGGAGTGCAGCAGCTTAGCTTCTTGTTGCATACTAAGTGGCATCATGCTGTTAATTGCAGAATTGTGTCATCCTTGTTTTGCATGTCATTTGCAAACCGTGCATCCGATTCCGATGATCCTTATATCGATTTCAACCAAAATCATCTCATCTTTCCAGCGGCATACTTGGTTTGCCAATTTAATGCCTTGTTCATCATTTTTCCTTCCGGATCATGCATATGCATTGCATATCACATCTCCCATATTGCCATGTATTGCATCATGTTGCTTGTGCATTGCACCGTGATTGATTGTGGTTCCATTGCTTGTGTTCTTGTTTTGGGTAGAGCCGGGAGACGAGTTCGTGAACGAGGAACCTGTTGAGTACGCTAACGAGGATCAAGCTTTCGACAACTCTGAGAACCTTGCAGGCAAGATGACCATACCCTCGAAATCACTTCTATCTTTGCTTGCTAGTTGTTCGCTCTATTGCTATGCTACGCTACCTACCACTTGCTATATCATGCCTCCCATGTTGCCATGTCAAGCCTCTAACCATCTATTCCTAGCAAACCGCTGTTTCGCTAAGTTACCGCTTTTGCTCAGCCCTTCTTATAGCGTTGTTAGTTGCATGTGAAGTTGAAGTTGGTTCCATGTTAGAACATGGATATTTTGGCATATCACAATATCTCTTAATAAATTAATGCATCTATATATTTGGTAAAGGATGGAAGGCCCGGCCTTATGCCTGGTGTTTTGTTCCACTCTTGCCGCCCTAGTTTCCGTCATACCGGTGTTATGTTCCTTAATTTTGCGTTCCTTGCGCGGTTGGGTGATTTATGGGACGCCCTTGACAGTTCGCCTTGAATAAAACTCCTCCAGCAAGGCCCAACCTTGGTTTTACATTTGCCTACCTAAGCCTTTTTCCCTTTGGTTTTCGCGAGCCCGAGGGTCATCTTATTTAACCCCCCGGGCCAATGCTCCTCTGAGTGCTGGTCCAAACTAGAGCCCTTTGCAGCGCCACCTCGGGTAAACTTGAGGCCTGGTTTTAGTTGTACGGGCTGCTCATCCGGTGTGCCCTGAGAACGAGATATGTGCAGCTCCTATCCGGATTTGTCGGCACATTCGGGCGGCTTTGTTGGTCTTGTTTTACCATTGTCGAAATGTCTTGTAAACCGGGATTCCGGGACTGATTGGGTCTTCCCGGGAGAAGGAATATCCTTCGTTGATCGTGAGAGCTTGTGATGGGCTAAGTCGGGACACCCTGCAGGGTATTATCTTTCGAAAGCCGTGCCCGCAGTTATGTGGCAGATGGGAATTTGTTAATATCCGGTTGTAGAGAACTTGATACTTGACTTAATTAAAATGCATCAACCGCGTGTGTAGCCGTGATGGTCTCTTTTCGGCGGAGTCCGCAAAGTGAACACGATCTGGGTTATGTATGAACGTAAGCAGTTTCAGGATCACTTCTTGATCATTTCTAGCTTCGCGACCGTTGCGTTGCTCCTCTTCTCGCTCTCATTTGCGTCTGTTAGCCACCATATATGCTTAGTGCTTGCCGCAGCTCCACCACATGACCCCTTTCCTTCCTATAAGCTTAAATAGTCTTGATCTCGCGGGTGTGAGATTGATGAGTCCTCGTGACTCACAGATTCTACCAAAACAGTTGCAGGTGCCGACGATACCAGTGCAGGCGACGCAACCGAGCTCAAGTGGGAGTTCGACGAGGAACTTGGTCGTTACTATGTTTCGTTTCCTGATGATCAGTAGTGGAGCCCAGTTGGGACGATCAGGGAACTAGCATTTGGGGTTATCTTCTTTTCATTTGGATTTGACCGTAGTCGGTCTATGTTTGTATTTTGGATGATGTATGAATTTATTTATGTATTGTGTGAAGTGGCGATTGTAAGCCAACTCTCTTTATCCCATTCTTGTTCATTACATGGGATTGTGTGAAGATGACCCTTCTTGCGACAAAACCTACAATGCCGTTATGCCTCTAAGTCGTGCCTCGACACGTGAGAGATATAGCCGCATCGTGGGCGTTACAGGGATGTGCATCATTATGGTCAGGGAGATTTGGCTTCAGCTTCCTCAAAACAAGTGAATCATCTTCTTCTTCTTCAGCATCAGGCACTGGGGCCTTGTTCTTCTCCTCAGCTGGAATACTTCTGGTGTTCCTCTTGGGTTTTGGGGGCTTCTGAGCTTGCGCTTTGGGAGCAGTTTTGGGCTTTGATGGAGCAGCCCCTGCCTTTATAGCATCTCCCATAAGCTTCTGAGCTTTGGGTGCTGGTGCAGGATCCTCTTCCTCTTCATCATCTGATCTCACCATTGAGGACTTCCTAATAACTCTGGCAATGGTCTTCTTGACCCTTTCTTTCCTCTTCTTGCCTTCACCTCCTTCTTTGGGTTCAAGAGTGAACTCCATTGTCTCTTGAGTAGAGGCTCTGGCCTTAGACATAGGAGTTCTCCTGGCAGGTGCCTTCTTGTTCAGCCCTGGCTTACTTGTAGCAGTTGTGCCATACTCCTTCTTTAGCACCTTCTTCTTGGAGCTTACTTCCTCCTCAGTGGCCACATAGTCCTCATCCTCTGATTCTGAGGTTCTCTTCTTTCTAGACCTGGTCGCTGCCTTTGGCAAGTTGCTTGGAGTGCTCCTGCTGCCATCATCAGAAGTGCTAGAGGGATCTGAGCCCTCACTCATCTTCACATGTTCCTCTGACCTGTTCTGGCTGCCACTCTGATCAGACATCTTGCAGGCAAACTGCCAGCAGACCCTGTGAATAGGTTGTAGATGAGGTAGAGTAGATGTGCATCACAAAGTACAGAGGTTTTGCAAAACAAATTGAGTCAAAAATCTCAGTTTCAGTTCTCTACAGAAGTGATCTCGGAGCTACCGAATTGACAAACTCGGTGATACCGAAGCAACACTTGGAACCTCAACTAGTGAACTCGGTTGGCCCGAGTCACAGCTCGGTGGCACCGAGGTTGCTAGGGTTTCACAGAATCTTGAACTCGGTCACACTGATTTGCACATTTTGGTCAGACCAAAAAGCGCATGTGCAATGACCTAAGCCGAATTGGTGAGACCGATTTCTACATTTCGGTCGGTCCGAGATGAGTTCTGCGGAGAGCTAACCCTAAAATTTTCGAATCAATCCGGACCTAAGGAAGTTTTAGCTGGATAGATTAATCTCATTCGTGGCAAGAAACATGGCATTATCCTTGTGCTAGGAATCAGAGTGAAAAAGACAGCACAAGGGGTCGAACACTTACCCTAGAATGGCGAGTGTTCGCTACGGCGGCGACGGTGGAGCAGATTCCGTCGACGGCGGCAGAATCCAACGGTGGGAGGTCATTGGCGGCGAGGAAATGATCTGGAGACCCAAGGAGGCAGAGCAGGACACGCGCGGGCTGAGAGAATTTGAAGAAATTTCCAAAGTCTCACCCGTGGGTATATATATCCCAACTCTGTCGGTGTGACCGAGTGGAACAACTCGGTGGCACTGAGATTGCAGAACCACAAACGATTGCTGAAACTCGATGTGACCGAAGTGTTCAAATCGGTTGCACCGAGATGGAAACCTAGATCAACTTAGTGAACTCAGTTTGACCGAAATGGATTTCTCGGCCAGGCCGAAATGCACAAAGAGGTTTTGGAAGTTTAAGTCTATGACGAATCGGGGACTCCGAGTGCTCCTCACACAAAGTGGTTCGAATCTGACTTGATCAAACTTTGTGATGTAGCATGAATAGAGTTTGAGACGAGAAAAGCATAGATAGCTAGAGGGAGTCTTAGGAATTCTTGTCCATCATTTGGCAAAAGAAAAACCAACCAAACAAAACAATAAATGGATGTCCTTGAATGAGTGAAATATGCATCCAACATGCTCACACAATAAAATGACAAATGAAATATGTGACAAAGCATGCATAATCACTCTAGCATCTATCAAGAAATTTGGCGATGACTAGGTCATCTATATATGAGTATATTGACTTAGGATTCAAATGAGAACATTTGATCATAGGTCATACTCATCGTTTAAGCACAAGTGGGGTTCCCACTTTTACATAAAGCATTGTTGTGTTCACATCATTAGAGTTACTTTAGCTCAATTGATTAGAGTAAAGCTCCCCCTAGATGTGATATCCCCCCTAAGATGGATGAACTAACCTTGGGTTTTGTCGATGATGACTTCATGTAGGTGTTGAAGATGTAGATGCTCAATGTTGATGTAGATCATTCGGAGCAATCACTACAAAAAAATACACTTCCGTGATGATACGTGTTTGTCACAGTAGGTCACGTTTTCTATCATGCATGTACATCCATGACAAATTTATGACAAAATCAAGATAGTCATACTTGTGCTGTCGTAGAAGTGTTCCATGACATTACCAAAATTATCATCACGGAAGTGTCCACTTCCATGACGATAAATCGCGCGTCACAGAAGTGCTTTCGTCAAGGGTGACCGACACGTGGCATCCACCGTAACGGAACGCCGTTAAGCTATCGGGTCCGGTTTTGGATCCGATAACCCGTTAACAGCCCCGACCAATGGGGATTTTCCACATGTAAAATCATCATTGGCTGGAGGAAACACGTGTCGGCTCACCGTTGGGACAGATGTCATCCACTCATTGGACCCAAAGCGCCTATGATACGTCGACACATGGCACGGCCCAACAGAGGCCCATTCCTGTGAAAAGGCAGGCTCGTTTGACTTGGTCAAAAGGTGGCAGGCCGGCCCACGGCAAGCCTGTTAACGGCTTGTTCGCATATAGCCCATTTACAGCCCGCTATCCCAGGGCCCGTTTACGGCCTATCCGAATTAGGCCCAATAGCGTCATCTGGGCCATCCAATATAATTCCAGCCCGTTTTAACTTCCGGCCCATGTATGGCCCATGACGTCTTTCGGCCCATATGAGGCCCTTAGTAACCCTCGGCCCCTTAACGGCCCGTTGTAAAACTGGCCCGTAATGAACAGTGTATCACTTTATACCCATTAACGGCCCATTATTCCGTTGGGCCGTTTCCAGCCCATGATATCTTTCGGCCTTCTTAGGGCCCATTTATTCTTGGGCTCAATTCCAGCATTTGGTTACTTACGGACCGTTACTGTCATTTTCTGCTTGTGGGCCAAATTCAGCCTGTGGTTACAGTCGGCCCGTTTGTGGCCCGTTAATACGTTGGGCCGTTTTCATGTCGAAAAAAAACCCGTTGGGCTGTTTTCATAGAGTTATCAAATACGGCCAATAAACGGCCCGTTATTGTCCACGAATAGTACGGCCCATGATTGGCGAAATGACGATACGCCCCATAGAAGGCCCATGGATCCTACGGCCCGTAAAAGGCCCATGGATCGTACGGCCCGTAGAAGGCCCATGGATCCTATGGCCCGTATAGAAGACCGATGGATCCTACGGCCCGTAGAACGCCCATGGATCATACGGCCCGCAGGAGGCCCATGGTTACAACAGTCCGTGTGTTGCCATGATTATTTTGGCCTAGTTTCCAAAAATAGGTTATTGTGGCCACTAGAAAAACACAAAAAAGAACTGCAGTGACTACAAGCAAACAACTAAACAAGACAATAAGGAAATAAATAAGCAAGCAATTAACGCTAGCCTATTACCGCTATTACACATATTACATCCACTGGGCATCAAAGTTCGCCACCAGTGCAAATATAGGGAACAAAGCAGCATATTACATACACTGGCCGTCAAAATTGGCCGCCAGTGCAAATAAACGCGGCAGCAAAACAAGAGCATAACTGAAACAACTTCAGAAGAGCTCAGGAAACGTGGTATCCACCATGCTGGCAATAAGCTTAGAAAGCTTATTAGCTTTGTCCTGTTTGGCGCTAAAATCCTCCAACGCTTGCTGTTGCACCAGAAAGTATGCATCTGAATGCTCCAGGGACTTCCGCAGTCCTTCCGCTTCTTGTCGCAGCACAGCTGATCGATGTCTTTCAGCTTGTAGTTGAGACTCAAGAAACTGAACTGATTCAGACAGTGAGTTTGAATAGCTTGTGCAAGCGGTAGTGGCCAGTAACTCCAACACTAAACCAAGACAGGACTTTGGGGTTGTCTCACTATCTTCGAGATAGTCTTCCTTAGCTGTTTTATCAGCTTTGTTGGAGACCAACAAGGATGTGTCACTATCCTGAACCTTATCTGCATTACTTCCTTTACCATCGCTTAATAAGGCACTCTTCCCCAATATTCTGTCAGCATTCTAAAAGAAGAAACAAGCAGACACATAACAGCTTAGCATGTACTAGTATATGAAACTCATTTCAGTGAACCAGTTCATTAGTAAGGTGGATAGGATTAAACTACCAAGTCTTCTATTGCCAAGTACTAGTACATAATAAAAGCATCAAACAAACATATATCTATGTCCTATAGTCACTGCATTGTCTTGCCAAATCAAAATAGAGACATGCTTCAAATCATATCAGTTCAAGACAAAGCAGCAGTGAAAGAATACAAAGCGTGGGAAACTACACGGCACAACAAGATTTCAGATGTGTGCCACGGGTCTACATGTACAACAACACTATTGGCTCTGTTGTGATGCTAGTAATGTGCATGATATGAGAAGTCAATTGTATACACAATTGAAATTGAAATCAACAGAGCTATTGATAAGAGCAAGCCTGTTAAAGAAACATGCGTGAACATACCTGCTGTGCCATTGCAGTTTCGATTGGATCCTTCAATTTAAAAATAAGTTTGTATGAGTAAATACAATGATACAAGAGCAAAGCAGTATGCACGATAGCAATCATAGTTAAAAAAGGCGCGCCTAAGCGAGCGCTTAAGCGCACCTAGGCTCTAGGCGTTGGCGAAACGCATTGCGCATAACTACGCTTAATCTATGCATAACTGCGCATAAGCATGCGCTTTGGTCAGTAAAGCGCAAGGCGGTGGCAAAACGCACAATTAACGCCTAGCGCTTTTTTGAACTATGATAGCAATGGAATCTTAAATTAGAACAGTTGTTCTTCAGGTTTAGGCACTTGTTCTACATGAACAGAGTACAGTAAGTCGCAAGAATATAGTACTTCAAAATAGAAAATGAGCTCATAGACCTTACCACATTCTTGGTTCGGGACCAGTACAGAACAAGGCGTTCCCAGTCATCGTCCAGTAAATGTGTCTCAGGAGAACGTAAGGGAATTTGATGAGTTTCTTTGCCGGTGAAGTACGTTTTCTTCAGGTAATTCCGATACTGCCACCAAGCATTCTTGAAGATAGCAGAGGTATTAGCACAGGTTAGCTCATCCTGAGTTTCCAAATCGGTCCTTCTCTATAGAGAAAAATGGGAAATTTTGCTGTATTATAACCATCATGGAGGTAGGATGTATGGGACAAAGCAAAGTAATTGCCATGAATAACATCACTTACACATAACTCCTGGACAAACACCTGCAACTGGCATTTTCCTTCATCTTCAGTATAATATTTCCAAGATGGGAAGATACTCACATACGATTTAACAACATCAAATGCGATAGATGCTAAACTATGACTAGCTGGTTGTGCTTCCTCCACAGGAATAGGCGTACTAACTGGTGGAGTTGGGGTTCGCCGTGGTAGTACTGGCCCTTTGGGCACTGGAGCTGCCTTACTAACTGCTCTTGTTTGGGAGCTCTGTGGTGGAGATGGTGTTGTGTCAACAGGAACTGGGTTACTATCTGCTGGGGTTGGGGTTAGATTGGGTGAAGCTGGTTCTCTGTCCATCGCAATAGGGGTACAATCTGCGAGAGTTTGGGTTATGTGTGGTAGAGCTGGTTCTTGTGCATGTACAACCGGGGTGCTATCTCCACCAAGAGGTAGCACTGTTTTATTTGAAGACCGTGTTTTTAGTCCGCTAGATGCTGGCATCACCCGCTCCAATTCAAATGGCTGATAAACAGGAAACATAGTTGAATGTACAAACATTGTATGAGAGACAGATGCAATAGATAGTGTGGAAAAAAGAGGGCATGAAATAGTTGACATGTATGTTGTTTAACTAAAACAGATAGCCTGACATAATTTCACATATATGATGTCTATCTAAACTGGATAGCATAGCATAACATAATTCAAAGATATGATGAATAACTAAACAGGATCGCATGACATAATTCACCTACATGTTATCTAAGTAGTCAGGATCGCATCATTTAATTCACATATGTGATTTATATGCTAAACAGAGGGCATTAGATATGATGTCTGCACTAAGAACATGGTGTTGAATATTGTGTATATGATGTCTAATCTATGCAATGCAAGACACCATATGCATGATATGAGCAGTATAACCATGCCAAGTTAGAGCTACACCTCGGTGGGGGAATAGGACTGGTCATCTGTCTCTGAATCCATCTCTGAGGAGCTATCGGGACCCAACAAGAGATCTGCTTCGACGGGTAGCACTGTCTGCTCTGAAGGCCTTATTTTCACTCCAGATTTTTCAAACTCCCACCCAAATGGCTGATTCACAGGAAGAGTAGTTTAATGTACAAACATTGTCGACAAATGGAAATGTAATGAAGAAAAGGATGGGCAAGATATCATTCAAATATATGATGCCTGGTTAAACAGGATGGCATTGCACATTTCACGTATATTATGGCTGGCTAAAAGACATGAGACTGCACAATTCCCATATATGATATAGAAACTAAACAGGTGGCATTACAGAACATGTCTAAACTAAGCAGATGACATATATGATGTCAAAAGTAGGCACTACAAGGCAACATATGCATGATATGACTAACATCATCATGCCAAGGTAGATCAAACACCTTGGGGGGTAAATAGGAGTGGTCAGCAGCGTCTGAATCCGCCTCAGAACAGATATCTTCCTCTGGATTACAATCTGGAGAGGGGCGGGGAGGGTTTGCCATTGAACCCACCATGGAGCAATGTCTGCATGACATTGTATTGCCGCGCAAAACTCTTCTCTTTTTCTCTACATGTTCAGCATGACTGTGTACAATATCTGACATGCATACGAAAAAAATATGGTGAGATTATGTAAGGAGAGCATGCAGAAATTTAGAGTGATGGTAACAACCAGTGGATGGATCCAAAAATAATGATAGCAGGCTGATGTTTGCTTTAATTTAATAAAAAGACAGATGATGATTGCTTTACTATTTGTTTCCCACCCAAGATTTACTATGGAATCTGAATGTTACTGTCGAAACTGAACGCAATGGTAGCAGAGAGGCACTTGACATGTAGTTTAGGGAGGGCATGTAGTTCATCTTCAACCTCCACCCCCTTGAGCCGCCAGCCACCACCGGCCGAACCGCCGGCCCCAGCACCACCTCGCTGCCCCGAACCAACTCCCCGCCACCGGTCCGCTGCCGCCCCGGCCAGCCCTATAGGCCTCCCGCCTCCACCCTGAACCCTAAGATA